>NC_080758.1:57535226-57847767 GCF_020826845.1 Diceros bicornis minor
TAACTTCATGCCCCGTCTCACTTACTTCCAGCTAGTAAGGATCACATAATTCCTAACAAAGTTTTGACACAGATTCCCAATTCGGGCATTCAGAACATATAGCACGTTGCTGTAAGCAAGCACATTCTCATTCAAAGTTGCAAGTTACTATGTAGGAACAAGTTTGTATAGGTATTTCAAAGATGCCCAGAACTGAGCTAAACTTGGTGTGTGTCCAACCTCTAGAAATAACTTCATGCCCCATCTCCCTTACTTCCAGCTAGTAAGGATCACATAATTCCTAACAAAGTTTTGACACAGATTCCCAATTCGGGCATTCAGAACATATAGCACGTTGCTGTAAGCAAGCACATTCTCATTCAAAGTTGCAAGTTACTATGTAGGAACAAGTTTGTATAGGTATTTCAAAGATGCCCAGAACTGAGCTAAACTTGGTATGCGTCCAACTCCTTGAAATGACTTCATGCCCCATCTCCCTTACTTCCAGCTAGTAAGGATCACATAATTCCTAACAAAGTTTTGACACATATTCCCAATTCGGGCATTCAGAACATATAGCACTTTGCTGTAAGCAAGCACATTCTCATTCAAAGTTGCAAGTTACTATGTAGGAACAAGTTTGTATAGGTATTTCAAAGATACCCAGAACTGTGCTAAATTTGGTATGTGTCCAACTCCTAGAAATACCTTCATGCCCCAACTCCCTTACTTCCAGCTAGTAAGGATCACATATTTCCTAACAAATTTTGACACAGATTCCCAATTCGGGTATTCAGAACATATAGCACGTTGCTGTAAGCAAGCACATTCTCATTCAAAGTTGCAATTTAATATGTAGGAACAAGTTCGTATAGGTATTTCAAAGATGCCCAGAACTGAGCTAAACTTGGTATGTGTCCAACTCCTAGAAATAACTTCATGCCCCATCTCCCTTACTTCCAGGTAGTAAGGATCACATAATTCCTAACAAAGTTTTGACACAGATTCCCAATTCGGGCATTCAGAACATGTAGCACGTTGCTGTAAGCAAGCACATTCTCATTCAAAGTTGCAAGTTACTATGTAGGAACAAGTTTGTATAGGTATTTCAATGATGCCCAGAACTGAGCTAAACTTGGTATGTCTCCAACTCCTAGAAATAACTTCATGCCCCAACTACCTTACTTCCAGCTAGTAAGGATCACGGAATTCTTAACAAAGTTTTGACACAGATTCCCAATTCGGGTATTCAGAACATATACCAAGTTGCTGTAAGCAAGCACATTCTCATTCAAAGTTGCAAGTTACTATGTAGGAACAAGTTTGTATAGGTATTTCAAAGATGCCCAGAACTGAGCTAAACGTTGTATGTCTCCAACTCCTAGAAATAACTTCATGCCCCATCACCCTTACTTCCAGCTAGTAAGGATCACATAATTCCTAACAAAGTTTTGACACAGATTCCCAATTCGGGCATTCAGAACATATAGCACGTTTGCTGTAAGAAAGCACATTCTCATTCAAATTTGCAAGTTACTATGTAGGAACAAGTTTGTATAGGTATTTCGAAGATGCCCAGAACTGAGCTAAACTTGGTATGTCTCCAACTCCTAGAAATAACTTCATGCCCCATCTCCCTTACGTCCATCTAGTAAGGATCACATAATTTCTAACAAAGTTTTGACACAGATTCCCAATTCGGGCATTCAGAACATATAGCACGTTGCTGTAAGCAAGCACATTCTCATTCAAAGTTGCAAGTTACTATGTAGGAACAAGTTTGTATAGGTATTTCAAAGATGCCCAGAACTGAGCTAAACGTTGTATGTCTCCAACTCCTAGAAATAACTTCATGCCGCATCTCCCTTACTTCCACCTAGTAAGGATCACATAATTCCTAACAATGTTTTGACACAGATTCTCAATTCGGGCATTCAGAACATATAGCACGTTGCTGTAAGCAAGCACATTCTCATTCAAAGTTGCAAGTTACTATGTAGGAACAAGTTTGTATAGGTATTTCAAAGATGCCAAGAACTGTGCTAAACTTGGTATGTGTCCAACTCCTAGAAATACCTTCATGCCCCAACTCCCTTACATCCAGCTAGTAAGGATCACATATTTCCTAACAAATTTTGACACAGATTCCCAATTCGGGCATTCAGAACGTGTAGCACGTTGCTGTAAGCAAGCACATTCTCATTCAAATTTGCAAGTTAATATGTAGGAACAAGTTCGTATGGGTATTTCAAAGATGCCCAGAACTGAGCTAATCTTGGTATGTGTCCAACTCCTAGAAATAACTTCATGCCCCATCTCCCTTACTTCCAGCTAGTAAGGATCACATAATTCCTAACAAAGTTATGACACAGATTCCCAATTCGGGCATTCAGAACATATAGCACGTTGCTGCAAGCAAGCACATTCTCATTCAAAGTTGCAAGTTACTATGTAGGAACAAGTTTGTATCGGTATTTCAAAGATGCCCAGAACTGAGCTAAACTTGGTATGTCTCTAGCTCCTAGAAATAACTTCATGCCCCATGTCCCTTACTTCCATCTAGTAAGGATCACATAATTCCTAACAAAGTTTTGACACAGATTCCCAATTCGGGCATTCAGAACATATAGCACGTTTGCTGTAAGCAAGCACATTCTCATTCAAAGTTGCAAGTTACTATGTAGGAACAAGTTTGTATAGGTATTTCAAAGATGCCCAGAACTGAGCTAAACTTGGTATGTCTCCAACTCCTAGAAATAACTACATGCCCCATCTCCCTTACGTCCATCTAGTAAGGATCACATAATTTCTAACAAAGTTTTGACACAGATTCCCAATTCGGGCATTCAGAACATATAGCACGTTGCTGTAAGCAAGCACATTCTCATTCAAAGTTGCAAGTTACTATGTAGGAACAAGTTTGTATACGTATTTCAAAGATGCCCAGAACTGAGCTAAACGTTGTTGTGTCCAACTCCTAGAAATAACTTCATGCCCCATCTCCCTTACTTCCACCTAGTAAGGATCACATAATTCCTAACAATGTTTTGACACAGATTCCCAATTCGGGCATTCAGAACATATAGCACGTTGCTGTAAGCAAGCACATTCTCATTCAAAGTTGCAAGTAACTATGTAGGAACAAGTTTGTATAGGTATTTCAAAGATGCCCAGAACTGTGCTAAACTTGGTATGTGTCCAACTCCTAGAAATACCTTCATGCCCCAACTCCCTTACTTCCAGCTAGTAAGGATCACATAATTCCTAATAAAGTTTTGACACAGATTCCCAATTCGGGCATTCAGAACATGTAGCACGTTGCTGTAAGCAAGCACATTCTCATTCAAAGTTGCAAGTTACTATGTAGGAACAAGTTTGTAAAGGTAGTTCAAAGATGCCCAGAACTGAGCTAAACGTTGTATGTCTCCAACTCCTAGAAATAACTTCATGCCCCATCTCTCTTACTTCCAGCTAGTAAGGATCACATAATTCCTAACAAAGTTTTGACACAGATTCCCAATTCGGTCATTCAGAACATATAGCACGTTGCTGTAAGCAAGCACATTCTCATTCAAAGTTGCAAGTTACTATGTAGGAACAAGTTTGTAAAGGTATTTCAAAGATGCCCAGAACTGAACTAAACGTTGTATGTCTCCAAAACCTAGAAATAACTTCATGCCCCATCACCATTACTTCCAGCCAGTAAGGATCACATAATTACTAACAAAGTTTTGACACAGATTCCCAATTCGGGCATTCAGAACCTATAGCAGGTTGCTGTAAGCAAGCACATTCTCATTCAAATTTGCAAGTTACTATGTAGGAACAAGTTTGTATAGGTATTTCAAAGATGCCCAGAACTGAGCTAAACTTGGTATGTCTCCTACTCCTAGAAATAACTTCATGCCCCAAGTCCCTTACTTCCAGCTAGTAAGGATCACATAATTCCTAACAAAGTTTTGACACAGATTCCCAATTCGGGTATTCATAACATATAGCAAGTTGCTGTAAGCAAGCACATTCTCATTCAAAGTTGCAAGTTACTATGTAGGAACAAGTTTGCATAGGTGTTTCAAAGATGCCCAGAACTGAGCTAAACGTTGTATGTCTCCAATTCCTAGAAATAACTTCATGCCCCATCTCACTTACTTCCAGCTAGTAAGGATCACATAATTCCTAACCAATTTTGACACAGATTCCCAATTCGGGCATTCAGAACATATAGCACGTTGCTGTAAGCAAGCACATTCTCATTCAAAGTTGCAAGTTACTATGTAGGAACAAGTTTGTATAGGTATTTCAAAGATGCCCACAACTGAGCTAAACGTTGTATGTCTCCAACTCCTAGAAATAACTTCATGCCCAATCTCCCTTACTTCCAGCTAGTAAGGATCACATAATTCCTAACAAAGTTTTGACACAGATTCCCAATTCGGGCACTCAGAACATATAGCACGTTGATGATAAGCAAGCACATTCTCATTCAAAGTTGCAAGTTACTATGTAGGAACAAGTTTGTATAGGTAGTTCAAAGATGCCCAGAACTGAGCTAAACGTTGTATGTCTCCAACTCCTAGAAATAACTTCATGCCCCATCTCCCTTACTTCCATCTAGTAAGGATCACATAATTTCTAACAAAGTTTTGACACAGATTCCCAATTCGGGCATTCAGAACATATAGCACGTTGCTGTAAGCAAGCACATTCTCATTCAAAGTTGCAAGTTACTATGTAGGAACAAGTTTGCAAAGTTATTTCAAAGATGCCCAGAACTGAGCTAAACTTGGTATGTCTCCAACTCCTAGAAATAACTTCATGCCCCATCTCCCTTACTTCCATCTAGTAAGGATCACATAATTTCTAACAAAGTTTTGACACAGATTCCCAATTCGGGCATTCAGAACATATAGCACGTTGCTGTAAGCAAGCACATTCTCATTCAAAGTTGCAAGTTACTATGTAGGAACAAGTTTGTATAGGTATTTCAAAGATGTCCAGAACTGAGCTAAACATGGTATGTCTCCAACTCCTAGAAATAACTTCATGCCCCATCTCCCTTACTTCCACCTGGTAAGGAACACATAATTACCAACAATGTTTTGACACAGATCCCAATTCGGGCATTCAGAACATATAGCACGTTGCTGTAAGCAAGCACATTCTCATTCAAAGTTGCAAGTTACTATGTAGGAACAAGTTTGCAAAGTTATTTCAAGGATGCCCAGAACTGAGCTAAACTTGGTATGTCTCCAACTCCTAGAAATAACTTCATGCCCCATCTCCCTTACTTCCAGCTAGTAAGGATCACATAATTCCTAACAAAGTTTTGACACAGATTCCCAATTCGGGCATTCAGAACATATAGCACGTTGCTTCAAGCAAGCACATTCTCATTCAAAGATGCAAGTTATTATGTAGGAACAAGTTTGTATAGGTATTTCAAAGATGCCCAGAACTGAACTAAACGTTGTATGTCTCCAAAACCTAGAAATAACTTCATGCCCCATCACCATTACTTCCAGCCAGTAAGGATCACATAATTACTAACAAAGTTTTGACACAGATTCCCAATTCGGGCATTCAGAACATATAGCAGGTTGCTGTAAGCAAGCACATTCTCATTCAAATTTGCAAGTTACTATGTAGGAACAAGTTTGTATAGGTATTTCAAAGATGCCCAGAACTGAGCTAAACTTGGTATGTCTCCTACTCCTAGAAATAACTTCATGCCCCAAGTCCCTTACTTCCAGCTAGTAAGGATCACATAATTCCTAACAAAGTTTTGACACAGATTCCCAATTCGGGTATTCATAACATATAGCAAGTTGCTGTAAGCAAGCACATTCTCATTCAAAGTTGCAAGTTACTATGTAGGAACAAGTTTGCATAGGTATTTCAAAGATGCCCAGAACTGAGCTAAACGTTGTATGTCTCCAATTCCTAGAAATAACTTCATGCCCCATCTCACTTACTTCCAGCTAGTAAGGATCACATAATTCCTAACCAATTTTGACACAGATTCCCAATTCGGGCATTCAGAACATATAGCACGTTGCTGTAAGCAAGCATATTCTCATTCAAAGTTGCAAGTTACTATGTAGGAACAAGTTTGTATAGGTATTTCAAAGATGCCCAGAACTGAGCTAAACGTTGTATGTCTCCATCTCCTAGAAATAACTTCATTCCCAATCTCCCTTACTTCCAGCTAGTAAGGATCACATAATTCCTAACAAAGTTTTGACACAGATTCCCAATTCGGGCACTCAGAACATATAGCACGTTGATGATAAGCAAGCACATTCTCATTCAAAGTTGCAAGTTACTATGTAGGAACAAGTTTGTATAGGTAGTTCAAAGATGCCCAGAACTGAGCTAAACGTTGTATGTCTCCAACTCCTAGAAATAACTTCATGCCCCATCTCCCTTACTTCCATCTAGTAAGGATCACATAATTTCTAACAAAGATTTGACACAGATTCCCAATTCGGTCATTCAGAACATATAGCACGTTGCTGTAAGCAAGCACATTCTCATTCAAAGTTGCAAGTTACTATGTAGGAACAAGTTTGTAAAGGTATTTCAAAGATGCCCAGAACTGAACTAAACTTGGTATGTCTCCTACTCCTAGAAATAACTTCATGCCCCAAGTCCCTTACTTCCAGCTAGTAAGGATCACATAATTCCTAACAAAGTTTTGACACAGATTCCCAATTCGGGTATTCATAACATATAGCAAGTTGCTGTAAGCAAGCACATTCTCATTCAAAGTTGCAAGTTACTATGTAGGAACAAGTTTGCATAGGTGTTTCAAAGATGCCCAGAACTGAGCTAAACGTTGTATGTCTCCAATTCCTAGAAATAACTTCATGCCCCATCTCACTTACTTCCAGCTAGTAAGGATCACATAATTCCTAACCAATTTTGACACAGATTCCCAATTCGGGCATTCAGAACATATAGCACGTTGCTGTAAGCAAGCACATTCTCATTCAAAGTTGCAAGTTACTATGTAGGAACAAGTTTGTATAGGTATTTCAAAGATGCCCAGAACTGAGCTAAACGTTGTATGTCTCCAACTCCTAGAAATAACTTCATGCCCAATCTCCCTTACTTCCAGCTAGTAAGGATCACATAATTCCTAACAAAGTTTTGACACAGATTCCCAATTCGGGCACTCAGAACATATAGCACGTTGATGATAAGCAAGCACATTCTCATTCAAAGTTGCAAGTTACTATGTAGGAACAAGTTTGTATAGGTAGTTCAAAGATGCCCAGAACTGAGCTAAACGTTGTATGTCTCCAACTCCTAGAAATAACTTCATGCCCCATCTCCCTTACTTCCATCTAGTAAGGATCACATAATTTCTAACAAAGTTTTGACACAGATTCCCAATTCGGGCATTCAGAACATATAGCACGTTGCTGTAAGCAAGCACATTCTCATTCAAAGTTGCAAGTTACTATGTAGGAACAAGTTTGCAAAGTTATTTCAAAGATGCCCAGAACTGAGCTAAACTTGGTATGTCTCCAACTCCTAGAAATAACTTCATGCCCCATCTCCCTTACTTCCATCTAGTAAGGATCACATAATTTCTAACAAAGTTTTGACACAGATTCCCAATTCGGGCATTCAGAACATATAGCACGTTGCTGTAAGCAAGCACATTCTCATTCAAAGTTGCAAGTTACTATGTAGGAACAAGTTTGTATAGGTATTTCAAAGATGTCCAGAACTGAGCTAAACATGGTATGTCTCCAACTCCTAGAAATAACTTCATGCCCCATCTCCCTTACTTCCACCTGGTAAGGAACACATAATTACCAACAATGTTTTGACACAGATCCCAATTCGGGCATTCAGAACATATAGCACGTTGCTGTAAGCAAGCACATTCTCATTCAAAGTTGCAAGTTACTATGTAGGAACAAGTTTGCAAAGTTATTTCAAGGATGCCCAGAACTGAGCTAAACTTGGTATGTCTCCAACTCCTAGAAATAACTTCATGCCCCATCTCCCTTACTTCCAGCTAGTAAGGATCACATAATTCCTAACAAAGTTTTGACACAGATTCCCAATTCGGGCATTCAGAACATATAGCACGTTGCTTCAAGCAAGCACATTCTCATTCAAAGATGCAAGTTATTATGTAGGAACAAGTTTGTATAGGTATTTCAAAGATGCCCAGAACTGAGCTAAACTTGGTATGTGTCCAACGTCTAGAAATAACTTCATGCCCCAACTCCCTTACTTCCAGCTAGTAAGGATCACATAATTCCTAACAAAGTTTTGACACAGATTCCCAATTCGGGCATTCAGAACATATAGCACGTTGCTGTAAGCAAGCACATTCTCATTCAAAGTTGCAAGTTACTATGTAGGAACAGGTTTGTATAGGTATTTCAAAGATGCCCAGAACTGAGCTAAACTTGGTATGTCTCCAACTCCTAGAAATAACTTCATGCCCCATCTCCCTTACTTCCATCTAGTAAGGATCACATAATTTCTAACAAAGTTTTGACACAGATTCCCAATTCGGGCATTCAGAACATATAGCACGTTGCTGTAAGCAAGCACATTCTCATTCAAAGTTGCAAGTTACTATGTAGGAACAAGTTTGTATAGGTATTTCAAAGATGTCCAGAACTGAGCTAAACATGGTATGTCTCCAACTCCTAGAAATAACTTCATGCCCCATCTCCCTTACATCCAGCTAGTAAGGAACACATAATTACCAACAATGTTTTGACACAGATCCCAATTCGGGCATTCAGAACATATAGCACGTTGCTGTAAGCAAGCACATTCTCATTCAAAGTTGCAAGTTACTATGTAGGAACAAGTTTGCAAAGTTATTTCAAGGATGCCCAGAACTGAGCTAAACTTGGTATGTCTCCAACTCCTAGAAATAACTTCATGCCCCATCTCCCTTACTTCCAGCTAGTAAGGATCACATAATTCCTAACAAAGTTTTGACACAGATTCCCAATTCGGGCATTCAGAACATATAGCACGTTGCTTCAAGCAAGCACATTCTCATTCAAAGATGCAAGTTATTATGTAGGAACAAGTTTGTATAGGTATTTCAAAGATGCCCAGAACTGAGCTAAACTTGGTATGTGTCCAACGTCTAGAAATAACTTCATGCCCCAACTCCCTTACTTCCAGCTAGTAAGGATCACATAATTCCTAACAAAGTTTTGACACAGATTCCCAATTCGGGCATTCAGAACATATAGCACGTTGCTGTAAGCAAGCACATTCTCATTCAAAGTTGCAAGTTACTATGTAGGAACAAGTTTGTATAGGTATTTCAAAGATGCCCAGAACTGAGCTAAACTTGGTATGTGTCCAACCCCTAGAAATAACTTCATGCCCCATCTCCCTTACTTCCAGCTAGTAAGGATCACATAATTCCTAACAAAGTTTTGACACAGATTCCCAATTCGGGCACCCAGAACATATAGCACGTTGATGATAAGCAAGCACATTCTCATTCAAAGTTGAAAGTTACTATGTAGGAACAAGTTTGTATAGGTAGTTCAAAGATGCCCAGAACTCAGCTAAAAGGTGTATGTCTCCAACTCCTAGAAATAACTTCATGCTCCATCTCCCTTACTTCCATCTAGTAAGGATCACATAAATTCTCACAAAGTTTTGACACATATTCCCACTTCGGGCATTCAGAACATATAGCACGTTGCTGTAAGCAAGCACATTCTCATTCAAAGTTGCAAGTTACTATGTAGGAACAAGTTTGTAAAGGTATTTCAAAGATGCCCAGAACTGAGCTAAACTTGGCATGTCTCCAACTCCTAGAAATAACTTCATGCCCCATCACCCTTACTTCCAGCTAGTAAGGATCACATAATACCTAACAAAGTTTTGACACAGATTCCCAATTCGGGCATTCAGAACATATAGCACGTTGCTGTAAGCAAGCACATTCTCATTCAAAGTTGCAAGTTACTATGTAGGAACAAGTTTGTATAGCTATTTCAAAGATGCCCAGAACTGAGCTAAACTTGGTATGTGTCCAACTCCTTGAAATGACTTCATGCCCCATTTCCCTTACTTCCAGCTAGTAAGGATCTCATAATTCCTAACAATGTTTTGACACAGATTCCCAATTCGGGCATTCAGAACATATAGCACGTTGCTGTAAGCAAGCACATTCTCATTCAAAGTTGCAAGTTACTATGTAGGAACAAGTTTGTATAGGTATTTCAAAGATACCCAGAACTGTGCTAAAATTGGTATGTGTCCAACTCCTAGAAATACCTTCATGCCCCAACTCCCTTACTTCCAGCTAGTAAGGATCACATATTTCCTAACAAATTTTGACACAGATTCCCAATTCGGGCATTCAGAACCTATAGCACGTTGCTGTAAGCAAGCACATTCTCATTCAAAGTTGCAATTTAATATGTAGGAACAAGTTCGTATAGGTATTTCAAAGATGCCCAAAACTGAGCTAAACTTGGTATGTGTCCAACTCCTAGAAATAACTTCATGCCCCATCTCCCTTACTTCCAGGTAGTAAGGATCACATAATTCCTAACAAAGTTTTGACACAGATTCCCAATTCGGGCATTCAGAACATGTAGCACGTTGCTGTAAGCAAGCACATTCTCATTCAAAGTTGCAAGTTACTATGTATGAACAAGTTTGTATAGGTAGTTCAAACATGCCCAGAACTGAGCTAAACGTTGTATGTCTCCAACTCCTAGAAATAACTTCATGCCCCATCTCCCTTACTTCCAGCTAGTAAGGATCACATAATTCCTAACAAAGTTTTCACACAGATTCCCAATTCGGTCATGCAGAACATATAGCACGTTGCTGTAAGCAAGCACATTCTCATTCAAAATTGCAAGTTACTATGTAGGAACAAGTTTGTAAAGCTATTTCAAAGATGCCCAGAACTCAGCTAACGTTGTATGTCTCCAACTCCTAGAAATAACTTCATGCCCCATCACCATTACTTCCAGCCAGTAAGGATCACATAATTACTAAAAAAGTTTTGACACAGATTCCCAATTCGGGCATTCAGAACATATAGCACGTTGCTGTAAGCAAGCACATTCTCATTCAAAGTTGCAAGTTACTATGTAGGAACAAGTTTGTATAGGTATTTCAAAGATGCCCAGACCTGAGCTAAACTTGGTATGTCTCCAACTCCTAGAAATAACTTCATGCCCCAACTCCCTTACTTCCAGCTAGTAAGGATCACATAATTCTTAACAAAGTTTTGACACAGATTCCCAATTCGGGTATTCAGAACATATAGCAAGTTGCTGTAAGCAAGCACATTCTCATTCAAAGTTGCAAGTTACTTTGTAGGAACAAGTTTGTATAGGTATTTCAAAGATGCCCAGAACTGAGCTAAACGTTGTATGTCTCCAACTCCTAGAAATAACTTCATGCCCCATCACCCTTACTTCCAGCTAGTAAGGATCACATAATTCCTAACAAAGTTTTGACACAGATTCCCACTTCGGGCATTCAGAACATATAGCACGTTGCTGTAAGCAAGCACATTCTCATTCAAAGTTGCAAGTAACTATGATGGAACAAGTTTGTAAAGGTATTTCAAAGATGCCCAGAACTGAGCTAAACTTGGCATGTCTCCAACTCCTAGAAATAACTTCATAACCCATCACCCTTACTTCCAGCTAGTAAGGATCACATAATTCCTAACAAAGTTTTGACACAGATTCCCAATTCGGGCATTCAGAACATATAGCACGTTGCTGTAAGCAAGCACATTCTCATTCATAGTTGCAAGTTACTATGTAGGAACAAGTTTGTATAGGTATTTCAAAGATGCCCAGAACTGAGCTAAACTTGGTATGCGTCCAACTCCTTGAAATGACTTCATGCCCCATCTCCCTTACTTCCAGCTAGTAAGGATCACATAATTCCTAACAATGTTTAGACACAGATTCCCAACTCGGGCATTCAGAACATATAGCACGTTGCTGTAAGCAAGCACATTCTCATTCAAAGTTGCAAGTTACTATGTAGGAACAAGTTTGTATAGGTATTTCAAAGATACCCAGAACTGTGCTAAACTTGGTATGTGTCCAACTCCTAGAAATACCTTCATGCCCCAACTCCCTTACTTCCAGCTAGTAAGGATCACATATTTCCTAACAAATTTTGACACAGATTCCCAATTCGGGTATTCAGAACATATAGCACGTTGCTGTACGCAAGCACATTCTCATTCAAAGTTGCAATTTAATATGTAGGAACAAGTTCGTATAGGTATTTCAAAGATGCCCAGAACTGAGCTAAACTTGGTATGTGTCCAACTCCTAGAAATAACTTCATGCCCCATCTCCCTTACTTCCAGGTAGTAAGGATCACATAATTCCTAACAAAGTTTTGACACAGATTCCCAATTCGGGCATTCAGAACATGTAGCACGTTGCTGTAAGCAAGCACATTCTCATTCAAAGTTGCAAGTTACTATGTAGGAACAAGTTTGTATAGGTAGTTCAAAGATGCCCAGAACTGAGCTAAACGTTGTATGTTTCCAACTCCTAGAAATAACTTCATGCCCCATCTCCCTTACTTCCAGCTAGTAAGGATCACAAAATTCCTAACAAAGTTTTGACACAGATTCCCAATTCGGGCATTCAGAACATATAGCACGTTGCAGTAAGCAAGCACATTCTCATTCAAAGTTGCAAGTTACTATGTAGGAACAAGTTTGTAAAGGTATTTCAAAGATGCCCAGAACTCAGCTAACGTTGTATGTCTCCAACTCCTAGAAATAACTTCATGCCCCATCACCATTACTTCCAGCCAGTAAGGATCACATAATTACTAACAAAGTTTTGACACAGTTTCCCAATTCGGGCATTCAGAACATATAGCACGTTGCTGTAAGCAAGCACATTCTCATTCAAAGTTGCAAGTTACTATGTAGGAACAAGTTTGTATAGGTATTTCAAAGATGCCCAGAACTGAGCTAAACTTGGTATGTCTCCAACTCCTAGAAATAACTTCATGCCCCAACTCCCTTACTTCCAGCTAGTAAGGATCACGTAATTCTTAACAAAGTTTTGACACAGATTCCCAATTCGGGTATTCAGAACATATAGCAAGTTGCTGTAAGCAAGCACATTCTCATTCAAAGTTGCAAGTTACTATGTAGGAACAAGTTTGTATAGGTATTTCAAAGATGCCCAGAACTGAGCTAAACGTTGTATGTCTCCAACTCCTAGAAATAACTTCATGCCCCATCACCCTTACTTCCAGCTAGTAAGGATCACATAATTCCTAAAAAAGTTTTGACACAGATTCCCAATTCGGGCATTCAGAACATGTAGCACGTTGCTGTAAGCAAGCACATTCTCATTCAAAGTTGCAAGTTACTATGTAGGAACAAGTTTGTATAGGTATTTTAAAGATGCCCAGAACTGAGCTAAACGTTGTATTTCTCCAACTCCTAGAAATAACTTCATGCCCCGTCTCACTTACTTCCAGCTAGTAAGGATCACATAATTCCTAACAAAGTTTTGACACAGATTCCCAATTCGGGCATTCAGAACATATAGCACGTTGCTGTAAGCAAGCACATTCTCATTCAAAGTTGCAAGTTACTATGTAGGAACAAGTTTGTATAGGTATTTCAAAGATGCCCAGAACTGAGCTAAACTTTGTGTGTGTCCAACCTCTAGAAATAACTTCATGCCCCATCTCCCTTACTTCCAGCTAGTAAGGATCACATAATTCCTAACAAAGTTTTGACACAGATTCCCAATTCGGGCATTCAGAACATATAGCACGTTGCTGTAAGCAAGCACATTCTCATTCAAAGTTGCAAGTTACTATGTAGGAACAAGTTTGTATAGGTATTTCAAAGATGCCCAGAACTGAGCTAAACTTGGTATGCGTCCAACTCCTAGAAATAACTTCATGCCCCATCTCCCTTACTTCCACCTAGTAAGGATCACATAATTCCTAACAAAGTTTTGACACATATTCCCAATTCGGGCATTCAGAACATATAGCACGTTGCTGTAAGCAAGCACATTCTCATTCAAAGTTGCAAGTTACTATGTAGGAACAAGTTTGTATAGGCATTTCAAAGATACCCAGAACTGTGCTAAACTTGGTATGTGTCCAACTCCTAGAAATACCCTCATGCCCCAACTCCCTTACCTCCAGCTAGTAAGGATCACATATTTCCTAACAAATTTTGACACAGATTCCCAATTCGGGTATTCAGAACATATAGCACGTTGCTGTAAGCAAGCACATTCTCATTCAAAGTTGCAATTTAATATGTAGGAACAAGTTCGTATAGGTATTTCAAAGATGCCCAGAACTGAGCTAAACTTGGTATGTGTCCAACTCCTAGAAACAACTTCATGCCCCATCTCCCTTACTTCCAGGTAGTAAGGATCACATAATTCCTAACAAAGTTTTGACACAGATTCCCAATTCGGGCATTCAGAACATGTAGCACGTTGCTGTAAGCAAGCACATTCTCATTCAAAGTTGCAAGTTACTATGTATGAACAAGTTTGTATAGGTAGTTCAAAGATGCCCAGAACTGAACTAAACGTTGTATGTTTCCAACTCCTAGAAATAACTTCATGCCCCATCTCCCTTACTTCCATCTAGTAAGGATCACATAATTCCTAACAAAGTTTTGACACAGATTCCCAATTCGGGCATTCAGAACATATAGCACGTTGCTGTAAGCAAGCACATTCTCATTCAAAGTTGGAAGTTACTATGTAGGAACAAGTTTGTAAAGGTATTTCAAAGATGCCCAGAACTCAGCTAACGTTGTATGTCTCCAACTCCTAGAAATATCTTCATGCCCCAACTCCCTTACTTCCAGCTAGTAAGGATCACGTAATTCTTAACAAAGTTTTGACACAGATTCCCAATTCGGGTATTCAGAACATATAGCAAGTTGCTGTAAGCAAGCACATTCTCATTCAAAGTTGCAAGTTACTATGTAGGAACAAGTTTGTATAGGTATTTCAAAGATGCCCAGAACTGAGCTAAACGTTGTATGTCTCCAACTCCTAGAAATAACTTCATGCCCCATCACCCTTACTTCCAGCTAGTAAGGATCACATAATTCCTAACAAAGTTTTGACACAGATTCCCAATTCGGGCATTCAGAACATATAGCACGTTTGCTGTAAGAAAGCACATTCTCATTCAAATTTGCAAGTTACTATGTAGGAACAAGTTTGTATAGGTATTTCAAAGATGCCCAGAACTGAGCTAAACTTGGTATGTCTCCAACTCCTAGAAATAACTTCATGCCCCATCTCCCTTACGTCCATCTAGTAAGGATCACATAATTTCTAACAAAGTTTTGACACAGATTCCCAATTCGGGCATTCAGAACATATAGCACGTTGCTGTAAGCAAGCACATTCTCATTCAAAGTTGCAAGTTACTATGTATGAACAAGTTTGTATAGGTATTTCAAAGATGCCCAGAACTGAGCTAAACGTTGTATGTCTCCAACTCCTAGAATTAACTTCATGCCGCATCTCCCTTACTTCCACCTAGTAAGGATCACATAATTCCTAACAATGTTTTGACACAGATTCCCAATTCGGGCATTCAGAACATATAGCACGTTGCTGTAAGCAAGCACATTCTCATTCAAAGTTGCAAGTTACTATGTAGGAACAAGTTTGTATAGGTATTTCAAAGATGCCCAGAACTGTGCTAAACTTGGTATGTGTCCAACTCCTAGAAATACCTTCATGCCCCAACTCCCTTACATCCAGCTAGTAAGGATCACATATTTCCTAACAAATTTTGACACAGATTCCCAATTCGGGCATTCAGAACATATAGCACGTTGCTGTAAGCAAGCACATTCTCATTCAAAGTTGCAAGTTAATATGTAGGAACAAGTTCGTATGGGTATTTCAAAGATGCCCAGAACTGAGCTAATCTTGGTATGTGTCCAACTCCCAGAAATAACTTCATACCCCATCTCCCTTACTTCCAGCTAGTAAGGATCACATAATTCCTAACAAAGTTTTGACACAGATTCCCAATTCGGGCATTCAGAACATATAGCACGTTGCTGCAAGCAAGCACATTCTCATTCAAAGTTGCAAGTTACTATGTAGGAACAAGTTTGTATAGGTATTTCAAAGATGCCCAGAACTGAGCTAAACTTGGTATGTCTCCAGCTCCTAGAAATAACTTCATGCCCCATGTCCCTTACTTCCATCTAGTAAGGATCACATAATTCCTAACAAAGTTTTGACACAGATTCCCAATTCGGGCATTCAGAACATATAGCACGTTTGCTGTAAGCAAGCACATTCTCATTCAAAGTTGCAAGTTACTATGTAGGAACAAGTTTGTATAGGTATTTCAAAGATGCCCAGAACTGAGCTAAACTTGGTATGTCTCCAACTCCTAGAAATAACTACATGCCCCATCTCCCTTACGTCCATCTAGTAAGGATCACATAATTTCTAACAAAGTTTTGACACAGATTCCCAATTCGGGCATTCAGAACATATAGCACGTTGCTGTAAGCAAGCACATTCTCATTCAAAGTTGCAAGTTACTATGTAGGAACAAGTTTGTATACGTATTTCAAAGATGCCCAGAACTGAGCTAAACGTTGTTGTGTCCAACTCCTAGAAATAACTTCATGCCCCATCTCCCTTACTTCCACCTAGTAAGGATCACATAATTCCTAACAAAGTTTTGACACAGATTCCCAATTCGGGCATTCAGAACATATAGCACGTTGCTGTAAGCAAGCACATTCTCATTCAAAGTTGCAAGTAACTAAGTAGGAACAAGTTTGTATAGGTATTTCAAAGATGCCCAGACCTGAGCTAAACGTTGTATGTCTTGAACTCCTGGAAATAACTTCATGCCCCATCTCCCTTACTTCCATCTAGTAAGGATCACATAATTTCTAACAAAGTTTTGACACAGATTCCCAATTCGGGCCTTCAGAACATGTAGCACGTTGCTGTAAGCAAGCACATTCTCATTCAAAGTTGCAAGTTACTATGTAGGATCAAGTTTGTATAGGTATTTCAAAGATGCCCAGAACTGAGCTAAACGTTGTATGTCTCCAACTCCTAGAAATAACTTCATGCCCCATATCCCTTACTTACAGCTAGTAAGGATCACATAATTCTTAACAAAGTTTTGACACAGATTCCCAATTCGGGCATTCAGAACATATAGCACGTTGCTGTAAGCAAGCACATTCTCATTCAAAGTTGCAAGTTACTATGTAGGAACAAGTTTGTATAGGTATTTCAAATATGCCCAGAACTGAGCTAAACTTGGTATGTCTACAACTCCTAGAAATAACTTCATGCCCCATCTCCCTTAATTCCAGCTAGTAAGGATCACATAATTCCTAATAAAGTTTTGACACAGATTCCCAATTCGATCATTCAGAACATATAGCACGTTGCTGTAAGCAAGCACATTCTCATTCAAAGTTGCAAGTTACTATGTAGGAACAAGTTTGTAAAGGTATTTCAAAGATGCCCAGAACTGAGCTAAACGTTGTATGTCTCCAACTCCTAGAAATAATTTCATGCCCTATCACCATTACTTCCAGCCAGTATGGATCACATAATTACTAACAAAGTTTTGACACAGATTCCCAATTCGGGCATTCAGAACATATAGCACGTTGCTGTGAGCAAGCACATTCTCATTCAAAGTTGCAAGTTACTATGTAGGAACAAGTTTGTATAGGTATTTCAAAGATGCCCAGAACTGAGCTAAACTTGGTATGTCTCCAACTCCTAGAAATAACTTCATGCCCCATCTCCCTTACTTCCATCTAGTAAGGATCACATAATTTCTAACAAAGTTTTGACACAGATTCCCAATTCGGGCATTCAGAACATATAGCACGTTGCTGTAAGCAAGCACATTCTCATTCAAAGTTGCAAGTTAATATGTAGGAACAAGTTCGTATGGGTATTTCAAAGATGCCCAGAACTGAGCTAAACTTGGTATGTGTCCAACTCCTAGAAATAACTTCATGCCCCATCTCCCTTACTTCCAGCTAGTAAGGATCACATAATTCCTAACAAAGTTTTAACACAGATTCCCAATTCGGGCCTTCAGAACATGTAGCACGTTGCTGTAAGCAAGCACATTCTCATTCAAAGTTGCAAGTTACTATGTAGGAACAAGTTTGTATAGGTATTTCAAAGATGCCCAGAACTGAGCTAAACGTTGTATGTCTCCAACTCCTAGAAATAACTTCATGCCCCATATCCCTTACTTACAGCTAGTAAGGATCACATAATTCTTAACAAAGTTTTGACACAGATTCCCAATTCGGGCATTCAGAACATATAGCACGTTGCTGTAAGCAAGCAAATTCTCATTCAAAGTTGCAAGTTACTATGTAGGAACAAGTTTGTATAGGTATTTCAAAGATGCCCAGAACTGAGCTAAACTTGTTATGTCTCCAACTCCTAGAAATAACGTCATGCCCCATCTCCCTTACTTCCAGCTAGTAAGGATCACATAATTCCTAACAAAGTTTTGACACAGATTCCCAATTCGATCATTCAGAACATGTAGCACGTTGCTGTAAGCAAGCACATTCTCATTCAAAGTTGCAAGTTACTATGTAGGAACAAGTTTGTATAGGTATTTCAAAGATGCCCAGAACTGAGCTAAACGCTGTATGTCTCCAACTCCTGGAAATAACTTCATGCCCCATCTCCCTTACTTCCATCTAGTAAGGATCACATAATTTCTAACAAAGTTTTAACACAGATTCCCAATTCGGGCATTCAGAACATATAGCACGTTGCTGTAAGCAAACACACTCTCATTCAAAGTTGCAAGTTACTATGTAGGAACAAGTTTGTAAAGGTATTTCAAAGATGCCCAGAACTGAGCTAAACGTTGTATGTCTCCAACTCCTGGAAATAACTTCATGCCCCATCACCATTACTTCCAGCCAGTGAGGATCACATAATTCCTAACAAAGTTTTGACACAGATTCCCAATTCGGGCATTCAGAACATATAGCACGTTACTGTAAGCAAGCACATTCTCATTCAAAGTTGTAAGTTCCTATGTAGGAACAAGTTTGTATAGGTATTTCAAAGATGCCCAGAACTGAGCTAAACGTTGTATGTCTCAAACTCCTAGAAATAACTTCATGCCCCATCTCCCTTACTTCCAGCTAGTAAGGATCACAGAATTCCTAACAATGTTTTGACACAGATTCCCAATTCGGGCATTCAGAACATATAGCACGTTGCTGTCAGCAAGCACATTCTCATTCAAAGTTGCAAGTTACTATGTAAGAACAAGTTTGTATAGGACTTTCAAAGATGCCCAGAACTGAGCTAAACTTGGTATGTGTCCAACTCCTAGAAATAACTTCATGCCCCAACTCCCTTATTTCCAGCTAGTAAGGATCACATAATTCCTAACAAAGTTTTGACACAGATTCCCAATTCGGGCATTCAGAACATATAGCACGTTGCTGTAAGCAAGCACATTCCCATTCAAAGTTGCAAGTTACTATGTAGGAACAAGTTTGTATAGGTATTTCAAAGATGCCCAGAACTGAGCTAAACGTTGTATGTCTCCAACTCATAGAAATAACTTCATGCCCCATCTCCCTTACTTCCATCTAGTAAGGATCACATAATTTCTAAAAAAGTTTTGACACAGATTCCCAATTCGGGCATTCAGAACACATAGAACTTTGCTGTAAGCAAGCACATTCTCATTCAAAGTTGCAAGTTACTATGTAGGAACAAGTTTGTATAGTTATTTTAAAGATGCCCATAACTGAGCTAAACTTGGTATGTGTCCAACCTCTAGAAATAACTTCATGCCCCATCTCACTTACTTCCAGCTCGTAAGGATCACATAATTTCTAACAAACTTTTGACACAGATTCCCAATTCGGGCATTCAGAACATATGGCACGTTGCTGTAAGCAAGCACATTCTCATTCAAAGTTGCCATTTACTATGTAGGAACAAGTTTGTATAGGTATTTCAAAGATACCCAGAACTGAGCTAAACGTTGTATGTCTCCAACTCCTAGAAATAACTTCATGCCCAAACTCCCTTACTTCCAGCTAGTAAGGATCACATAATTTGTAACAAAGTTTTGACACAGATTCCCAATTCGGGCATTCAGAACATATAGCACGTTCCTGTAAGCAAGCACATTCTCATACAATGTTGCAAGTTACTATGTAGGAACAAGTTTGTATAGTTATTTCAAAGATGCCCAGAACTGAGCTAAACTTGGTATGTGTCCAACTCCTAGAAATAACTTCATGCCCCATCTCCCTTACTTCCAGCTAGTAAGGATCACATAATTCCTAACAAAGTTTTGACACAGATTCCCAATTCGGGCATTCAGAACATGTAGCACGTTGCTGTAAGCAAGCACATTCTCATTCAAAGTTGCAAGTTACTATGTAGGAACAAGTTTGTATAGGTATTTCAAAGACGCCCAGAACTGAGCTAAACTTGGTATGTCTCCAACTCCTAGAAAGAACTTCATGCCCAATCTCACTTACTTCCAACTAGTAAGGATCACATAATTCCTAACAAAGTTTTGAAACAGATTCCCAATTCGGGCATTCAGAACATATAGCACGTTGCTGTAAGCAAGCACATTCTCATTCAAAGTTGCAAGTTACTATGTAGGAACAAGTTTGTATAGGTATTTCAAAGATGCCCAGAACTGAGCTAAACATTGTATGTCTCCAACTCCTGGAAATAACTTCATGCCCCAACTCCCTTACTTCCATCTAGTAAGGATCACATAATTTCTAACAAAGTTTTAACACAGATTCCCAATTCGGGCATTCAGAACATATAGCACGTTGCTGTAAGCAAGCACATTCTCATTCAAAGTTGCAAGTTACTATGTGGGAACAAATTTGTAAAGGTATTTCAAAGATGCCCAGAACTGAACTAAACTTGGTATGTCTCCAACTCCTAGAAATAACTTCATGCCCCATCTCCCTTACTTCCATCTAGTAAGGATCACATAATTCCTAACAAAGATTTGACACAGATTCCCAATTCGGGCATTCAGAACATATAGCACGTTGCTGTAAGTAAGCACATTCTCATTCAAAGATGCAAGTTACTATGTAGGAACAAGTTTGTATAGGTATTTCAAAGATGCCCAGAACTGAGCTAAACTTGGTATGTGTCCAACCTCTAGAAATAACTTCATGCCCCAACTCGCTTACTTCCAGCTTGTAAGGATCACATAATTCCTAACAAAGTTTTGACACAGAGTCCCAATTCGGGCATTCAGAACATATAGCACGTTGCTGTAAGCAAGCACATTCTCATTCAAAGTTGCAAGTTACTATGTAGGAACAAGTTTGTATAGGTATTTCAAAGATGCCCAGAACTGTGCTAAACTTGGTATGTGTCCAACTCCTAGAAATACCTTCATGCCCCAACTCCCTTACATCCAGCTAGTAAGGATCACATATTTCCTAACAAATTTTGACACAGATTCCCTATTCGGGCATTCAGAACATATAGCACGTTGCTGTAAGCAAGCACATTCTCATTCAAAGTTGCAAGTTAATATGTAGGAACAAGTTCGTATGGGTATTTCAAAGATGCCCAGAACTGAGCTAATCTTGGTATGTGTCCAACTCCCAGAAATAACTTCATGCCCCATCTCCCTTACTTCCAGCTAGTAAGGATCACATAATTCCTAACAAAGTTTTGACACAGATTCCCAATTCGGGCATTCAGAACATATAGCACGTTGCTGCAAGCAAGCACATTCTCATTCAAAGTTGCAAGTTACTATGTAGGAACAAGTTTGTATAGGTATTTCAAAGATGCCCAGAACTGAGCTAAACTTGGTATGTCTCCAGCTCCTAGAAATAACTTCATGCCCCATGTCCCTTACTTCCATCTAGTAAGGATCACATAATTCCTAACAAAGTTTTGACACAGATTCCCAATTCGGGCATTCAGAACATATAGCACGTTTGCTGTAAGCAAGCACATTCTCATTCAAAGTTGCAAGTTACTATGTAGGAACAAGTTTGTATAGGTATTTCAAAGATGCCCAGAACTGAGCTAAACTTGGTATGTCTCCAACTCCTAGAAATAACTACATGCCCCATCTCCCTTACGTCCATCTAGTAAGGATCACATAATTTCTAACAAAGTTTTGACACAGATTCCCAATTCGGGCATTCAGAACATATAGCACGTTGCTGTAAGCAAGCACATTCTCATTCAAAGTTGCAAGTTACTATGTAGGAACAAGTTTGTATACGTATTTCAAAGATGCCCAGAACTGAGCTAAACGTTGTTGTGTCCAACTCCTAGAAATAACTTCATGCCCCATCTCCCTTACTTCCACCTAGTAAGGATCACATAATTCCTAACAAAGTTTTGACACAGATTCCCAATTCGGGCATTCAGAACATATAGCACGTTGCTGTAAGCAAGCACATTCTCATTCAAAGTTGCAAGTTACTATGTAGGAACAAGTTTGTATAGGTATTTCAAAGATGCCCAGAACTGAGCTAAACTTGGTATGTCTACAACTCCTAGAAATAACTTCATGCCCCATCTCCCTTAATTCCAGCTAGTAAGGATCACATAATTCCTAACAAAGTTTTGACACAGATTCCCAATTCGATCATTCAGAACATATAGCACGTTGCTGTAAGCAAGCACATTCTCATTCAAAGTTGCAAGTTACTATGTAGGAACAAGTTTGTAAAGGTATTTCAAAGATGCCCAGAACTGAGCTAAACGTTGTATGTCTCCAACTCCTAGAAATAATTTCATGCCCTATCACCATTACTTCCAGCCAGTATGGATCACATAATTACTAACAAAGTTTTGACACAGATTCCCAATTCGGGCATTCAGAACATATAGCAGGTTGCTGTGAGCAAGCACATTCTCATTCAAAGTTGCAAGTTACTATGTAGGAACAAGTTTGTATAGGTATTTCAAAGATGCCCAGAACTGAGCTAAACTTGGTATGTCTCCAACTCCTAGAAATAACTTCATGCCCCATCTCCCTTACTTCCATCTAGTAAGGATCACATAATTTCTAACAAAGTTTTGACACAGATTCCCAATTCGGGCATTCAGAACATATAGCACGTTGCTGTAAGCAAGCACATTCTCATTCAAAGTTGCAAGTTAATATGTAGGAACAAGTTCGTATGGGTATTTCAAAGATGCCCAGAATTGAGCTAAACTTGGTATGTGTCCAACTCCTAGAAATAACTTCATGCCCCATCTCCCTTACTTCCAGCTAGTAAGGATCACATAATTCCTAACAAAGTTTTAACACAGATTCCCAATTCGGGCCTTCAGAACATGTAGCACGTTGCTGTAAGCAAGCACATTCTCATTCAAAGTTGCAAGTTACTATGTAGGAACAAGTTTGTATAGGTATTTCAAAGATGCCCAGAACTGAGCTAAACGTTGTATGTCTCCAACTCCTAGAAATAACTTCATGCCCCATATCCCTTACTTACAGCTAGTAAGGATCACATAATTCTTAACAAAGTTTTGACACAGATTCCCAATTCGGGCATTCAGAACATATAGCACGTTGCTGTAAGCAAGCAAATTCTCATTCAAAGTTGCAAGTTACTATGTAGGAACAAGTTTGTATAGGTATTTCAAAGATGCCCAGAACTGAGCTAAACTTGTTATGTCTCCAACTCCTAGAAATAACTTCAAGCCCCATCTCCCTTACTTCCAGCTAGTAAGGATCACATAATTCCTAACAAAGTTTTGACACAGATTCCCAATTCGATCATTCAGAACATGTAGCACGTTGCTGTAAGCAAGCACATTCTCATTCAAAGTTGCAAGTTACTATGTAGGAACAAGTTTGTATAGTTATTTTAAAGATGCCCATAACTGAGCTAAACTTGGTATGTGTCCAACCTCTAGAAATAACTTCATGCCCCATCTCACTTACTTCCAGCTCGTAAGGATCACATAATTTCTAACAAACTTTTGACACAGATTCCCAATTCGGGCATTCAGAACATATGGCACGTTGCTGTAAGCAAGCACATTCTCATTCAAAGTTGCCAGTTACTATGTAGGAACAAGTTTGTATAGGTATTTCAAAGATACCCAGAACTGAGCTAAACGTTGTATGTCTCCAACTCCTAGAAATAACTTCATGCCCAAACTCCCTTACTTCCAGCTAGTAAGGATCACATAATTTGTAACAAAGTTTTGACACAGATTCCCAATTCGGGCATTCAGAACATATAGCACGTTGCTCTAAGCAAGCACATTCTCATACAATGTTGCAAGTTACTATGTAGGAACAAGTTTGTATAGTTATTTCAAAGATGCCCAGAACTGAGCTAAACTTGGTATGTGTCCAACTCCTAGAAATAACTTCATGCCCCATCTCCCTTACTTCCAGCTAGTAAGGATCACATAATTCCTAACAAATTTTGACACAGATTCCCAATTCGGGCATTCAGAGCATATAACACGTTGCTGTACGCAAGCACATTCTCATTCAACGTTGCAAGTTACTATGTAGGAACAAGTTTGTATAGGTATTTCAAAGATGCCCAGAACTGAGCTAAACGTTGTATGTCTCCAACTCCTTGAAATAACTTCATGCCCCATCTCCCTTACTTCAATCTAGTAAGGATCACATAATTTCTAAAAAAGATTTGACACAGATTCCCAATTCGGGCATTCAGAACACATAGCACGTTGCTGTAAGCAAGCACATTCTCATTCAAAGTTGCAAGTTACTATGTAGGAACAAGTTTGTATAGGTATTTTAAAGATGCCCAGAACTGAGCTAAACTTGGTATGTGTCCAACCTCTAGAAATATATTCATGCCCCATCTCCCTTACTTCCAGCTAACAAGGATCACATAATTCCTAACAAAGTTTTGACACAGATTCCCAATTCGGGCATTCAGAACATATGGCACGTTGCTGTAAGCAAGCACATTCTCATTCAAAGTTGCAAGTTACTGTGTAGGAAAAAGTTTGTATAGTTATTTCAAAGATGCCCAGAACTGAGCTAAACTTGGTATGTCTTCAACTCCTAGAAATAACTTCATGCCCCATCTCCCTTACTTCCAGCTAGTAAGGATCACATAATTCCTAACAAAGTTTTGACACAGATTCCCAATTCGGGCATTCAGAACATGTAGCACGTTGCTGTAAGCAAGCACATTCTCATTCAAAGTTGCAAGTTACTATGTAGGAACAAGTTTGTATAGGTATTTCAAAGATGCTCAGAACTGAGCTAAACTTGGAATGTGTCCAACCTCTAGAAATAACTTCATTCCCCAATTCCCTTACTTCCAGCTAGTAAGGATCACATAATTCCTAACAAATTTTGACACAGATTCCCAATTCGGGCATTCAGAGCATATAGCACGTTGCTGTAAGCAAGCACATTCTCATTCAAAGTTGCAAGTTACTATGTAGGAACAAGTTTGTATAGGTATTTCAAAGACGCCCAGAACTGAGCTAAACTTGGTATGTCTCCAACTCCTAGAAAGAACTTCATGCCCAATCTCACTTACTTCCAGCTAGTAAGGATCACATAATTCCTAACAAAGTTTTGAAACAGATTCCCAATTCGGGCATTCAGAACATATAGCACGTTGCTGTAAGCAAGCACATTCTCATTCAAAGTTGCAAGTTACTATGTAGGAACAAGTTTGTATAGGTATTTCAAAGATGCCCAGAACTGAGCTAAACATTGTATGTCTCCAACTCCTGGAAATAACTTCATGCCCCAACTCCCTTACTTCCATCTAGTAAGGATCACATAATTTCTAACAAAGTTTTAACACAGATTCCCAATTCGGGCATTCAGAACATATAGCACGTTGCTGTAAGCAAGCACATTCTCATTCAAAGTTGCAAGTTACTATGTAAGAACAAGTTTGTATAGGACTTTCAAAGATGCCCAGAACTGAGCTAAACTTGGTATTTGTCCAACTCCTAGAAATAACTTCATGCCCCAACTCCCTTATTTCCAGCTAGTAAGGATCACATAATTCCTAACAAAGTTTTGACACAGATTCCCAATTCGGGCATTCAGAACATATAGCACGTTGCTGTAAGCAAGCACATTCCCATTCAAAGTTGCAAGTTACTATGTAGGAACAAGTTTGTATAGGTATTTCAAAGATGCCCAGAACTGAGCTAAACGTTGTATGTCTCCAACTCATAGAAATAACTTCATGCCCCATCTCCCTTACTTCCAGCTAGTAAGGATCACATAATTCCTAACAAAGATTTGACACAGATTCCCAATTCGGGCATTCAGAACATATAGCACGTTGCTGTAAGTAAGCACATTCTCATTCAAAGATGCAAGTTACTATGTAGGAACAAGTTTGTATAGGTATTTCAAAGATGCCCAGAACTGAGCTAAACTTGGTATGTGTCCAACCTCTAGAAATAACTTCATGCCCCAACTCGCTTACTTCCAGCTTGTAAGGATCACATAATTCCTAACAAAGTTTTGACACAGAGTCCCAATTCAGGCATTCAGAACATATAGCACGTTGCTGTAAGCAAGCACATTCTCATTCAAAGTTGCAAGTTACTATGTAGGAACAAGTTTGTATAGGTATTTCAAAGATGCCCAGAACTGTGCTAAACTTGGTATGTGTCCAACTCCTAGAAATACCTTCATGCCCCAACTCCCTTACATCCAGCTAGTAAGGATCACATATTTCCTAACAAATTTTGACACAGATTCCCAATTCGGGCATTCAGAACATATAGCACGTTGCTGTAAGCAAGCACATTCTCATTCAAAGTTGCAAGTTAATATGTAGGAACAAGTTCGTATGGGTATTTCAAAGATGCCCAGAACTGAGCTAATCTTGGTATGTGTCCAACTCCCAGAAATAACTTCATGCCCCATCTCCCTTACTTCCAGCTAGTAAGGATCACATAATTCCTAACAAAGTTTTGACACAGATTCCCAATTCGGGCATTCAGAACATATAGCACGTTGCTGCAAGCAAGCACATTCTCATTCAAAGTTGCAAGTTACTATGTAGGAACAAGTTTGTATAGGTATTTCAAAGATGCCCAGAACTGAGCTAAACTTGGTATGTCTCCAGCTCCTAGAAATAACTTCATGCCCCATGTCCCTTACTTCCATCTAGTAAGGATCACATAATTCCTAACAAAGTTTTGACACAGATTCCCAATTCGGGCATTCAGAACATATAGCACGTTTGCTGTAAGCAAGCACATTCTCATTCAAAGTTGCAAGTTACTATGTAGGAACAAGTTTGTATAGGTATTTCAAAGATGCCCAGAACTGAGCTAAACTTGGTATGTCTCCAACTCCTAGAAATAACTACATGCCCCATCTCCCTTACGTCCATCTAGTAAGGATCACATAATTTCTAACAAAGTTTTGACACAGATTCCCAATTCGGGCATTCAGAACATATAGCACTTTGCTGTAAGCAAGCACATTCTCATTCAAAGTTGCAAGTTACTATGTAGGAACAAGTTTGTATACGTATTTCAAAGATGCCCAGAACTGAGCTAAACGTTGTTGTGTCCAACTCCTAGAAATAACTTCATGCCCCATCTCCCTTACTTCCACCTAGTAAGGATCACATAATTCCTAACAAACTTTTGACACAGATTCCCAATTCGGGCATTCAGAACATATGGCACGTTGCTGTAAGCAAGCACATTCTCATTCAAAGTTGCCAGTTACTATGTAGGAACAAGTTTGTATAGGTATTTCAAAGATACCCAGAACTGAGCTAAACGTTGTATGTCTCCAACTCCTAGAAATAACTTCATGCCCAAACTCCCTTACTTCCAGCTAGTAAGGATCACATAATTTGTAACAAAGTTTTGACACAGATTCCCAATTCGGGCATTCAGAACATATAGCACGTTGCTGTAAGCAAGCACATTCTCATACAATGTTGCAAGTTACTATGTAGGAACAAGTTTGTATAGTTATTTCAAAGATGCCCAGAACTGAGCTAAACTTGGTATGTGTCCAACTCCTAGAAATAACTTCATGCCCCATCTCCCTTACTTCCAGCTAGTAAGGATCACATAATTCCTAACAAAGTTTTGACACAGATTCCCAATTCGGGCATTCAGAACATGTAGCACGTTGCTGTAAGCAAGCACATTCTCATTCAAAGTTGCAAGTTACTATGTAGGAACAAGTTTGTATAGGTATTTCAAAGATGCCCAGAACTGAGCTAAACTTGGTATTTGTCCAACCTCTAGAAATAACTTCATACCCCACTTCCCTTACTTCCAGCCAGTAAGGATCACATAATTCCTAACAAATTTTGACACAGATTCCCAATTCGGGCATTCAGAGCATATAACACGTTGCTGTACGCAAGCACATTCTCATTCAACGTTGCAAGTTACTATGTAGGAACAAGTTTGTATAGGTATTTCAAAGATGCCCAGAACTGAGCTAAACGTTGTATGTCTCCAACTCCTTGAAATAACTTCATGCCCCATCTCCCTTACTTCAATCTAGTAAGGATCACATAATTTCTAAAAAAGATTTGACACAGATTCCCAATTCGGGCATTCAGAACACATAGCACGTTGCTGTAAGCAAGCACATTCTCATTCAAAGTTGCAAGTTACTATGTAGGAACAAGTTTGTATAGGTATTTTAAAGATGCCCAGAACTGAGCTAAACTTGGTATGTGTCCAACCTCTAGAAATAAATTCATGCCCCATCTCCCTTACTTCCAGCTAACAAGGATCACATAATTCCTAACAAAGTTTTGACACAGATTCCCAATTCGGGCATTCAGAACATATGGCACGTTGCTGTAAGCAAGCACATTCTCATTCAAAGTTGCAAGTTACTGTGTAGGAAAAAGTTTGTATAGTTATTTCAAAGATGCCCAGAACTGAGCTAAACTTGGTATGTCTTCAACTCCTAGAAATAACTTCATGCCCCATCTCCCTTACTTCCAGCTAGTAAGGATCACATAATTCCTAACAAAGTTTTGACACAGATTCCCAATTCGGGCATTCAGAACATGTAGCACGTTGCTGTAAGCAAGCACATTCTCATTCAAAGTTGCAAGTTACTATGTAGGAACAAGTTTGTATAGGTATTTCAAAGATGCCCAGAACTGAGCTAAACTTGGAATGTGTCCAACCTCTAGAAATAACTTCATTCCCCAATTCCCTTACTTCCAGCTAGTAAGGATCACATAATTCCTAACAAATTTTGACACAGATTCCCAATTCGGGCATTCAGAGCATATAGCACGTTGCTGTAAGCAAGCACATTCTCATTCAAAGTTGCAAGTTACTATGTAGGAACAAGTTTGTATAGGTATTTCAAAGACGCCCAGAACTGAGCTAAACTTGGTATGTCTCCAACTCCTAGAAAGAACTTCATGCCCAATCTCACTTACTTCCAGCTAGTAAGGATCACATAATTCCTAACAAAGTTTTGAAACAGATTCCCAATTCGGGCATTCAGAACATATAGCACGTTGCTGTAAGCAAGCACATTCTCATTCAAAGTTGCAAGTTACTATGTAGGAACAAGTTTGTATAGGTATTTCAAAGATGCCCAGAACTGAGCTACACATTGTATGTCTCCAACTCCTGGAAATAACTTCATGCCCCAACTCCCTTACTTCCATCTAGTAAGGATCACATAATTTCTAACAAAGTTTTAACACAGATTCCCAATTCGGGCATTCAGAACATATAGCACGTTGCTGTAAGCAAGCACATTCTCATTCAAAGTTGCAAGTTACTATGTGGGAACAAATTTGTAAAGGTATTTCAAAGATGCCCAGAACTGAACTAAACTTGGTATGTCTCCAACTCCTAGAAATAACTTCATGCCCCATCTCCCTTACTTCCAGCTAGTAAGGATCACATAATTCCTAACAAAGATTTGACACAGATTCCCAATTCGGGCATTCAGAACATATAGCACGTTGCTGTAAGTAAGCACATTCTCATTCAAAGATGCAAGTTACTATGTAGGAACAAGTTTGTATAGGTATTTCAAAGATGCCCAGAACTGAGCTAAACTTGGTATGTGTCCAACCTCTAGAAATAACTTCATGCCCCAACTCGCTTACTTCCAGCTTGTAAGGATCACATAATTCCTAACAAAGTTTTGACACAGAGTCCCAATTCGGGCATTCAGAACATATAGCACGTTGCTGTAAGCAAGCACATTCTCATTCAAAGTTGCAAGTTACTATGTAGGAACAAGTTTGTATAGGTATTTCAAAGATGCCCAGAACTGTGCTAAACTTGGTATGTGTCCAACTCCTAGAAATACCTTCATGCCCCAACTCCCTTACATCCAGCTAGTAAGGATCACATATTTCCTAACAAATTTTGACACAGATTCCCAATTCGGGCATTCAGAACATATAGCACGTTGCTGTAAGCAAGCACATTCTCATTCAAAGTTGCAAGTTAATATGTAGGAATAAGTTCGTATGGGTATTTCAAAGATGCCCAGAACTGAGCTAATCTTGGTATGTGTCCAACTCCCAGAAATAACTTCATGCCCCATCTCCCTTACTTCCAGCTAGTAAGGATCACATAATTCCTAACAAAGTTTTGACACAGATTCCCAATTCGGGCATTCAGAACATATAGCACGTTGCTGCAAGCAAGCACATTCTCATTCAAAGTTGCAAGTTACTATGTAGGAACAAGTTTGTATAGGTATTTCAAAGATGCCCAGAACTGAGCTAAACTTGGTATGTCTCCAGCTCCTAGAAATAACTTCATGCCCCATGTCCCTTACTTCCATCTAGTAAGGATCACATAATTCCTAACAAAGTTTTGACACAGATTCCCAATTCGGGCATTCAGAACATATAGCACGTTTGCTGTAAGCAAGCACATTCTCATTCAAAGTTGCAAGTTACTATGTAGGAACAAGTTTGTATAGGTATTTCAAAGATGCCCAGAACTGAGCTAAACTTGGTATGTCTCCAACTCCTAGAAATAACTACATGCCCCATCTCCCTTACGTCCATCTAGTAAGGATCACATAATTTCTAACAAAGTTTTGACACAGATTCCCAATTCGGGCATTCAGAACATATAGCACGTTGCTGTAAGCAAGCACATTCTCATTCAAAGTTGCAAGTTACTATGTAGGAACAAGTTTGTATACGTATTTCAAAGATGCCCAGAACTGAGCTAAACGTTGTTGTGTCCAACTCCTAGAAATAACTTCATGCCCCATCTCCCTTACTTCCACCTAATAAGGATCACATAATTCCTAACAAAGTTTTGACACAGATTCCCAATTCGGGCATTCAGAACATATAGCACGTTGCTGTAAGCAAGCACATTCTCATTCAAAGTTGCAAGTAACTAAGTAGGAACAAGTTTGTATAGGTATTTCAAAGATGCCCAGACCTGAGCTAAACGTTGTATGTCTTGAACTCCTGGAAATAACTTCATGCCCCATCTCCCTTACTTCCATCTAGTAAGGATCACATAATTTCTAACAAAGATTTAACATAGATTCCCAATTCGGGCATTCAGAACATATAGCACGTTGCTGTAAGCAAGCACATTCTCATTCAAAGTTGCAAGTTACTATGTAGGAACAAGTTTGTAAAGGTATTTCAAAGATGCCCAGAACTGAGCTAAACTTGGTATGTCTCCAACTCCTAGAAATAACTTCATGCCCCATCACCCTTACTTCCAGCTAGTAAGGATCACATAATTCCTAACAAAGTTTTGACACAGATTCCCAATTCGGGGATTCAGAACATATAGCACGTTGCTGTAAGCAAGCACATTCTCATTCAAAGTTGCAAGTTACTATGTAGGAACAAGTTTGTAAAGGTATTTCAAAGATGCCCAGAACTGAGCTAAACGTTGTATGTCTCCAACTCCTAGAAATAATTTCATGCCCTATCACCATTACTTCCAGCCAGTATGGATCACATAATTACTAACAAAGTTTTGACACAGATTCCCAATTCGGGCATTCAGAACATATAGCAGGTTGCTGTGAGCAAGCACATTCTCATTCAAAGTTGCAAGTTACTATGTAGGAACAAGTTTGTATAGGTATTTCAAAGATGCCCAGAACTGAGCTAAACTTGGTATGTCTCCAACTCCTAGAAATAACTTCATGCCCCATCTCCCTTACTTCCATCTAGTAAGGATCACATAATTTCTAACAAAGTTTTGACACAGATTCCCAATTCGGGCATTCAGAACATATAGCACGTTGCTGTAAGCAAGCACATTCTCATTCAAAGTTGCAAGTTAATATGTAGGAACAAGTTCGTATGGGTATTTCAAAGATGCCCAGAACTGAGCTAAACTTGGTATGTGTCCAACTCCTAGAAATAACTTCATGCCCCATCTCCCTTACTTCCAGCTAGTAAGGATCACATAATTCCTAACAAAGTTTTAACACAGATTCCCAATTCGGGCCTTCAGAACATGTAGCACGTTGCTGTAAGCAAGCACATTCTCATTCAAAGTTGCAAGTTACTATGTAGGAACAAGTTTGTATAGGTATTTCAAAGATGCCCAGAACTGAGCTAAACTTGTTATGTCTCCAACTCCTAGAAATAACTTCAAGCCCCATCTCCCTTACTTCCAGCTAGTAAGGATCACATAATTCCTAACAAAGTTTTGACACAGATTCCCAATTCGATCATTCAAAACATGTAGCACGTTGCTGTAAGCAAGCACATTCTCATTCAAAGTTGCAAGTTACTATGTAGGAACAAGTTTGTATAGGTATTTCAAAGATGCCCAGAACTGAGCTAAACGCTGTATGTCTCCAACTCCTGGAAATAACTTCATGCCCCATCTCCCTTACTTCCATCTAGTAAGGATCACATAATTTCTAACAAAGTTTTAACACAGATTCCCAATTCGGGCATTCAGAACATATAGCACGTTGCTGTAAGCAAACACACTCTCATTCAAAGTTGCAAGTTACTATGTAGGAACAAGTTTGTAAAGGTATTTCAAAGATGCCCAGAACTGAGCTAAAAGTTGTATGTCTCCAACTCCTAGAAATAACTTCATGCCCCATCACCATTACTTCCAGCCAGTAAGGATCACATAATTCCTAACAAAGTTTTGACACAGATTCCCAATTCGGGCATTCAGAACATATAGCACGTTACTGTAAGCAAGCACATTCTCATTCAAAGTTGTAAGTTCCTATGTAGGAACAAGTTTGTATAGGTATTTCAAAGATGCCCAGAACTGAGCTAAACGTTGTATGTCTCAAACTCCTAGAAATAACTTCATGCCCCATCTCCCTTACTTCCAGCTAGTAAGGATCACAGAATTCCTAACAATGTTTTGACACAGATTCCCAATTCGGGCATTCAGAACATATAGCACGTTGCTGTCAGCAAGCACATTCTCATTCAAAGTTGCAAGTTACTATGTAAGAACAACTTTGTATAGGACTTTCAAAGATGCCCAGAACTGAGCTAAACTTGGTATGTGTCCAACTCCTAGAAATAACTTCATGCCCCAACTCCCTTATTTCCAGCTAGTAAGGATCACATAATTCCTAACAAAGTTTTGACACAGATTCCCAATTCGGGCATTCAGAACATATAGCACGTTGCTGTAAGCAAGCACATTCCCATTCAAAGTTGCAAGTTACTATGTAGGAACAAGTTTGTATAGGTATTTCAAAGATGACCAGAACTGAGCTAAACGTTGTATGTCTCCAACTCATAGAAATAACTTCATGCCCCATCTCCCTTACTTCCATCTAGTAAGGATCACATAATTTCTAAAAAAGTTTTGACACAGATTCCCAATTCGGGCATTCAGAACATATAGCACGTTGCTGCAAGCAAGCACATTCTCATTCAAAGTTGCAAGTTACTATGTAGGAACAAGTTTGTATAGGTATTTCAAAGATGCCCAGAACTGAGCTAAACTTGGTATGTCTCCAGCTCCTAGAAATAACTTCATGCCCCATGTCCCTTACTTCCATCTAGTAAGGATCACATAATTCCTAACAAAGTTTTGACACAGATTCCCAATTCGGGCATTCAGAACATATAGCACGTTTGCTGTAAGCAAGCACATTCTCATTCAAAGTTGCAAGTTACTATGTAGGAACAAGTTTGTATAGGTATTTCAAAGATGCCCAGAACTGAGCTAAACTTGGTATGTCTCCAACTCCTAGAAATAACTACATGCCCCATCTCCCTTACGTCCATCTAGTAAGGATCACATAATTTCTAACAAAGTTTTGACACAGATTCCCAATTCGGGCATTCAGAACATATAGCACTTTGCTGTAAGCAAGCACATTCTCATTCAAAGTTGCAAGTTACTATGTAGGAACAAGTTTGTATACGTATTTCAAAGATGCCCAGAACTGAGCTAAACGTTGTTGTGTCCAACTCCTAGAAATAACTTCATGCCCCATCTCCCTTACTTCCACCTAGTAAGGATCACATAATTCCTAACAAACTTTTGACACAGATTCCCAATTCGGGCATTCAGAACATATGGCACGTTGCTGTAAGCAAGCACATTCTCATTCAAAGTTGCCAGTTACTATGTAGGAACAAGTTTGTATAGGTATTTCAAAGATACCCAGAACTGAGCTAAACGTTGTATGTCTCCAACTCCTAGAAATAACTTCATGCCCAAACTCCCTTACTTCCAGCTAGTAAGGATCACATAATTTGTAACAAAGTTTTGACACAGATTCCCAATTCGGGCATTCAGAACATATAGCACGTTGCTGTAAGCAAGCACATTCTCATACAATGTTGCAAGTTACTATGTAGGAACAAGTTTGTATAGTTATTTCAAAGATGCCCAGAACTGAGCTAAACTTGGTATGTGTCCAACTCCTAGAAATAACTTCATGCCCCATCTCCCTTACTTCCAGCTAGTAAGGATCACATAATTCCTAACAAAGTTTTGACACAGATTCCCAATTCGGGCATTCAGAACATGTAGCACGTTGCTGTAAGCAAGCACATTCTCATTCAAAGTTGCAAGTTACTATGTAGGAACAAGTTTGTATAGGTATTTCAAAGATGCCCAGAACTGAGCTAAACTTGGTATTTGTCCAACCTCTAGAAATAACTTCATACCCCACTTCCCTTACTTCCAGCCAGTAAGGATCACATAATTCCTAACAAATTTTGACACAGATTCCCAATTCGGGCATTCAGAGCATATAACACGTTGCTGTACGCAAGCACATTCTCATTCAACGTTGCAAGTTACTATGTAGGAACAAGTTTGTATAGGTATTTCAAAGATGCCCAGAACTGAGCTAAACGTTGTATGTCTCCAACTCCTTGAAATAACTTCATGCCCCATCTCCCTTACTTCAATCTAGTAAGGATCACATAATTTCTAAAAAAGATTTGACACAGATTCCCAATTCGGGCATTCAGAACACATAGCACGTTGCTGTAAGCAAGCACATTCTCATTCAAAGTTGCAAGTTACTATGTAGGAACAAGTTTGTATAGGTATTTTAAAGATGCCCAGAACTGAGCTAAACTTGGTATGTGTCCAACCTCTAGAAATAAATTCATGCCCCATCTCCCTTACTTCCAGCTAACAAGGATCACATAATTCCTAACAAAGTTTTGACACAGATTCCCAATTCGGGCATTCAGAACATATGGCACGTTGCTGTAAGCAAGCACATTCTCATTCAAAGTTGCAAGTTACTGTGTAGGAAAAAGTTTGTATAGTTATTTCAAAGATGCCCAGAACTGAGCTAAACTTGGTATGTCTTCAACTCCTAGAAATAACTTCATGCCCCATCTCCCTTACTTCCAGCTAGTAAGGATCACATAATTCCTAACAAAGTTTTGACACAGATTCCCAATTCGGGCATTCAGAACATGTAGCACGTTGCTGTAAGCAAGCACATTCTCATTCAAAGTTGCAAGTTACTATGTAGGAACAAGTTTGTATAGGTATTTCAAAGATGCCCAGAACTGAGCTAAACTTGGAATGTGTCCAACCTCTAGAAATAACTTCATTCCCCAATTCCCTTACTTCCAGCTAGTAAGGATCACATAATTCCTAACAAATTTTGACACAGATTCCCAATTCGGGCATTCAGAGCATATAGCACGTTGCTGTAAGCAAGCACATTCTCATTCAAAGTTGCAAGTTACTATGTAGGAACAAGTTTGTATAGGTATTTCAAAGACGCCCAGAACTGAGCTAAACTTGGTATGTCTCCAACTCCTAGAAAGAACTTCATGCCCAATCTCACTTACTTCCAGCTAGTAAGGATCACATAATTCCTAACAAAGTTTTGAAACAGATTCCCAATTCGGGCATTCAGAACATATAGCACGTTGCTGTAAGCAAGCACATTCTCATTCAAAGTTGCAAGTTACTATGTAGGAACAAGTTTGTATAGGTATTTCAAAGATGCCCAGAACTGAGCTACACATTGTATGTCTCCAACTCCTGGAAATAACTTCATGCCCCAACTCCCTTACTTCCATCTAGTAAGGATCACATAATTTCTAACAAAGTTTTAACACAGATTCCCAATTCGGGCATTCAGAACATATAGCACGTTGCTGTAAGCAAGCACATTCTCATTCAAAGTTGCAAGTTACTATGTGGGAACAAATTTGTAAAGGTATTTCAAAGATGCCCAGAACTGAACTAAACTTGGTATGTCTCCAACTCCTAGAAATAACTTCATGCCCCATCTCCCTTACTTCCAGCTAGTAAGGATCACATAATTCCTAACAAAGATTTGACACAGATTCCCAATTCGGGCATTCAGAACATATAGCACGTTGCTGTAAGTAAGCACATTCTCATTCAAAGATGCAAGTTACTATGTAGGAACAAGTTTGTATAGGTATTTCAAAGATGCCCAGAACTGAGCTAAACTTGGTATGTGTCCAACCTCTAGAAATAACTTCATGCCCCAACTCGCTTACTTCCAGCTTGTAAGGATCACATAATTCCTAACAAAGTTTTGACACAGAGTCCCAATTCGGGCATTCAGAACATATAGCACGTTGCTGTAAGCAAGCACATTCTCATTCAAAGTTGCAAGTTACTATGTAGGAACAAGTTTGTATAGGTATTTCAAAGATGCCCAGAACTGTGCTAAACTTGGTATGTGTCCAACTCCTAGAAATACCTTCATGCCCCAACTCCCTTACATCCAGCTAGTAAGGATCACATATTTCCTAACAAATTTTGACACAGATTCCCAATTCGGGCATTCAGAACATATAGCACGTTGCTGTAAGCAAGCACATTCTCATTCAAAGTTGCAAGTTAATATGTAGGAATAAGTTCGTATGGGTATTTCAAAGATGCCCAGAACTGAGCTAATCTTGGTATGTGTCCAACTCCCAGAAATAACTTCATGCCCCATCTCCCTTACTTCCAGCTAGTAAGGATCACATAATTCCTAACAAAGTTTTGACACAGATTCCCAATTCGGGCATTCAGAACATATAGCACGTTGCTGCAAGCAAGCACATTCTCATTCAAAGTTGCAAGTTACTATGTAGGAACAAGTTTGTATAGGTATTTCAAAGATGCCCAGAACTGAGCTAAACTTGGTATGTCTCCAGCTCCTAGAAATAACTTCATGCCCCATGTCCCTTACTTCCATCTAGTAAGGATCACATAATTCCTAACAAAGTTTTGACACAGATTCCCAATTCGGGCATTCAGAACATATAGCACGTTTGCTGTAAGCAAGCACATTCTCATTCAAAGTTGCAAGTTACTATGTAGGAACAAGTTTGTATAGGTATTTCAAAGATGCCCAGAACTGAGCTAAACTTGGTATGTCTCCAACTCCTAGAAATAACTACATGCCCCATCTCCCTTACGTCCATCTAGTAAGGATCACATAATTTCTAACAAAGTTTTGACACAGATTCCCAATTCGGGCATTCAGAACATATAGCACGTTGCTGTAAGCAAGCACATTCTCATTCAAAGTTGCAAGTTACTATGTAGGAACAAGTTTGTATACGTATTTCAAAGATGCCCAGAACTGAGCTAAACGTTGTTGTGTCCAACTCCTAGAAATAACTTCATGCCCCATCTCCCTTACTTCCACCTAATAAGGATCACATAATTCCTAACAAAGTTTTGACACAGATTCCCAATTCGGGCATTCAGAACATATAGCACGTTGCTGTAAGCAAGCACATTCTCATTCAAAGTTGCAAGTAACTAAGTAGGAACAAGTTTGTATAGGTATTTCAAAGATGCCCAGACCTGAGCTAAACGTTGTATGTCTTGAACTCCTGGAAATAACTTCATGCCCCATCTCCCTTACTTCCATCTAGTAAGGATCACATAATTTCTAACAAAGATTTAACATAGATTCCCAATTCGGGCATTCAGAACATATAGCACGTTGCTGTAAGCAAGCACATTCTCATTCAAAGTTGCAAGTTACTATGTAGGAACAAGTTTGTAAAGGTATTTCAAAGATGCCCAGAACTGAGCTAAACTTGGTATGTCTCCAACTCCTAGAAATAACTTCATGCCCCATCACCCTTACTTCCAGCTAGTAAGGATCACATAATTCCTAACAAAGTTTTGACACAGATTCCCAATTCGGGGATTCAGAACATATAGCACGTTGCTGTAAGCAAGCACATTCTCATTCAAAGTTGCAAGTTACTATGTAGGAACAAGTTTGTAAAGGTATTTCAAAGATGCCCAGAACTGAGCTAAACGTTGTATGTCTCCAACTCCTAGAAATAATTTCATGCCCTATCACCATTACTTCCAGCCAGTATGGATCACATAATTACTAACAAAGTTTTGACACAGATTCCCAATTCGGGCATTCAGAACATATAGCAGGTTGCTGTGAGCAAGCACATTCTCATTCAAAGTTGCAAGTTACTATGTAGGAACAAGTTTGTATAGGTATTTCAAAGATGCCCAGAACTGAGCTAAACTTGGTATGTCTCCAACTCCTAGAAATAACTTCATGCCCCATCTCCCTTACTTCCATCTAGTAAGGATCACATAATTTCTAACAAAGTTTTGACACAGATTCCCAATTCGGGCATTCAGAACATATAGCACGTTGCTGTAAGCAAGCACATTCTCATTCAAAGTTGCAAGTTAATATGTAGGAACAAGTTCGTATGGGTATTTCAAAGATGCCCAGAACTGAGCTAAACTTGGTATGTGTCCAACTCCTAGAAATAACTTCATGCCCCATCTCCCTTACTTCCAGCTAGTAAGGATCACATAATTCCTAACAAAGTTTTAACACAGATTCCCAATTCGGGCCTTCAGAACATGTAGCACGTTGCTGTAAGCAAGCACATTCTCATTCAAAGTTGCAAGTTACTATGTAGGAACAAGTTTGTATAGGTATTTCAAAGATGCCCAGAACTGAGCTAAACTTGTTATGTCTCCAACTCCTAGAAATAACTTCAAGCCCCATCTCCCTTACTTCCAGCTAGTAAGGATCACATAATTCCTAACAAAGTTTTGACACAGATTCCCAATTCGATCATTCAAAACATGTAGCACGTTGCTGTAAGCAAGCACATTCTCATTCAAAGTTGCAAGTTACTATGTAGGAACAAGTTTGTATAGGTATTTCAAAGATGCCCAGAACTGAGCTAAACGCTGTATGTCTCCAACTCCTGGAAATAACTTCATGCCCCATCTCCCTTACTTCCATCTAGTAAGGATCACATAATTTCTAACAAAGTTTTAACACAGATTCCCAATTCGGGCATTCAGAACATATAGCACGTTGCTGTAAGCAAACACACTCTCATTCAAAGTTGCAAGTTACTATGTAGGAACAAGTTTGTAAAGGTATTTCAAAGATGCCCAGAACTGAGCTAAAAGTTGTATGTCTCCAACTCCTAGAAATAACTTCATGCCCCATCACCATTACTTCCAGCCAGTAAGGATCACATAATTCCTAACAAAGTTTTGACACAGATTCCCAATTCGGGCATTCAGAACATATAGCACGTTACTGTAAGCAAGCACATTCTCATTCAAAGTTGTAAGTTCCTATGTAGGAACAAGTTTGTATAGGTATTTCAAAGATGCCCAGAACTGAGCTAAACGTTGTATGTCTCAAACTCCTAGAAATAACTTCATGCCCCATCTCCCTTACTTCCAGCTAGTAAGGATCACAGAATTCCTAACAATGTTTTGACACAGATTCCCAATTCGGGCATTCAGAACATATAGCACGTTGCTGTCAGCAAGCACATTCTCATTCAAAGTTGCAAGTTACTATGTAAGAACAACTTTGTATAGGACTTTCAAAGATGCCCAGAACTGAGCTAAACTTGGTATGTGTCCAACTCCTAGAAATAACTTCATGCCCCAACTCCCTTATTTCCAGCTAGTAAGGATCACATAATTCCTAACAAAGTTTTGACACAGATTCCCAATTCGGGCATTCAGAACATATAGCACGTTGCTGTAAGCAAGCACATTCCCATTCAAAGTTGCAAGTTACTATGTAGGAACAAGTTTGTATAGGTATTTCAAAGATGACCAGAACTGAGCTAAACGTTGTATGTCTCCAACTCATAGAAATAACTTCATGCCCCATCTCCCTTACTTCCATCTAGTAAGGATCACATAATTTCTAAAAAAGTTTTGACACAGATTCCCAATTCGGGCATTCAGAACACATAGCACTTTGCTGTAAGCAAGCACATTCTCATTCAAAGTTGCAAGTTACTATGTAGGAACAAGTTTGTATAGTTATTTTAAAGATGCCCATAACTGAGCTAAACTTGGTATGTGTCCAACCTCTAGAAATAACTTCATGCCCCATCTCACTTACTTCCAGCTCGTAAGGATCACATAATTTCTAACAAACTTTTGACACAGATTCCCAATTCGGGCATTCAGAACATATGGCACGTTGCTGTAAGCAAGCACATTCTCATTCAAAGTTGCCAGTTACTATGTAGGAACAAGTTTGTATAGGTATTTCAAAGATACCCAGAACTGAGCTAAACGTTGTATGTCTCCAACTCCTAGAAATAACTTCATGCCCAAACTCCCTTACTTCCAGCTAGTAAGGATCACATAATTTGTAACAAAGTTTTGACACAGATTCCCAATTCGGGCATTCAGAACATATAGCACGTTGCTGTAAGCAAGCACATTCTCATACAATGTTGCAAGTTACTATGTAGGAACAAGTTTGTATAGTTATTTCAAAGATGCCCAGAACTGAGCTAAACTTGGTATGTGTCCAACTCCTAGAAATAACTTCATGCCCCATCTCCCTTACTTCCAGCTAGTAAGGATCACATAATTCCTAACAAAGTTTTGACACAGATTCCCAATTCGGGCATTCAGAACATGTAGCACGTTGCTGTAAGCAAGCACATTCTCATTCAAAGTTGCAAGTTACTATGTAGGAACAAGTTTGTATAGGTATTTCAAAGATGCCCAGAACTGAGCTAAACTTGGTATTTGTCCAACCTCTAGAAATAACTTCATACCCCACTTCCCTTACTTCCAGCCAGTAAGGATCACATAATTCCCAACAAATTTTGACACAGATTCCCAATTCGGGCATTCAGAGCATATAACACGTTGCTGTACGCAAGCACATTCTCATTCAAAGTTGCAAGTTACTATGTAGGAACAAGTTTGTATAGGTATTTCAAAGATGCCCAGAACTGAGCTAAACGTTGTATGTCTCCAACTCCTTGAAATAACTTCATGCCCCATCTCCCTTACTTCAATCTAGTAAGGATCACATAATTTCTAAAAAAGATTTGACACAGATTCCCAATTCGGGCATTCAGAACACATAGCACGTTGCTGTAAGCAAGCACATTCTCATTCAAAGTTGCAAGTTACTATGTAGGAACAAGTTTGTATAGGTATTTTAAAGATGCCCAGAACTGAGCTAAACTTGGTATGTGTCCAACCTCTAGAAATAAATTCATGCCCCATCTCCCTTACTTCCAGCTAACAAGGATCACATAATTCCTAACAAAGTTTTGACACAGATTCCCAATTCGGGCATTCAGAACATATGGCACGTTGCTGTAAGCAAGCACATTCTCATTCAAAGTTGCAAGTTACTGTGTAGGAAAAAGTTTGTATAGTTATTTCAAAGATGCCCAAAACTGAGCTAAACTTGGTATGTCTTCAACTCCTAGAAATAACTTCATGCCCCATCTCCCTTACTTCCAGCTAGTAAGGATCACATAATTCCTAAAAAAGTTTTGACACAGATTCCCAATTCGGGCATTCAGAACATGTAGCACGTTGCTCTAAGCAAGCACATTCTCATTCAAAGTTGCAAGTTACTATGTAGGAACAAGTTTGTATAGGTATTTCAAAGATGCCCAGAACTGAGCTAAACTTGGAATGTGTCCAACCTCTAGAAATAACTTCATTCCCCAATTCCCTTACTTCCAGCTAGTAAGGATCACATAATTCCTAACAAATTTTGACACAGATTCCCAATTCGGGCATTCAGAGCATATAGCACGTTGCTGTAAGCAAGCACATTCTCATTCAAAGTTGCAAGTTACTATGTAGGAACAAGTTTGTATAGGTATTTCAAAGACGCCCAGAACTGAGCTAAACTTGGTATGTCTCCAACTCCTAGAAAGAACTTCATGCCCAATCTCACTTACTTCCAGCTAGTAAGGATCACATAATTCCTAACAAAGTTTTGAAACAGATTCCCAATTCGGGCATTCAGAACATATAGCACGTTGCTGTAAGCAAGCACATTCTCATTCAAAGTTGCAAGTTACTATGTAGGAACAAGTTTGTATAGGTATTTCAAAGATGCCCAGAACTGAGCTAAACATTGTATGTCTCCAACTCCTGGAAATAACTTCATGCCCCAACTCCCTTACTTCCATCTAGTAAGGATCACATAATTTCTAACAAAGTTTTAACACAGATTCCCAATTCGGGCATTCAGAACATATAGCACGTTGCTGTAAGCAAGCACATTCTCATTCAAAGTTGCAAGTTACTATGTGGGAACAAATTTGTAAAGGTATTTCAAAGATGCCCAGAACTGAACTAAACTTGGTATGTCTCCAACTCCTAGAAATAACTTCATGCCCCATCTCCCTTACTTCCAGCTAGTAAGGATCACATAATTCCTAACAAAGTTTTGACACAGATTCCCAATTCGGGCATTCAGAACATATAGCACGTTGCTGTAAGCAAGCACATTCTCATTCAAAGTTGCAAGTTACTATGTAGGAACAAGTTTGTAAAGGTATTTCAAAGATGCCCAGAACTCAGCTAACGTTGTATGTCTCCAACTCCTAGAAATAACTTCATGCCCCAACTCCCTTACTTCCAGCTAGTAAGGATCACGTAATTCTTAACAAAGTTTTGACACAGATTCCCAATTCGGGTATTCAGAACATATAGCAAGTTGCTGTAAGCAAGCACATTCTCATTCAAAGTTGCAAGTTACTATGTAGGAACAAGTTTGTATAGGTATTTCAAAGATGCCCAGAACTGAGCTAAACGTTGTATGTCTCCAACTCCTAGAAATAACTTCATGCCCCATCACCCTTACTTCCAGCTAGTAAGGATCACATAATTCCTAACAAAGTTTTGACACAGATTCCCAATTCGGGCATTCAGAACATATAGCACGTTTGCTGTAAGAAAGCACATTCTCATTCAAATTTGCAAGTTACTATGTAGGAACAAGTTTGTATAGGTATTTCAAAGATGCCCAGAACTGAGCTAAACTTGGTATGTCTCCAACTCCTAGAAATAACTTCATGCCCCATCTCCCTTACTTCCAGCTAGTAAGGATCACATAATTCCTAACAAAGTTTTGACACAGATTCCCAATAGGGGCATTCAGAACATATAGCACGTTGCTGTAAGCAAGCACATTCTCATTCAAAGTTGCAAGTTACTATGTAGGAACAAGTTTGTATAGGTATTTCAAAGATGCCCAGAGCTGAGCTAAACTTGGTATGTCTCCAACTCCTAGAAATAACTTCATGCCCCATCTCCCTTACTTCCAGCTAGTAAGGATCACATAATTCCTAACAAAGTTTTGACACAGATTCCCAATTCGGGCATTCAGAACATGTAGCACGTTGCTGTAAGCAAGCACATTCTCATTCAAAGTTGCAAGTTACTATGTAGGAACAAGTTTGTATAGGTATTTCAAAGATGCCCAGAACTGAGCTAAACTTGGTATTTGTCCAACCTCTAGAAATAACTTCATACCCCACTTCCCTTACTTCCAGCCAGTAAGGATCACATAATTCCTAACAAATTTTGACACAGATTCCCAATTCGGGCATTCAGAGCATATAACACGTTGCTGTACGCAAGCACATTCTCATTCAAAGTTGCAAGTTACTATGTAGGAACAAGTTTGTATAGGTATTTCAAAGATGCCCAGAACTGAGCTAAACGTGGTATGTCTCCAACTCCTAGAAATAACTTCATGCCCCAACTCCCTTACTTCCAGCTAGTAAGGATCACGTAATTCTTAACAAAGTTTTGACACAGATTCCCAATTCGGGTATTCAGAACATATAGCAAGTTGCTGTAAGCAAGCACATTCTCATTCAAAGTTGCAAGTTACTATGTAGGAACAAGTTTGTATAGGTATTTCAAAGATGCCCAGAACTGAGCTAAACGTTGTATGTCTCCAACTCCTAGAAATAACTTCATGCCCCATCACCCTTACTTCCAGCTAGTAAGGATCACATAATTCCTAACAAAGTTTTGACACAGATTCCCAATTCGGGCATTCAGAACATATAGCACGTTTGCTGTAAGAAAGCACATTCTCATTCAAATTTGCAAGTTACTATGTAGGAACAAGTTTGTATAGGTATTTCAAAGATGCCCAGAACTGAGCTAAACTTGGTATGTCTCCAACTCCTAGAAATAACTTCATGCCCCATCTCACTTACTTCCAGCTAGTAAGGATCACATAATTCCTAACAAAGTTTTGACACAGATTCCCAATAGGGGCATTCAGAACATATAGCACGTTGCTGTAAGCAAGCACATTCTCATTCAAAGTTGCAAGTTACTATGTAGGAACAAGTTTGTATAGGTATTTCAAAGATGCCCAGAGCTGAGCTAAACTTGGTATGTCTCCAACTCCTAGAAATAACTTCATGCCCCATCTCCCTTACTTCCAGCTAGTAAGGATCACATAATTCCTAACAAAGTTTTGACACAGATTCCCAATTCGGGCATTCAGAACATGTAGCACGTTGCTGTAAGCAAGCACATTCTCATTCAAAGTTGCAAGTTACTATGTAGGAACAAGTTTGTATAGGTATTTCAAAGATGCCCAGAACTGAGCTAAACTTGGTATTTGTCCAACCTCTAGAAATAACTTCATACCCCACTTCCCTTACTTCCAGCCAGTAAGGATCACATAATTCCTAACAAATTTTGACACAGATTCCCAATTCGGGCATTCAGAGCATATAACACGTTGCTGTACGCAAGCACATTCTCATTCAAAGTTGCAAGTTACTATGTAGGAACAAGTTTGTATAGGTATTTCAAAGATGCCCAGAACTGAGCTAAACGTGGTATGTCTCCAACTCCTAGAAATAACTTCATGCCCCAACTCCCTTACTTCCAGCTAGTAAGGATCACGTAATTCTTAACAAAGTTTTGACACAGATTCCCAATTCGGGTATTCAGAACATATAGCAAGTTGCTGTAAGCAAGCACATTCTCATTCAAAGTTGCAAGTTACTATGTAGGAACAAGTTTGTATAGGTATTTCAAAGATGCCCAGAACTGAGCTAAACGTTGTATGTCTCCAACTCCTAGAAATAACTTCATGCCCCATCACCCTTACTTCCAGCTAGTAAGGATCACATAATTCCTAAAAAAGTTTTGACACAGATTCCCAATTCGGGCATTCAGAACATGTAGCACGTTGCTGTAAGCAAGCACATTCTCATTCAAAGTTGCAAGTTACTATGTAGGAACAAGTTTGTATAGGTATTTTAAAGATGCCCAGAACTGAGCTAAACGTTGTATTTCTCCAACTCCTAGAAATAACTTCATGCCCCGTCTCACTTACTTCCAGCTAGTAAGGATCACATAATTCCTAACAAAGTTTTGACACAGATTCCCAATTCGGGCATTCAGAACATATAGCACGTTGCTGTAAGCAAGCACATTCTCATTCAAAGTTGCAAGTTACTATGTAGGAACAAGTTTGTATAGGTATTTCAAAGATGCCCAGAACTGAGCTAAACTTGGTGTGTGTCCAACCTCTAGAAATAACTTCATGCCCCATCTCCCTTACTTCCAGCTAGTAAGGATCACATAATTCCTAACAAAGTTTTGACACATATTCCCAATTCGGGCATTCAGAACATATAGCACGTTGCTGTAAGCAAGCACATTCTCATTCAAAGTTGCAAGTTACTATGTAGGAACAAGTTTGTATAGGTATTTCAAAGATACCCAGAACTGTGCTAAACTTGGTATGTGTCCAACTCCTAGAAATACCTTCATGCCCCAACTCCCTTACTTACAGCTAGTAAGGATCACATATTTCCTAACAAATTTTGACACAGATTCCCAATTCGGGTATTCAGAACATATAGCACGTTGCTGTAAGCAAGCACATTCTCATTCAAAGTTGCAATTTAATATGTAGGAACAAGTTCGTATAGGTATTTCAAAGATGCCCAGAACTGAGCTAAACTTGGTATGTGTCCAACTCCTAGAAATAACTTCATGCCCCATCTCCCTTACTTCCAGGTAGTAAGGATCACATAATTCCTAACAAAGTTTTGACACAGATTCCCAATTCGGGCATTCAGAACATGTAGCACGTTGCTGTAAGCAAGCACATTCTCATTCAAAGTTGCAAGTTACTATGTATGAACAAGTTTGTATAGGTAGTTCAAAGATGCCCAGAACTGAGCTAAACGTTGTATGTTTCCAACTCCTAGAAATAACTTCATGCCCCATCTCCCTTACTTCCAGCTAGTAAGGATCACATAATTCCTAACAAAGTTTTGACACAGATTCCCAATTCGGGCATTCAGAACATATAGCACGTTGCTGTAAGCAAGCACATTCTCATTCAAAGTTGCAAGTTACTATGTAGGAACAAGTTTGTAAAGGTATTTCAAAGATGCCCAGAACTCAGCTAACGTTGTATGTCTCCAACTCCTAGAAATAACTTCATGCCCCAACTCCCTTACTTCCAGCTAGTAAGGATCACGTAATTCTTAACAAAGTTTTGACACAGATTCCCAATTCGGGTATTCAGAACATATAGCAAGTTGCTGTAAGCAAGCACATTCTCATTCAAAGTTGCAAGTTACTATGTAGGAACAAGTTTGTATAGGTATTTCAAAGATGCCCAGAACTGAGCTAAACGTTGTATGTCTCCAACTCCTAGAAATAACTTCATGCCCCATCACCCTTACTTCCAGCTAGTAAGGATCACATAATTCCTAACAAAGTTTTGACACAGATTCCCAATTCGGGCATTCAGAACATATAGCACGTTTGCTGTAAGAAAGCACATTCTCATTCAAATTTGCAAGTTACTATGTAGGAACAAGTTTGTATAGGTATTTCAAAGATGCCCAGAACTGAGCTAAACTTGGTATGTCTCCAACTCCTAGAAATAACTTCATGCCCCATCTCCCTTACGTCCATCTAGTAAGGATCACATAATTTCTAACAAAGTTTTGACACAGATTCCCAATTCGGGCATTCAGAACATATAGCACGTTGCTGTAAGCAAGCACATTCTCATTCAAAGTTGCAAGTTACTATGTAGGAACAAGTTTGTATAGGTATTTCAAAGATGCCCAGAACTGAGCTAAACGTTGTATGTCTCCAACTCCTAGAAATAACTTCATGCCGCATCTCCCTTACTTCCACCTAGTAAGGATCACATAATTCCTAACAATGTTTTGACACAGATTCCCAATTCGGGCATTCAGAACATATAGCACGTTGCTGTAAGCAAGCACATTCTCATTCAAAGTTGCAAGTTACTATGTAGGAACAAGTTTGTATAGGTATTTCAAAGATGCCCAGAACTGTGCTAAACTTGGTATGTGTCCAACTCCTAGAAATACCTTCATGCCCCAACTCCCTTACATCCAGCTAGTAAGGATCACATATTTCCTAACAAATTTTGACACAGATTCCCAATTCGGGCATTCAGAACATATAGCACGTTGCTGTAAGCAAGCACATTCTCATTCAAAGTTGCAAGTTAATATGTAGGAACAAGTTCGTATGGGTATTTCAACGATGCCCAGAACTGAGCTAATCTTGGTATGTGTCCAACTCCTAGAAATAACTTCATGCCCCATCTCCCTTACTTCCAGCTAGTAAGGATCACATAATTCCTAACAAAGTTTTGACACAGATTCCCAATTCGGGCATTCAGAACATATAGCACGTTGCTGCAAGCAAGCACATTCTCATTCAAAGTTGCAAGTTACTATGTAGGAACAAGTTTGTATAGGTATTTCAAAGATGCCCAGAACTGAGCTAAACTTGGTATGTCTCCAGCTCCTAGAAATAACTTCATGCCCCATGTCCCTTACTTCCATCTAGTAAGGATCACATAATTCCTAACAAAGTTTTGACACAGATTCCCAATTCGGGCATTCAGAACATATAGCACGTTTGCTGTAAGCAAGCACATTCTCATTCAAAGTTGCAAGTTACTATGTAGGAACAAGTTTGTATAGGTATTTCAAAGATGCCCAGAACTGAGCTAAACTTGGTATGTCTCCAACTCCTAGAAATAACTACATGCCCCATCTCCCTTACGTCCATCTAGTAAGGATCACATAATTTCTAACAAAGTTTTGACACAGATTCCCAATTCGGGCATTCAGAACATATAGCACGTTGCTGTAAGCAAGCACATTCTCATTCAAAGTTGCAAGTTACTATGTAGGAACAAGTTTGTATACGTATTTCAAAGATGCCCAGAACTGAGCTAAACGTTGTTGTGTCCAACTCCTAGAAATAACTTCATGCCCCATCTCCCTTACTTCCACCTAGTAAGGATCACATAATTCCTAACAAAGTTTTGACACAGATTCCCAATTCGGGCATTCAGAACATATAGCACGTTGCTGTAAGCAAGCACATTCTCATTCAAAGTTGCAAGTAACTAAGTAGGAACAAGTTTGTATAGGTATTTCAAAGATGCCCAGACCTGAGCTAAACGTTGTATGTCTTGAACTCCTGGAAATAACTTCATGCCCCATCTCCCTTACTTCCATCTAGTAAGGATCACATAATTTCTAACAAAGTTTTAACATAGATTCCCAATTCGGGCATTCAGAACATATAGCACGTTGCTGTAAGCAAGCACATTCTCATTCAAAGTTGCAAGTTACTATGTAGGAACAAGTTTGTAAAGGTATTTCAAAGATGCCCAGAACTGAGCTAAACTTGGTATGTCTCCAACTCCTAGAAATAACTTCATGCCCCATCACCCTTACTTCCAGCTAGTAAGGATCACATAATTCCTAACAAAGTTTTGACACAGATTCCCAATTCGGGGATTCAGAACATATAGCACGTTGCTGTAAGCAAGCACATTCACATTCAAAGTTGCAAGTTACTATGTAGGAACAAGTTTGTATAGGTATTTCAAAGATGCCCAGAACTGAGCTAAACTTGGTATGTCTCCAACTACTAGAAATAACTTCATGCCCCATCTCCCTTACTTCCATCTAGTAAGGATCACATAATTTCTAACAAAGTTTTGACACAGATTCCCAATTCGGGAGTTCAGAACATGTAGCACGTTGCTGTAAGCAAGCACATTCTCATTCAAAGTTGCAAGTTACTATGTAGGATCAAGTTTGTATAGGTATTTCAAAGATGCCCAGAACTGAGCTAAACGTTGTATGTCTCCAACTCCTAGAAATAACTTCATGCCCCATATCCCTTACTTACAGCTAGTAAGGATCACATAATTCTTAACAAAGTTTTGACACAGATTCCCAATTCGGGCATTCAGAACATATAGCACGTTGCTGTAAGCAAGCACATTCTCATTCAAAGTTGCAAGTTACTATGTAGGAACAAGTTTGTATAGGTATTTCAAAGATGCCCAGAACTGAGCTAAACTTGGTATGTCTACAACTCCTAGAAATAACTTCATGCCCCATCTCCCTTAATTCCAGCTAGTAAGGATCACATAATTCCTAACAAAGTTTTGACACAGATTCCCAATTCGATCATTCAGAACATATAGCACGTTGCTGTAAGCAAGCACATTCTCATTCAAAGTTGCAAGTTACTATGTAGGAACAAGTTTGTAAAGGTATTTCAAAGATGCCCAGAACTGTGCTAAACGTTGTATGTCTCCAACTCCTAGAAATAATTTCATGCCCTATCACCATTACTTCCAGCCAGTATGGATCACATAATTACTAACAAAGTTTTGACACAGATTCCCAATTCGGGCATTCAGAACATATAGCAGGTTGCTGTGAGCAAGCACATTCTCATTCAAAGTTGCAAGTTACTATGTAGGAACAAGTTTGTATAGGTATTTCAAAGATGCCCAGAACTGAGCTAAACTTGGTATGTCTCCAACTCCTAGAAATAACTTCATGCCCCATCTCCCTTACTTCCATCTAGTAAGGATCACATAATTTCTAACAAAGTTTTAACACAGATTCCCAATTCGGGCATTCAGAACATATAGCACGTTGCTGTAAGCAAACACACTCTCATTCAAAGTTGCAAGTTACTATGTAGGAACAAGTTTGTAAAGGTATTTCAAAGATGCCCAGAACTGAGCTAAACGTTGTATGTCTCCAACTCCTAGAAATAACTTCATGCCCCATCTCCCTTACTTCCATCTAGTAAGGATCACATAATTCCTAACAAAGTTTTGACACAGATTCCCAATTCGGGCATTCAGAACATATAGCACGTTGCTGTAAGCAAGCACATTCTCATACAATGTTGCAAGTTACTATGTAGGAACAAGTTTGTATAGTTATTTCAAAGATGCCCAGAACTGAGCTAAACTTGGTATGTCTTCAACTCCTAGAAATAACTTAATTCCCCATCTCCCTTACTTCCAGCTAGTAAGGATCACATAATTCCTAACAAAATTTTGACACAGATTCCCAATTCGGGCATTCAGAACATGTAGCACGTTGCTGTAAGCAAGCACATTCTCATTCAAAGTTGCAAGTTACTATGTAGGAACAAGTTTGTATAGGTATTTCAAAGATGCCCAGAACTGAGCTAAACTTGGAATGTGTCCAACCTCTAGAAATAACTTCATTCCCCAATTCCCTTACTTCCAGCTAGTAAGGATCACATAATTCCTAACAAATTTTGACACAGATTCCCAATTCGGGCATTCAGAGCATATAGCACGTTGCTGTAAGCAAGCACATTCTCATTCAAAGTTGCAAGTTACTATGTAGGAACAAGTTTGTATAGGTATTTCAAAGACGCCCAGAACTGAGCTAAACTTGGTATGTCTCCAACTCCTAGAAAGAACTTCATGCCCAATCTCACTTACTTCCAGCTAGTAAGGATCACATAATTCCTAACAAAGTTTTGAAACAGATTCCCAATTCGGGCATTCAGAACATATAGCACGTTGCTGTAAGCAAGCACATTCTCATTCAAAGTTGCAAGTTACTATGTAGGAACAAGTTTGTATAGGTATTTCAAAGATGCCCAGAACTGAGCTAAACATTGTATGTCTCCAACTCCTGGAAATAACTTCATGCCCCAACTCCCTTACTTCCATCTAGTAAGGATCACATAATTTCTAACAAAGTTTTAACACAGATTCCCAATTCGGGCATTCAGAACATGTAGCACGTTGCTGTAAGCAAGCACATTCTCATTCAAAGTTGCAAGTTACTATGTGGGAACAAATTTGTAAAGGTATTTCAAAGATGCCCAGAACTGAACTAAACTTGGTATGTCTCCAACTCCTAGAAATAACTTCATGCCCCATCTCCCTTACTTCCAGCTAGTAAGGATCACATAATTCCTAACAAAGATTTGACACAGATTCCCAATTCGGGCATTCAGAACATATAGCACGTTGCTGTAAGTAAGCACATTCTCATTCAAAGATGCAAGTTACTATGTATGAACAAGTTTGTATAGGTATTTCAAAGATGCCCAGAACTGAGCTAAACTTGGTATGTGTCCAACCTCTAGAAATAACTTCATGCCCCAACTCGCTTACTTCCAGCTTGTAAGGATCACATAATTCCTAACAAAGTTTTGACACAGAGTCCCAATTCGGGCATTCAGAACATATAGCACGTTGCTGTAAGCAAGCACATTCTCATTCAAAGTTGCAAGTTCCTATGTAGGATCAAGTTTGTATAGGTATTTCAAAGATGCCCAGAACTGAGCTAAACGTGGTATGTCTCCAACTCCTAGAAATAACTTCATGCCCCATCTCCCTTACTTCCAGCTAGTAAGGATCACATAATTCCTAACAAAGTTTTGACACAGATTCCCAATTCGGGCATTCAGAACATATAGCACGTTGCTGTAAGCAAGCACATTCTCATTCAAAGTTGCAAGTTACTATGTAGGAACAAGTTTGTATAGGTATTTCAAAGATGCCCAGAACTGAGCTAAACTTGGAATGTGTCCAACCTCTAGAAATAACTTCATTCCCCAATTCCCTTACTTCCAGCTAGTAAGGATCACATAATTCCTAACAAATTTTGACACAGATTCCCAATTCGGGCATTCAGAGCATATAGCACGTTGCTGTAAGCAAGCACATTCTCATTCAAAGTTGCAAGTTACTATGTAGGAACAAGTTTGTATAGGTATTTCAAAGACGCCCAGAACTGAGCTAAACTTGGTATGTCTCCAACTCCTAGAAAGAACTTCATGCCCAATCTCACTTACTTCCAGCTAGTAAGGATCACATAATTCCTAACAAAGTTTTGAAACAGATTCCCAATTCGGGCATTCAGAACATATAGCACGTTGCTGTAAGCAAGCACATTCTCATTCAAAGTTGCAAGTTACTATGTAGGAACAAGTTTGTATAGGTATTTCAAAGATGCCCAGAACTGAGCTAAACATTGTATGTCTCCAACTCCTGGAAATAACTTCATGCCCCAACTCCCTTACTTCCATCTAGCAAGGATCACATAATTTCTAACAAAGTTTTAACACAGATTCCCAATTCGGGCATTCAGAACATATAGCACGTTGCTGTAAGCAAGCACATTCTCATTCAAAGTTGCAAGTTACTATGTGGGAACAAATTTGTAAAGGTATTTCAAAGATGCCCAGAACTGAACTAAACTTGGTATGTCTCCAACTCCTAGAAATAACTTCATGCCCCATCTCCCTTACTTCCAGCTAGTAAGGATCACATAATTCCTAACAAAGTTTTGACACAGATTCCCAATTCGATCATTCAGAACATATAGCACGTTGCTGTAAGCAAGCACATTCTCATTCAAAGTTGCAAGTTACTATGTAGGAACAAGTTTGTAAAGGTATTTCAAAGATGCCCAGAACTGTGCTAAACGTTGTATGTCTCCAACTCCTAGAAATAATTTCATGCCCTATCACCATTACTTCCAGCCAGTATGGATCACATAATTACTAACAAAGTTTTGACACAGATTCCCAATTCGGGCATTCAGAACATATAGCAGGTTGCTGTGAGCAAGCACATTCTCATTCAAAGTTGCAAGTTACTATGTAGGAACAAGTTTGTATAGGTATTTCAAAGATGCCCAGAACTGAGCTAAACTTGGTATGTCTCCAACTCCTAGAAATAACTTCATGCCCCATCTCCCTTACTTCCATCTAGTAAGGATCACATAATTTCTAACAAAGTTTTAACACAGATTCCCAATTCGGGCATTCAGAACATATAGCACGTTGCTGTAAGCAAACACACTCTCATTCAAAGTTGCAAGTTACTATGTAGGAACAAGTTTGTAAAGGTATTTCAAAGATGCCCAGAACTGAGCTAAACGTTGTATGTCTCCAACTCCTAGAAATAACTTCATGCCCCATCTCCCTTACTTCCATCTAGTAAGGATCACATAATTCCTAACAAAGTTTTGACACAGATTCCCAATTCGGGCATTCAGAACATATAGCACGTTGCTGTAAGCAAGCACATTCTCATACAATGTTGCAAGTTACTATGTAGGAACAAGTTTGTATAGTTATTTCAAAGATGCCCAGAACTGAGCTAAACTTGGTATGTCTTCAACTCCTAGAAATAACTTAATTCCCCATCTCCCTTACTTCCAGCTAGTAAGGATCACATAATTCCTAACAAAATTTTGACACAGATTCCCAATTCGGGCATTCAGAACATGTAGCACGTTGCTGTAAGCAAGCACATTCTCATTCAAAGTTGCAAGTTACTATGTAGGAACAAGTTTGTATAGGTATTTCAAAGATGCCCAGAACTGAGCTAAACTTGGAATGTGTCCAACCTCTAGAAATAACTTCATTCCCCAATTCCCTTACTTCCAGCTAGTAAGGATCACATAATTCCTAACAAATTTTGACACAGATTCCCAATTCGGGCATTCAGAGCATATAGCACGTTGCTGTAAGCAAGCACATTCTCATTCAAAGTTGCAAGTTACTATGTAGGAACAAGTTTGTATAGGTATTTCAAAGACGCCCAGAACTGAGCTAAACTTGGTATGTCTCCAACTCCTAGAAAGAACTTCATGCCCAATCTCACTTACTTCCAGCTAGTAAGGATCACATAATTCCTAACAAAGTTTTGAAACAGATTCCCAATTCGGGCATTCAGAACATATAGCACGTTGCTGTAAGCAAGCACATTCTCATTCAAAGTTGCAAGTTACTATGTAGGAACAAGTTTGTATAGGTATTTCAAAGATGCCCAGAACTGAGCTAAACATTGTATGTCTCCAACTCCTGGAAATAACTTCATGCCCCAACTCCCTTACTTCCATCTAGTAAGGATCACATAATTTCTAACAAAGTTTTAACACAGATTCCCAATTCGGGCATTCAGAACATGTAGCACGTTGCTGTAAGCAAGCACATTCTCATTCAAAGTTGCAAGTTACTATGTGGGAACAAATTTGTAAAGGTATTTCAAAGATGCCCAGAACTGAACTAAACTTGGTATGTCTCCAACTCCTAGAAATAACTTCATGCCCCATCTCCCTTACTTCCAGCTAGTAAGGATCACATAATTCCTAACAAAGATTTGACACAGATTCCCAATTCGGGCATTCAGAACATATAGCACGTTGCTGTAAGTAAGCACATTCTCATTCAAAGATGCAAGTTACTATGTATGAACAAGTTTGTATAGGTATTTCAAAGATGCCCAGAACTGAGCTAAACTTGGTATGTGTCCAACCTCTAGAAATAACTTCATGCCCCAACTCGCTTACTTCCAGCTTGTAAGGATCACATAATTCCTAACAAAGTTTTGACACAGAGTCCCAATTCGGGCATTCAGAACATATAGCACGTTGCTGTAAGCAAGCACATTCTCATTCAAAGTTGCAAGTTCCTATGTAGGATCAAGTTTGTATAGGTATTTCAAAGATGCCCAGAACTGAGCTAAACGTGGTATGTCTCCAACTCCTAGAAATAACTTCATGCCCCATCTCCCTTACTTCCAGCTAGTAAGGATCACATAATTCCTAACAAAGTTTTGACACAGATTCCCAATTCGGGCATTCAGAACATATAGCACGTTGCTGTAAGCAAGCACATTCTCATTCAAAGTTGCAAGTTACTATGTAGGAACAAGTTTGTATAGGTATTTCAAAGATGCCCAGAACTGAGCTAAACTTGGAATGTGTCCAACCTCTAGAAATAACTTCATTCCCCAATTCCCTTACTTCCAGCTAGTAAGGATCACATAATTCCTAACAAATTTTGACACAGATTCCCAATTCGGGCATTCAGAGCATATAGCACGTTGCTGTAAGCAAGCACATTCTCATTCAAAGTTGCAAGTTACTATGTAGGAACAAGTTTGTATAGGTATTTCAAAGACGCCCAGAACTGAGCTAAACTTGGTATGTCTCCAACTCCTAGAAAGAACTTCATGCCCAATCTCACTTACTTCCAGCTAGTAAGGATCACATAATTCCTAACAAAGTTTTGAAACAGATTCCCAATTCGGGCATTCAGAACATATAGCACGTTGCTGTAAGCAAGCACATTCTCATTCAAAGTTGCAAGTTACTATGTAGGAACAAGTTTGTATAGGTATTTCAAAGATGCCCAGAACTGAGCTAAACATTGTATGTCTCCAACTCCTGGAAATAACTTCATGCCCCAACTCCCTTACTTCCATCTAGCAAGGATCACATAATTTCTAACAAAGTTTTAACACAGATTCCCAATTCGGGCATTCAGAACATATAGCACGTTGCTGTAAGCAAGCACATTCTCATTCAAAGTTGCAAGTTACTATGTGGGAACAAATTTGTAAAGGTATTTCAAAGATGCCCAGAACTGAACTAAACTTGGTATGTCTCCAACTCCTAGAAATAACTTCATGCCCCATCTCCCTTACTTCCAGCTAGTAAGGATCACATAATTCCTAACAAAGATTTGACACAGATTCCCAATTCGGGCATTCAGAACATATAGCATGTTGCTGTAAGTAAGCACATTCTCATTCAAAGATGCAAGTTACTATGTATGAACAAGTTTGTATAGGTATTTCAAAGATGCCCAGAACTGAGCTAAACTTGGTATGTGTCCAACCTCTAGAAATAACTTCATGCCCCAACTCGCTTACTTCCAGCTTGTAAGGATCACATAATTCCTAACAAAGTTTTGACACAGAGTCCCAATTCGGGCATTCAGAACATATAGCACGTTGCTGTAAGCAAGCACATTCTCATTCAAAGTTGCAAGTTACTATGTAGGAACAAGTTTGTATAGGTATTTCAAAGATGCCCAGATCTGAGCTAAACGTGGTATGTCTCCAACTCCTAGAAATAACTTCATGCCCCATCTCCCTTACTTCCAGCTAGTAAGGATCACATAATTCCTAACAAAGTTTTGACACAGATTCCCAATTCGGGCATTCAGAACATATAGCACGTTGCTGTAAGCAAGCACATTCTCATTCAAAGTTGCAAGTTACTATGTAGGAACAAGTTTGTATAGGTATTTCAAAGATGCCCAGAACTGAGCTAAACGTGGTATGTCTCCAACTCCTAGAAATAACTTCATGCCCCATCTCCCTTACTTCCAGCTAGTAAGGATCACATAATTCCTAACAAAGTTTTGACACAGATTCCCAATAGGGGCATTCAGAACATATAGCACGTTGCTGTAAGCAAGCACATTCTCATTCAAAGTTGCAAGTTACTATGTAGGAACAAGTTTGTATAGGTATTTCAAAGATGCCCAGAGCTGAGCTAAACTTGGTATGTCTCCAACTCCTAGAAATAACGTCATGCCCCATCTCCCTTACTTCCAGCTAGTAAGGATCACATAATTCCTAACAAACTTTTGACACACATTCCCAATTCGGGCATTCAGAACATATAGCACGTTGCTGTAAGCAAGCACATTCTCATTCAAAGTTGCAAGTTACTATGTAGGAACAAGTTTGTATAGGTATTTCAAAGATACCCCGAACGGTGCTAAACTTTGTATGTGTCCAACTCCTAGAAATAACTTCATGCCCCATCTCCCTTACTTCCAGCTAGTAAGGAGCACATAATTCCTAACAAAGTTTTGACACAGATTCCCAATTTGGGCATTCAGAACATATAGCACGTTGCTGTAAGCAAGCACATTCTCATTCAAAGTTGCAAGTTACTATGTAGGAACAAGTTTGTAAAGGTATTTCAAAGATGCCCAGAACTGTGCTAAACTTGGTATGTGTCCAACTCCTAGAAATACCTTCATGCCCCAACTCCCTTACTTCCAGCTAGTAAGGATCACATAATTCCTAACAAAGTTTTGACACAGATTCCCAATTCCGGCATTCAGAACATATAGCACATTGCTGTAAGCAAGCACATTCTCATTCAAAGTTGCAAGTTAATATGTAGGAACAAGTTCGTATAGGTATTTCAAAGATGCCCAGAACTGAGCTAAACTTGGTATGTGTCCAACTCCTAGAAATAACTTCATGCCCCATCTCCCTTACTTCCAGCTAGTAAGGATCACATAATTCCTAACAAAGTTTTGACACAGATTCCCAATTCGGGCATTCAGAACATGTAGCACGTTGCTGTAAGCAAGCACATTCTCATTCAAAGTTGCAAGTTACTATGTAGGAACAAGTTTGTATAGGTATTTCAAAGATGCCCAGAACTGAGCTAAACTTGGTATGTCTCCAACTCCTAGAAATAACTTCATGCCCCATCTCCCTTACTTCTAGCTAGTAAGGATCACATAATTCCTAACAAAGTTTTCACACAGACTCCCAATTCGGGCATTCAGAACATGTAGCGCGTTGCTGTAAGCAAGCACTTTCTCATTCAAAGTTGCAATTACTATGAAGGAACCAGTTTGTATAGGTATTTCAAAGATGCCCAGAACTGAGCTAAACCTTGTATGTCTCCAACTCCTAGAAATAACTTCATGCCCCATCACCCTTACTTCCAGCTAGTAAGGATCACATAATTCCTAACAAAGTTTTGACACAGATTCCCAATTCGGGCATTCAGAACATATAGCACGTTGCTGTAAGCAAGCACATTCTCATTCAAAGTTGCAAGTTACTATGTAGGAACAAGTTTGTATAGGTATTTCAAAATGCCCAGAACAGAACTAAACTTGGTATGTGTCCAACCTCTAGAAATAACTTCATACCCCAACTCCCTTACTTCCAGCTAGTAAGGATCACATAATTCCTAACAAAGTTTTGACAGAGATTCCCAATTCGGGCATTCAGAACATATAGCACGTTGCTGTAAGCAAGCACATTCTCATTCAAAGTTGCAAGTTACTATGTGGGAACAAGTTTGTAAAGGTATTTCAAAGATGCCCAGAACTGAGCTAAACTTGGTATGTCTCCAACTCCTAGAAATAACTTCATGCCCCATCTCCCTTACTTCCAGCTAGTAAGGATCACATAATTCCTAACAAAGATTTGACACAGATTCCCAATTCGGGCATTCAGAACATATAGCACGTTGCTGTAAGCAAGCACATTCTCATTCAAAGTTGCAAGTTACTATGTAGGAACAAGTTTGTATAGGTATTTCAAAGATGCCCAGAACTGAGCTAAACGTGGTATGTCTCCAACTCCTAGAAATAACTTCATGCCCCATCTCCCTTACTTCCAGCTAGTAAGGATCACATAATTCCTAACAAAGTTTTGACACAGATTCCCAATTCGGGCATTCAGAACATATAGCACGTTGCTGTAAGCAAGCACATTCTCATTCAAAGTTGCAAGTTACTATGTAGGAACAAGTTTGTATAGGTATTTCAAAGAGGCCCAGAACTGAGCTAAACGTGGTATGTCTCCAACTCCTAGAAATAACTTCATGCCCCATCTCCCTTACTTCCAGCTAGTAAGGATCACATAATTCCTAACAAAGTTTTGACACAGATTCCCAATAGGGGCATTCAGAACATATAGCACGTTGCTGTAAGCAAGCACATTCTCATTCAAAGTTGCAAGTTACTATGTAGGAACAAGTTTGTATAGGTATTTCAAAGATGCCCAGAGCTGAGCTAAACTTGGTATGTCTCCAACTCCTAGAAATAACGTCATGCCCCATCTCCCTTACTTCCAGCTAGTAAGGATCACATAATTCCTAACAAAGTTTTGACACAGAGTCCCAATTCGGGCATTCAGAACATATAGCACGTTGCTGTAAGCAAGCACATTCTCATTCAAAGTTGCAAGTTACTATGTAGGAACAAGTTTGTATAGGTATTTCAAAGATGCCCAGAACTGAGCTAAACGTGGTATGTCTCCAACTCCTAGAAATAACTTCATGCCCCATCTCCCTTACTTCCAGCTAGTAAGGATCACATAATTCCTAACAAAGTTTTGACACAGATTCCAAATAGGGGCATTCAGAACATAGAGCACGTTGCTGTAAGCAAGCACATTCTCATTCAAAGTTGCAAGTTACTATGTAGGAACAAGTTTGTATAGGTATTTCAAAGATGCCCAGAGCTGAGCTAAACTTGGTATGTCTCCAACTCCTAGAAATAACGTCATGCCCCATCTCCCTTACTTCCAGCTAGTAAGGATCACATAATTCCTAACAAAGTTTTGACACAGAGTCCCAATTCGGGCATTCAGAACATATAGCACGTTGCTGTAAGCAAGCACATTCTCATTCAAAGTTGCAAGTTACTATGTAGGAACAAGTTTGTATAGGTATTTCAAAGATGCCCAGAACTGAGCTAAACGTGGTATGTCTCCAACTCCTAGAAATAACTTCATGCCCCATCTCCCTTACTTCCAGCTAGTAAGGATCACATAATTCCTAACAAAGTTTTGACACAGATTCCAAATAGGGGCATTCAGAACATATAGCACGTTGCTGTAAGCAAGCACATTCTCATTCAAAGTTGCAAGTTACTATGTAGGAACAAGTTTGTATAGGTATTTCAAAGATGCCCAGAGCTGAGCTAAACTTGGTATGTCTCCAACTCCTAGAAATAACGTCATGCCCCATCTCACTTACTTCCAGCTAGTAAGGATCACATAATTCCTAACAAACTTTTGACACACATTCCCAATTCGGGCATTCAGAACATATAGCACGTTGCTGTAAGCAAGCACATTCTCATTCAAAGTTGCAAGTTACTATGTAGGAACAAGTTTGTATAGGTATTTCAAAGATACCCCGAACGGTGCTAAACTTTGTATGTGTCCAACTCCTAGAAATAACTTCATGCCCCATCTCCCTTACTTCCAGCTAGTAAGGATCACATAATTCCTAACAAAGTTTTGACACAGATTCCCAATTTGGGCATTCAGAACACATAGCACGTTGCTGTAAGCAAGCACATTCTCATTCAAAGTTGCAAGTTACTATGTAGGAACAAGTTTGTAAAGGTATTTCAAAGATGCCCAGAACTGTGCTAAACTTGGTATGTGTCCAACTCCTACAAATACCTTCATGCCCCAACTCCCTTACTTCCAGCTAGTAAGGATCACATAATTCCTAACAAAGTTTTGACACAGATTCCCAATTCCGGCATTCAGAACATATAGCACATTGCTGTAAGCAAGCACATTCTCATTCAAAGTTGCAAGTTAATATGTAGGAACAAGTTCGTATAGGTATTTCAAAGATGCCCAGAACTGAGCTAAACTTGGTATGTGTCCAACTCCTAGAAATAACTTCATGCCCCATCTCCCTTACATCCAGCTAGTAAGGATCACATAATTCCTAACAAAGTTTTGACACAGATTCCCAATTCGGGCATTCAGAACATGTAGCACGTTGCTGTAAGCAAGCACATTCTCATTCAAAGTTGCAAGTTACTATGTAGGAACAAGTTTGTATAGGTATTTCAAAGATGCCCAGAACTGAGCTAAACTTGGTATGTCTCCAACTCCTAGAAATAACTTCATGCCCCATCTCCCTTACTTCTAGCTAGTAAGGATCACATAATTCCTAACAAAGTTTTCACACAGATTCCCAATTCGGGCATTCAGAACATGTAGCGCGTTGCTGTAAGCAAGAACTTTCTCATTCAAAGTTGCAATTACTATGAAGGAACCAGTTTGTATAGGTATTTCAAAGATGCCCAGAACTGAGCTAAACGTTGTATGTCTCCAACTCCTAGAAATAACTTCATGCCCCATCTCCCTTACTTCCATCTATTAAGGATCACATAATTTCTAACAAAGTTTTAACACAGATTCCCAATTCGGGCATTCAGAACATATAGCACGTTGCTGTAAGCAAGCACATTCTCATTCAAAGTTGCAAGTTACTATGTAGGAACAAGTTTGTAAAGGTATTTCAAAGATGCCCAGAACTGTGCTAAACTTGGTATGTGTCCAACTCCTAGAAATAACTTCATGCCCCATCACCCTTACTTCCAGCTAGTAAGGATCACATAATTCCTAACAAAGTTTTGACACAGATTCCCAATTCGGGCATTCAGAACATATAGCACGTTGCTGTAAGCAAGGACATTCTCATTCAAAGTTGCAAGTTACTATGTGGGAACAAGTTTGTAAAGGTATTTCAAAGATGCCCAGAACTGAGCTAAACTTGGTATGTCTCCAACTCCTAGAAATAACTTCATGCCCGATCTCCCTTACTTCCAGCTAGTAAGGATCACATAATTCCTAACAAAGATTTGACACAGATTCCCAATTCGGGCATTCAGAACATATAGCACGTTGCTGCAAGCAAGCACATTCTCATTCAATGTTGCAAGTTACTATGTAGGAACAAGTTTGTATAGGTATTTCAAAGATGCCCAGAACTGAGCTAAACTTGGTATGTGTCCAGCCTCTAGAAATAACTTCATGCCCCAACTCCCTTACTTCCAGCTAGTAAGGATCACATAATTCCTAACAAATTTTGACACAGATTCCCAATTCGGGCATTCAGAACATATAGCACGTTGCTGTAAGCAAGCACATTCTCATTCAAAGTTGCAAGGTACTATGTAGGAACAAGTTTGTATAGGTATTTCAAAGACGCCCAGAACTGAGCTAAGCTTGGTATGTGTCCAACTCCTAGAAATAAATTCATGCCCCAACTCCCTTACTTCCAGCTAGTAAGGATCACATAATTCCTAACAATGTTTTCACACAGATTCCCAATTCGGGCATTCAGAACATATAGTACGTTGCTGTAAGCAAGCACATTCTCATTCAAAGTTGCAAGTTACTATGTAGGAACAAGTTTGTATATGTATTTCAAAGATGCCCTGAACTGAGCTAAACTTGGTATGTCTCCAACTCCTAGAAATAACTTCATGCCCCATCTCCCTTACTTCCAGCTAGTAAGGATCACATAATTCCTAACAAAGTTTTGACACAGATTCCCAATTGGGGCATTCAGAACATATAGCACGTTGCTGTAAGCAAGCACATTCTCATTCAAAGTTGCAAGTTACTATGTAGGAACATGTTTGTATAGGTATTTCAAAGATGCCCAGAACTGAGCTAAACTTGGTATGTCTCCAACTCCTAGAAATAACTTCATGCCCCATCTCACTTACTTCCAGCTAGTAAGGATCACATAATTCCTAAGAAACTTTTGACACAGATTCCCAATTCGGGCATTCAGAACATATAGCACGTTGCTGTAAGCAAGCACATTCTCATTCAAAGTTGCAAGTTACTATGTAGGAACAAGTTTGTATAGGTATTTCAAAGATACCCCGAACAGTGCTAAACTTTGTATGTGTCCAACTCCTAGAAATACCTTCATGCCCCATCTCCCTTACTTCCAGCTAGTAAGGATCACATAATTCCTAACAAAGTTTTGACACAGATTCCCAATTCGGGCATTCAGAACATGTAGCACGTTGCTGTAAGCAAGCACATTCTCATTCAAAGTTGCAAGTTACTATGTAGGAACAAGTTTGTATAGGTATTTCATAGATGCCCAGAACTGAGCTAAACGGTGTATGTCTCCAACTCCTAGAAATAACTTCATGGCCCATCTCCCTTACTTCCAGCTAGTAAGGATCACATAATTCCTAACAAAGTTTTGACACAGATTCCCAATTCGGGCATTCAGAACATGTAGCACGTTGCTGTAAGCAAGCACATTCTCATTCATAGTTGCAAGTTACTATGTAGGAACATGTTTGTATAGGTATTTCAAAGATGCCCAGAACTGAGCTAAACTTGGTATGTCTCCAACTCCTAGAAATAACGTCATGCCCCATCTCCCTTACTTCCAGCTAGTAAGGATCACATAATTCCTAACAAACTTTTGACACACATTCCCAATTCGGGCATTCAGAACATATAGCACGTTGCTGTAAGCAAGCACATTCTCATTCAAAGTTGCAAGTTACTATGTAGGAACAAGTTTGTATAGGTATTTCAAAGATACCCCGAACGGTGCTAAACATTGTATGTGTCCAACTCCTAGAAATAACTTCATGCCCCATCTCCCTTACTTCCAGCTAGTAAGGATCACATAATTCCTAACAATGTTTTGACACAGATTCCCAATTCGGGCATTCAGAATATATAGCACGTTGCTGTAAGCAAGCACATTCCCATTCAAAGTTGCAAGTTATTATGTGGGAACAAGTTTGTAAAGGTATTTCAAAGATGCCCAGAACTGAGCTAAACTTGGTATGTCTCCAACTCCTAGAAATAACTTCATGCCCCATCTCCCTTACTTCCATCTAGTAAGGATCACATAATTCCTAACAAAGATATGACACAGATTCCCAATTCGGGCATTCAGAACATATAGCACGTTGCTGTAAGCAAGCACATTCTCATTCAAAGTGGCAAGTTACTATGTGGGAACAAGTTTGTAAAGGTATTTCAAAGATGCCCAGAACTGAGCTAAACTTGGTATGTGTCCAACTCCTAGAAATAACTTCATGCCCCATCTCCCTTACTTCCAGCTAGTAAGGATCACATAATTCCTAACAAAGTTTTGACACAGATTCCCAATTCGGGCATTCAGATCATGTAGCACGTTGCTGTAAGCAAGCACATTCTCATTCTAAGTTGCAAGTTACTATGTAGGAAGAAGTTTGTACAGGTATTTCAATTATTCCCAGAACTGAGCTAAACGTTGTATGTCTCCAACTCCTAGAAATAACTTCATGCCCCATCTCCCTTACTTCCAGCTAGTAAGGATCACATAATTTCTAACAAAGTTTTAACACAGATTCCCAATTCGGGCATTCAGAACATATAGCACGTTGCTGTAAGCAAGCACATTCTCATTCAAAGTTGCAAGTTACTATGTAGGAACAAGTTTGTTAAGGTATTTCAAAGACGCTCAGAACTGAGCTAAACGTTGTATGTCTCCAATTACTAGAAATAACTTCATGCCCCATCACCCTTACTCCAGCTAGTAAGGATCACATAATTCCTAACAAAGTTTTGACACAGATTCCCAATTATGGCATTCAGAACATATAGCACGTTGCTGTAAGCAAGCACATTCTCATTCAAAGTTGCAAGTTACTATGTAGGAACAAGTTTGTATAGGTATTTCAAAGATACCCCGAACGGTGCTAAACTTTGTATGTGTCCAACTCCTAGAAATAACTTCATGCCCCATCTCCCTTACTTCCAGCTAGTAAGGATCACATAATTCCTAACAAAGATTTGACACAGATTCCCAATTCGGGCATTCAGAACATATAGCACGTTGCTGTAAGCAAGCACATTCTCATTCAAAGTTGCAAGTTACTATGTAGGAACAAGTTTGTATAGGTATTTCAAAGATGCCCAGAACTGAGCTAAACTTGGTATGTGTCCAACCTCTAGAAATAACTTCATGTCCCAACTCCCTTACTTCCAGCTAGTAAGGATCACATAATTCCTAACAAAGTTTTGACACAGATTCCCAATTCGGGCATTCAGATCATGTAGCGCGTTGCTGTAAGCAAGCACTTTCTCATTCAAAGTTGCAAGTTACTATGAAGGAACAAGTTTGTATAGGTATTTCAAAGATGCCCAGAACTGAGCTAAACGTTGTATGTCTCCAACTCCTAGAAATAATTTCATGCCCCATCTCCCTTACTTCCATCTAGTAAGGATCACATAATTTCTAAAAAGTTTTATCACAGATTCCCTATTCGGGCATTCAGAACATATAGCACGTTGCTGTAGGCAAGCACATTCTCATTCAAAGTTGCAAGTTACTATGTAGGAACATGTTTGTAAAGGTATTTCAAAGATGCCCAGAACTGAGCTAAACGTTGTATGTCTCCAACTCCTAGAAATAACTTCATGCCCCATCACCATTACTTCCAGCCAGTAAGGATCACATAATTCCTAACAAAGTTTTGACACAGATTCCCAATTCGGGCATTCAGAACATATAGCACGTTGCTGTAAGCAAGCACATTCTCATTCAAAGTTGCAAGTTACTATGTAGGAACAAGTTTGTATAGGTATTTCAAAGATGCCCAGAACTGAGCTAAACTTGGTATGTGTCCAACCTCTAGAAATAACTTCATACCCCAACTCCCTTACTTCCAGCTAGTAAGGATCACATAATTCCTAACAAAGTTTTGACACAGATTCCCAATTCGGGCATTCAGAACATATAGCACGTTACTGTAAGCAAGCACCTTCTCATTCAAAGTTGCAAGTTACTATGTAGGAACAAGTTTGTATAGGTATTTCAAAGATGCCCAGAACTGAGCTAAACTTGGTATGTCTCCAACTCCTAGAAATAACTTCATGCCCAATCTCCCTTACTTCCAGCTAGTCAGGATCACATAATTCCTAACAAGGATTTGACACAGATTCCCAATTCGGGCATTCAGAACATATAGCACGTTGCTGTAAGCAAGCACATTCTCATTCAAAGTTGCAAGTTACTATGTGGGAACAAGTTTGTATAGGTATTTCAAAGATGCCCATAACTGAGCTAAACATTGTATGTCTCCAACTCCTAGAAATAACTTCATGCCCCATCTCCCTTACTTCCATCTAGTAAGGATCACATAATTTCTAACAAAGTTTTAACACAGATTCCCAATTCGGGCATTCAGAACATATAGCACGTTGCTGTAAGCAAGCACATTCTCATTCAAAGTTGCAAGTTACTATGTGGGAACAAGTTTGTATAGGTATTTCAAAGATGCCCAGAATTTAGCTAAACGTGGTATGTCTCCAACTCCTAGAAATAACTTCATGCCCCATCTCCCTTACTTCCAGCTAGTAAGGATCACATAATTCCTAACAAACTTTTGACACACATTCCCAATTCGGGCACTAAGAACATATAGCACGTTGCTGTAAGCAAGCACATTCTCATTCAAAGTTGCAAGTTATTATGTAGGAACAAGTTTGTATAGGTATTTCAAAGATACCCCGAACGGTGCTAAACTTTGTATGTGTCCAACTCCTAGAAATAATTTCATGCCCCATCTCCCTTACTTCCAGCTAGAAAGGATCACATAATTCCTAACAAAGTTTTGACACAGATTCCCAATTCGGGCATTCAGAACATATAGCACGTTGCTGTAAGCAAGCACATTCTCATTCAAAGTTGCAAGTTACTATGTGGGAACAAGTTTGTAAAGGTATTTCAAAGATGCCCAGAACTGAGCTAAACTTGGTATGTGTCCAACTCCTAGAAATAACTTCATGCCCCATCTCCCTTACTTCCAGCTAGTAAGGATCACATAATTCCTAACAAAGTTTTGACACAGATTCCCAATTGGGGCATTCAGAACATATAGCACGTTGCTGTAAGCAAGCACATTCTCATTCAAAGTTGCAAGTTACTATGTAGGAACAAGTTTGTATAGGTATTTCAAAGATGCCCAGAACTGAGCTAAACTTGGTATGTCTCCAACTCCTAGAAATAACGTCATGCCCCATCTCCCTTACTTCCAGCTAGTAAGGATCACATAATTCCTAACAAACTTTTGACACACATTCCCAATTCGGGCATTAAGAACATATAGCACGTTGCTGTAACCAAGCACATTCTCATTCAAAGTTGCAAGTTACTATGTAGGAACAAGTTTGTAAAGGTATTTCAAAGATGCCCAGAACTGTGCTAAACTTGGTATGTGTCCAACTCCTAGAAATAACTTCATGCCCCATCACCCTTACTTCCAGCTAGTAAGGATCACATAATTCCTAACAAAGTTTTGACACAGATTCCCAATTCGGGCATTCAGAACATATAGCACGTTGCTGTAAGCAAGGACATTCTCATTCAAAGTTGCAAGTTACTATGTGGGAACAAGTTTGTAAAGGTATTTCAAAGATGCCCAGAACTGAGCTAAACTTGGTATGTCTCCAACTCCTAGAAATAACTTCATGCCCCATCTCCCTTACTTCCAGCTAGTAAGGATCACATAATTCCTAACAAAGATTTGACACAGATTCCCAATTCGGGCATTCAGAACATATAGCACGTTGCTGTAAGCAAGCACATTCTCATTCAATGTTGCAAGTTACTATGTAGGAACAAGTTTGTATAGGTATTTCAAAGATGCCCAGAACTGAGCTAAACTTGGTATGTGTCCAGCCTCTAGAAATAACTTCATGCCCCAACTCCCTTACTTCCAGCTAGTAAGGATCACATAATTCCTAACAAAGTTTTGACACAGATTCCCAATTCGGGCATTCAGAACATATAGCACGTTGCTGTAAGCAAGCACATTCTCATTCAAAGTTGCAAGTTACTATGTAGGAACAAGTTTGTATAGGTATTTCAAAGACGCCCAGAACTGAGCTAAACTTGGTATGTGTCCAACTCCTAGAAATAACTTCATGCCCCAACTCCCTTACTTCCAGCTAGTAAGGATCACATAATTCCTAACAATGTTTTCACACAGATTCCCAATTCGGGCATTCAGAAGATATAGTGCGTTGCTGTAAGCAAGCACATTCTCATTCAAAGTTGCAAGTTACTATGTAGGAACAAGTTTGTATATGTATTTCAAAGATGCCCAGAACTGAGCTAAACTTGGTATGTCTCCAACTCCTAGAAATAACTTCATGCCCCATCTCCCTTACTTCCAGCTAGTAAGGATCACATAATTCCTAACAAAGTTTTGACACAGATTCCCAATTGGGGCATTCAGAACATATAGCACGTTGCTGTAAGCAAGCACATTCTCATTCAAAGTTGCAAGTTACTATGTAGGAACATGTTTGTATAGGTATTTCAAAGATGCCCAGAACTGAGCTAAACTTGGTATGTCTCCAACTCCTAGAAATAACTTCATGCCCCATCTCCCTTACTTCCAGCAAGTAAGGATCACATAATTCCTAACAAACTTTTGACACAGATTCCCAATTCGGGCATTCAGAACATATAGCACGTTGCTGTAAGCAAGCACATTCTCATTCAAAGTTGCAAGTTACTATGTAGGAACAAGTTTGTATAGGTATTTCAAAGATACCCCGAACAGTGCTAAACTTTGTATGTGTCCAACTCCTAGAAATACCTTCATGCCCCATCTCCCTTACTTCCAGCTAGTAAGGATCACATAATTCCTAACAAAGTTTTGACACAGATTCCCAATTCGGGCATTCAGAACATGTAGCACGTTGCTGTAAGCAAGCACATTCTCATTCAAAGTTGCAAGTTACTATGTAGGAACAAGTTTGTATAGGTATTTCAAAGATGCCCAGAACTGAGCTAAACTTGGTATGTCTCCAACTCCTAGAAATAACGTCATGCCCCATCTCCCTTACTTCCAGCTAGTAAGGATCACATAATTCCTAACAAACTTTTGACACACATTCCCAATTCGGGCATTCAGAACATATAGCACGTTGCTGTAAGCAAGCACATTCTCATTCAAAGTTGCAAGTTACTATGTAGGAACAAGTTTGTATAGGTATTTCAAAGATACCCCGAACGGTGCTAAACATTGTATGTGTCCAACTCCTAGAAATAACTTCATGCCCCATCTCCCTTACTTCCAGCTAGTAAGGATCACATAATTCCTAACAAAGTTTTGACACAGATTCCCAATTCGGGCATTCAGAATATATAGCACGTTGCTGTAAGCAAGCACATTCCCATTCAAAGTTGCAAGTTATTATGTGGGAACAAGTTTGTAAAGGTATTTCAAAGATGCCCAGAACTGAGCTAAACTTGGTATGTCTCCAACTCCTAGAAATAACTTCATGCCCCATCTCCCTTACTTCCATCTAGTAAGGATCACATAATTCCTAACAAAGATATGACACAGATTCCCAATTCGGGCATTCAGAACATATAGCACGTTGCTGTAAGCAAGCACATTCTCATTCAAAGTTGCAAGTTACTATGTGGGAACAAGTTTGTAAAGGTATTTCAAAGATGCCCAGAACTGAGCTAAACTTGGTATGTGTCCAACTCCTAGAAATAACTTCATGCCCCATCTCCCTTACTTCCAGCTAGTAACGATCACATAATTCCTAACAAAGTTTTGACACAGATTCCCAATTCGGGCATTCAGATCATGTAGCACGTTGCTGTAAGCAAGCACATTCTCATTCTAAGTTGCAAGTTACTATGTAGGAACAAGTTTGTACAGGTATTTCAATTATTCCCAGAACTGAGCTAAACGTTGTATGTCTCCAACTCCTAGAAATAACTTCATGCCCCATCTCCCTTACTTCCAGCTAGTAAGGATCACATAATTTCTAACAAAGTTTTAACACAGATTCCCAATTCGGGCATTCAGAACATATAGCACGTTGCTGTAAGCAAGCACATTCTCATTCAAAGTTGCAAGTTACTATGTAGGAACAAGTTTGTTAAGGTATTTCAAAGACGCTCAGAACTGAGCTAAACGTTGTATGTCTCCAACTCCTAGAAATAACTTCATGCCCCATCACCCTTACTCCAGCTAGTAAGGATCACATAATTCCTAACAAAGTTTTGACACAGATTCCCAATTATGGCATTCAGAACATATAGCACGTTGCTGTAAGCAAGCACATTCTCATTCAAAGTTGCAAGTTAGTATGTAGGAACAAGTTTGTATAGGTATTTCAAAGATACCCCGAACGGTGCTAATCTTTGTATGTGTCCAACTCCTAGAAATAACTTCATGCCCCATCTCCCTTACTTCCAGCTAGTAAGGATCACATAATTCCTAACAAAGATTTGACACAGATTCCCAATTCGGGCATTCAGAACATATAGCACGTTGCTGTAAGCAAGCACATTCTCATTCAAAGTTGCAAGTTACTATGTAGGAACAAGTTTGTATAGGTATTTCAAAGATGCCCAGAACTGAGCTAAACTTGGTATGTGTCCAACCTCTAGAAATAACTTCATGTCCCAACTCCCTTACTTCCAGCTAGTAAGGATCACATAATTCCTAACAAAGTTTTGACACAGATTCCCAATTCGGGCATTCAGATCATGTAGCGCGTTGCTGTAAGCAAGCACTTTCTCATTCAAAGTTGCAAGTTACTATGAAGGAACAAGTTTGTATAGGTATTTCAAAGATGCCCAGAACTGAGCTAAACGTTGTATGTCTCCAACTCCTAGAAATAACTTCATGCCCCATCTCCCTTACTTCCATCTAGTAAGGATCACATAATTTCTATAAAGTTTTATCACAGATTCCCTATTCGGGCATTCAGAACATATAGCACGTTGCTGTAGGCAAGCACATTCTCATTCAAAGTTGCAAGTTACTATGTAGGAACAAGTTTGTAAAGGTATTTCAAAGATGCCCAGAACTGAGCTAAACGTTGTATGTCTCCAACTCCTAGAAATAACTTCATGCCCCATCACCATTACTTCCAGCCAGTAAGGATCACATAATTCCTAACAAAGTTTTGACACAGATTCCCAATTCGGGTATTCAGAACATATAGCACGTTGCTGTAAGCAAGCACATTCTCATTCAAAGTTGCAAGTTACTATGTAGGAACAAGTTTGTATAGGTATTTCAAAGATGCCCAGAACTGAGCTAAACTTGGTATGTGTCCAACCTCTAGAAATAACTTCATACCCCAACTCCCTTACTTCCAGCTAGTAAGGATCACATAATTCCTAACAAAGTTTTGACACAGATTCCCAATTCGGTCATTCAGAACATATAGCACGTTACTGTAAGCAAGCACCTTCTCATTCAAAGTTGCAAGTTACTATGTAGGAACAAGTTTGTATAGGTATTTCAAAGATGCCCAGAACTGAGCTAAACTTGGTATGTCTCCAACTCCTAGAAATAACTTCATGCCCAATCTCCCTTACTTCCAGCTAGTCAGGATCACATAATTCCTAACAAAGATTTGACACAGATTCCCAATTCTGGCATTCAGAACATATAGCACGTTGCTGTAAGCAAGCACATTCTCATTCAAAGTTGCAAGTTACTATGTGGGAACAAGTTTGTATAGGTATTTCAAAGATGCCCATAACTGAGCTAAACATTGTATGTCTCCAACTCCTAGAAATAACTTCATGCCCCATCTCCCTTACTTCCATCTAGTAAGGATCACATAATTTCTAACAAAGTTTTAACACAGATTCCCAATTCGGGCATTCAGAACATATAGCACGTTGCTGTAAGCAAGCACATTCTCATTCAAAGTTGCAAGTTACTATGTGGGAACAAGTTTGTATAGGTATTTCAAAGATGCCCAGAATTTAGCTAAACGTGGTATGTCTCCAACTCCTAGAAATAACTTCATGCCCCATCTCCCTTACTTCCAGCTAGTAAGGATCACATAATTCCTAACAAACTTTTGACACACATTCCCAATTCGGGCACTAAGAACATATAGCACGTTGCTGTAAGCAAGCACATTCTCATTCAAAGTTGCAAGTTATTATGTAGGAACAAGTTTGTATAGGTATTTCAAAGATACCCCGAACGGTGCTAAAGTTTGTATGTGTCCAACTCCTAGAAATAATTTCATGCCCCATCTCCCTTACTTCCAGCTAGAAAGGATCACATAATTCCTAACAAAGTTTTGACACAGATTCCCAATTCGGGCATTCAGAACATATAGCACGTTGCTGTAAGCAAGCACATTCTCATTCAAAGTTGCAAGTTACTATGTGGGAACAAGTTTGTAAAGGTATTTCAAAGATGCCCAGAACTGAGCTAAACTTGTTATGTGTCCAACTCCTAGAAATAACTTCATGCCCCATCTCCCTTACTTCCAGCTAGTAAGGATCACATAATTCCTAACAAAGTTTTGACACAGATTCCCAATTGGGGCATTCAGAACATATAGCACGTTGCTGTAAGCAAGCACATTCTCATTCAAAGTTGCAAGTTACTATGTAGGAACAAGTTTGTATAGGTATTTCAAAGATGCCCAGAACTGAGCTAAACTTGGTATGTCTCCAACTCCTAGAAATAACGTCATGCCCCATCTCCCTTACTTCCAGCTAGTAAGGATCACATAGTTCCTAACAAACTTTTGACACACATTCCCAATTCGGGCATTAAGAACATATAGCACGTTGCTGTAAGCAAGCACATTCTCATTCAAAGTTGCAAGTTATTATGTAGGTACAAGTTTGTATAGGTATTTCAAAGATACCCCGAACGGTGCTAAACTTTGTATGTGTCCAACTCCTAGAAATAACTTCATGCCCCATCTCCCTTACTTCCAGCTAGTAAGGATCACATAATTCCTAACAAAGTTTTGACACAGATTCCCAATTCGGGCATTCAGAACATATAGCACTTTGCTGTAAGCAAGCACATTCTCATTCAAAGTTGCAAGTTACTATGTGGGAACAAGTTTGTAAAGGTATTTCAAAGATGCCCAGAACTGAGCTAAACTTGGTATGTCTCCAACTCCTAGAAATAACTTCATGCCCCATCTCCCTTACTTCCAGCTAGAAAGGATCACATAATTCCTAAAAAAGATATGACACAGATTCCCAATTCGGGCATTCAGAACATATAGCACGTTGCTGTAAGCAAGCACATTCTCATCCAAAGTTGCAAGTTACTATGTAGGAACAAGTTTGTATAGGTATTGCAAAGATGCCCAGAACTGAGCTAAACTTGGTATGTGTCCAACCTCTAGAAATAACTTCATGCCCCAACTCCCTTACTTCCAGCTAGTAAGGATCACATAATTCCTAACAAAGTTTTGACACAGATTCCCAATTCGGGCATTCAGAACATATAGTACGTTGCTGTAAGCAAGCACATTCTCATTCAAACTTGCAAGTTACTATGTGGGAACAAGTTTGTAAAGGTATTTCAAAGATGCCCAGAACTGAGCTAAACTTGGTATGTGTCCAACCTCTAGAAATAACTTCATGCCCCAACTCCCTTACTTCCAGCTAGTAAGGATCACATAATTCCTAACAAAGTTTTGACACAGATTCCCAATTCGGGCATTCAGAACATATAGCACGTTGCTGTAAGCAAGCACATTCTCATTCAAAGTTGCAAGTTACTATGTAGGAACAAGTTTGTATAGTTATTTCAAAGATGCCCAGAACTGAGCTAAATTTGGTATGTGTCCAACTCCTAGAAATAACTTCATGCCCCAACTCCCTTACTTCCAGCTAGTAAGGATCACATAATTCCTAACAAAGTTTTGACACAGATTCCCAATTCGGGCATTCAGAACATATAGTACGTTGCTGTAAGCAAGCACATTCTCATTCAAAGTTGCAAGTTACTATGTAGGAACAAGTTTGAATAGGACTTTCAAAGATGCCCAGAACTGAGCTAAACTTGGTATGTCTCCAACTCCTAGAAATAACTTCATGCCCCATCTCCCTTACTTCCAGCTAGTAAGGATCACATAATTCCTAACAAAGTTTTGACACAGATTCCCAATTCGGACATTCAGGATATATAGCACGTTGCTGTAAGCAAGCACATTCTCATTCAAAGATGCAAGTTACTATGTAGGAACAAGTTTGTATAGGTATTTCAAAGATGACGAGAACTGAGCTAAACGTGGTATGTCCCAACTCCTAGAAATAACTTCATGCCACATCTCCCTTACTTCCAGCTAGTATGGATCACATAATTCCTAACAAAGATTTGACTCAGATTCCCAATTCGGGCATTCAGATCATATAGCACGTTGCTGTAAGCAAGCACATTCTCATTCAAAGTTGCACGTTACTATGTAGGAACAAGTTTGTATAGGTATTTCAAAGATGCCCAGAACTGAGCTAAACGTGGTATGTCCACAACTCCTAGAAATAACTTCATGCCCCATCTCCCTTACTTCAAGCTGGTAAGGATCACATAATTCCTAACAAAGTTTTGACACAGATTACCAATTCGGGCATTCAGAACATATAGCACGTTGCTGTAAGCAAGCACATTCTCATTCAATGTTGCAAGTTACTATGTAGGAACAAGTTTGTATAGGTATTTCAAAGATGCCCAGAACTGAGCTAAACTTGGTATGTCTCCAACTCCTAGAAATAAATTCATGCCCCAACTCCCTTACTTCCAGCTAGTAAGGATCACATAAATCCTAACAAAGTTTTGACACAGATTCCCAATTCGGGCATTCAGAACATATAGCACGTAGCTGTAAGCAAGCACATTCTCCTTCAAAGTTGCAAATTACTATGTAGGAACAAGTTTGTATAGGTATTTCAAAGATGCCCAGAACTGAGCTAAACGTGGTATGTCTCCAACTCCTAGAAATAACTTCATGCCCCATCTCCCTTACTTCCAGCAAGTAAGGATCACATAATTCCTAATAAAGATTTGACACAGATTCCCAATTCGGGCATTCAAAACATATAGCACGTTGCTGTAAGCAAGCACATTCTCATTCAAAGTTGCAAGTTACTATGTAGGAACAAATTTGTATAGGTATTTCAAAGATGCCCAGAACTGAGCTAAACCTGGTATGTCTCCAACTCCTAGAAACAACTTCATGCCCCATCTCCCTTACTTCCAGCTAGTATGGATCACATAATTCCTAACAAAGTTTTGACACAGATTCCCAATTATGGCATTCAGAACATATAGCACGTTGCTGTAAGCAAGCACATTCTCATTCAAAGTTGCAAGTTAGTATGTAGGAACAAGTTTGTATAGGTATTTCAAAGATACCCCGAACGGTGCTAATCTTTGTATGTGTCCAACTCCTAGAAATAACTTCATGCCCCATCTCCCTTACTTCCAGCTAGTAAGGATCACATAATTCCTAACAAAGATTTGACACAGATTCCCAATTCGGGCATTCAGAACATATAGCACGTTGCTGTAAGCAAGCACATTCTCATTCAAAGTTGCAAGTTACTATGTAGGAACAAGTTTGTATAGGTATTTCAAAGATGCCCAGAACTGAGCTAAACTTGGTATGTGTCCAACCTCTAGAAATAACTTCATGTCCCAACTCCCTTACTTCCAGCTAGTAAGGATCACATAATTCCTAACAAAGTTTTGACACAGATTCCCAATTCGGGCATTCAGATCATGTAGCGCGTTGCTGTAAGCAAGCACTTTCTCATTCAAAGTTGCAAGTTACTATGAAGGAACAAGTTTGTATAGGTATTTCAAAGATGCCCAGAACTGAGCTAAACGTTGTATGTCTCCAACTCCTAGAAATAACTTCATGCCCCATCTCCCTTACTTCCATCTAGTAAGGATCACATAATTTCTAAAAAGTTTTATCACAGATTCCCTATTCGGGCATTCAGAACATATAGCACGTTGCTGTAGGCAAGCACATTCTCATTCAAAGTTGCAAGTTACTATGTAGGAACAAGTTTGTAAAGGTATTTCAAAGATGCCCAGAACTGAGCTAAACGTTGTATGTCTCCAACTCCTAGAAATAACTTCATGCCCCATCACCATTACTTCCAGCCAGTAAGGATCACATAATTCCTAACAAAGTTTTGACACAGATTCCCAATTCGGGTATTCAGAACATATAGCACGTTGCTGTAAGCAAGCACATTCTCATTCAAAGTTGCAAGTTACTATGTAGGAACAAGTTTGTATAGGTATTTCAAAGATGCCCAGAACTGAGCTAAACTTGGTATGTGTCCAACCTCTAGAAATAACTTCATACCCCAACTCCCTTACTTCCAGCTAGTAAGGATCACATAATTCCTAACAAAGTTTTGACACAGATTCCCAATTCGGGCATTCAGAACATATAGCACGTTACTGTAAGCAAGCACCTTCTCATTCAAAGTTGCAAGTTACTATGTAGGAACAAGTTTGTATAGGTATTTCAAAGATGCCCAGAACTGAGCTAAACTTGGTATGTCTCCAACTCCTAGAAATAACTTCATGCCCAATCTCCCTTACTTCCAGCTAGTCAGGATCACATAATTCCTAACAAAGATTTGACACAGATTCCCAATTCGGGCATTCAGAACATATAGCACGTTGCTGTAAGCAAGCACATTCTCATTCAAAGTTGCAAGTTACTATGTGGGAACAAGTTTGTATAGGTATTTCAAAGATGCCCATAACTGAGCTAAACATTGTATGTCTCCAACTCCTAGAAATAACTTCATGCCCCATCTCCCTTACTTCCATCTAGTAAGGATCACATAATTTCTAACAAAGTTTTAACACAGATTCCCAATTCGGGCATTCAGAACATATAGCACGTTGCTGTAAGCAAGCACATTCTCATTCAAAGTTGCAAGTTACTATGTGGGAACAAGTTTGTATAGGTATTTCAAAGATGCCCAGAATTTAGCTAAACGTGGTATGTCTCCAACTCCTAGAAATAACTTCATGCCCCATCTCCCTTACTTCCAGCTAGTAAGGATCACATAATTCCTAACAAACTTTTGACACACATTCCCAATTCGGGCACTAAGAACATATAGCACGTTGCTGTAAGCAAGCACATTCTCATTCAAAGTTGCAAGTTATTATGTAGGAACAAGTTTGTATAGGTATTTCAAAGATACCCCGAACGGTGCTAAAGTTTGTATGTGTCCAACTCCTAGAAATAATTTCATGCCCCATCTCCCTTACTTCCAGCTAGAAAGGATCACATAATTCCTAACAAAGTTTTGACACAGATTCCCAATTCGGGCATTCAGAACATATAGCACGTTGCTGTAAGCAAGCACATTCTCATTCAAAGTTGCAAGTTACTATGTGGGAACAAGTTTGTAAAGGTATTTCAAAGATGCCCAGAACTGAGCTAAACTTGTTATGTGTCCAACTCCTAGAAATAACTTCATGCCCCATCTCCCTTACTTCCAGCTAGTAAGGATCACATAATTCCTAACAAAGTTTTGACACAGATTCCCAATTGGGGCATTCAGAACATATAGCACGTTGCTGTAAGCAAGCACATTCTCATTCAAAGTTGCAAGTTACTATGTAGGAACAAGTTTGTATAGGTATTTCAAAGATGCCCAGAACTGAGCTAAACTTGGTATGTCTCCAACTCCTAGAAATAACGTCATGCCCCATCTCCCTTACTTCCAGCTAGTAAGGATCACATAGTTCCTAACAAACTTTTGACACACATTCCCAATTCGGGCATTAAGAACATATAGCACGTTGCTGTAAGCAAGCACATTCTCATTCAAAGTTGCAAGTTATTATGTAGGTACAAGTTTGTATAGGTATTTCAAAGATACCCCGAACGGTGCTAAACTTTGTATGTGTCCAACTCCTAGAAATAACTTCATGCCCCATCTCCCTTACTTCCAGCTAGTAAGGATCACATAATTCCTAACAAAGTTTTGACACAGATTCCCAATTCGGGCATTCAGAACATATAGCACTTTGCTGTAAGCAAGCACATTCTCATTCAAAGTTGCAAGTTACTATGTGGGAACAAGTTTGTAAAGGTATTTCAAAGATGCCCAGAACTGAGCTAAACTTGGTATGTCTCCAACTCCTAGAAATAACTTCATGCCCCATCTCCCTTACTTCCAGCTAGAAAGGATCACATAATTCCTAAAAAAGATATGACACAGATTCCCAATTCGGGCATTCAGAACATATAGCACGTTGCTGTAAGCAAGCACATTCTCATCCAAAGTTGCAAGTTACTATGTAGGAACAAGTTTGTATAGGTATTGCAAAGATGCCCAGAACTGAGCTAAACTTGGTATGTGTCCAACCTCTAGAAATAACTTCATGCCCCAACTCCCTTACTTCCAGCTAGTAAGGATCACATAATTCCTAACAAAGTTTTGACACAGATTCCCAATTCGGGCATTCAGAACATATAGTACGTTGCTGTAAGCAAGCACATTCTCATTCAAACTTGCAAGTTACTATGTGGGAACAAGTTTGTAAAGGTATTTCAAAGATGCCCAGAACTGAGCTAAACTTGGTATGTGTCCAACCTCTAGAAATAACTTCATGCCCCAACTCCCTTACTTCCAGCTAGTAAGGATCACATAATTCCTAACAAAGTTTTGACACAGATTCCCAATTCGGGCATTCAGAACATATAGCACGTTGCTGTAAGCAAGCACATTCTCATTCAAAGTTGCAAGTTACTATGTAGGAACAAGTTTGTATAGTTATTTCAAAGATGCCCAGAACTGAGCTAAATTTGGTATGTGTCCAACTCCTAGAAATAACTTCATGCCCCAACTCCCTTACTTCCAGCTAGTAAGGATCACATAATTCCTAACAAAGTTTTGACACAGATTCCCAATTCGGGCATTCAGAACATATAGTACGTTGCTGTAAGCAAGCACATTCTCATTCAAAGTTGCAAGTTACTATGTAGGAACAAGTTTGAATAGGACTTTCAAAGATGCCCAGAACTGAGCTAAACTTGGTATGTCTCCAACTCCTAGAAATAACTTCATGCCCCATCTCCCTTACTTCCAGCTAGTAAGGATCACATAATTCCTAACAAAGTTTTGACACAGATTCCCAATTCGGACATTCAGGATATATAGCACGTTGCTGTAAGCAAGCACATTCTCATTCAAAGATGCAAGTTACTATGTAGGAACAAGTTTGTATAGGTATTTCAAAGATGACCAGAACTGAGCTAAACGTGGTATGTCCCAACTCCTAGAAATAACTTCATGCCACATCTCCCTTACTTCCAGCTAGTATGGATCACATAATTCCTAACAAAGATTTGACTCAGATTCCCAATTCGGGCATTCAGATCATATAGCACGTTGCTGTAAGCAAGCACATTCTCATTCAAACTTGCACGTTACTATGTAGGAACAAGTTTGTATAGGTATTTCAAAGATGCCCAGAACTGAGCTAAACGTGGTATGTCCACAACTCCTAGAAATAACTTCATGCCCCATCTCCCTTACTTCCAGCTGGTAAGGATCACATAATTCCTAACAAAGTTTTGACACAGATTACCAATTCGGGCATTCAGAACATATAGCACGTTGCTGTAAGCAAGCACATTCTCATTCAATGTTGCAAGTTACTATGTAGGAACAAGTTTGTATAGGTATTTCAAAGATGCCCAGAACTGAGCTAAACTTGGTATGTCTCCAACTCCTAGAAATAAATTCATGCCCCAACTCCCTTACTTCCAGCTAGTAAGGATCACATAAATCCTAACAAAGTTTTGACACAGATTCCCAATTCGGGCATTCAGAACATATAGCACGTAGCTGTAAGCAAGCACATTCTCCTTCAAAGTTGCAAATTACTATGTAGGAACAAGTTTGTATAGGTATTTCAAAGATGCCCAGAACTGAGCTAAACGTGGTATGTCTCCAACTCCTAGAAATAACTTCATGCCCCATCTCCCTTACTTCCAGCAAGTAAGGATCACATAATTCCTAATAAAGATTTGACACAGATTCCCAATTCGGGCATTCAAAACATATAGCACGTTGCTGTAAGCAAGCACATTCTCATTCAAAGTTGCAAGTTACTATGTAGGAACAAATTAGTATAGGTATTTCAAAGATGCCCAGAACTGAGCTAAACCTGGTATGTCTCCAACTCCTAGAAACAACTTCATGCCCCATCTCCCTTACTTCCAGCTAGTAAGGATCACATAATTCCTAACAAAGTTTTGACACAGCTTCCCAATACGGGCATTCAGAACATACAGCACGTTGCTGTAAGCAAGCACATTCTCATTCAAAGTTGCAAGTTACTATGTGGGAACAAGTTTGTAAAGGTATTTCAAAGATGCCCAGAACTGAGCTAAACTTGGTATGTCTCCAACTCCTAGAAATAACTTCATGCCCCATCTCCCTTACTTCCATCTAGTAAGGATCACATAATTCCTAACAAAGATATGACACAGATTCCCAATTCGGGCATTCAGAACATATAGCACGTTGCTGTAAGCAAGCACATTCTCATTCAAAGTTGCAAGTTACTATGTAGAAACAAGTTTGAATAGGACTTTCAAAGATGCCCAGAACTGAGCTAAACGTGGTATGTCTCCAACTCCTAGAAATAACTTCATGCCCCATCTCCCTTACTTCCAGCTATTAAGGATCACATAATTCCTAACAAAGATTTGACACAGATTCCCAATTCGGGCATTCAGAACATATAGCACGTTGCTGTAAGCAAGCACATTCTCACTCAAAGTTGCAAGTTACTATGTAGGAACAAGTTTGTATAGGTATTTCAAAGATGCCCAGAACTGAGCTAAACTTGGTATTTCTCCAACTCCTAGAAATAACTTCATGCCCAATCTCCCTTACTTCCAGCTAGTCAGGATCACATAATTCCTAACAAAGATTTGACACAGATTCCCAATTCGGGCATTCAGAACATATAGCACGTTGCTGTAAGCAAGCACATTCTCATTCAAAGTTGCAAGTTACTATGTGGGAACAAGTTTGTATAGGTATTTCAAAGATGCCCATAACTGAGCTAAACATTGTATGTCTCCAACTCCTAGAAATAACTTCATGCCCCATCTCCCTTACTTCCATCTAGTAAGGATCACATAATTTCTAACAAAGTTTTAACACAGATTCCCAATTCGGGCATTCAGAACATATAGCACGTTGCTGTAAGCAAGCACATTCTCATTCAAAGTTGCAAGTTACTATGTGGGAACAAGTTTGTATAGGTATTTCAAAGATGCCCAGAATTTAGCTAAACGTGGTATGTCTCCAACTCCTAGAAATAACTTCATGCCCCATCTCCCTTACTTCCAGCTAGAAAGGATGACATAATTCCTAAAAAAGATATGACACAGATTCCCAATTCGGGCATTCAGAACATATAGCACGTTGCTGTAAGCAAGCACATTCTCATCCAAAGTTGCAAGTTACTATGTAGGAACAAGTTTGTATAGGTATTGCAAAGATGCCCAGAACTGAGCTAAACTTGGTATGTGTCCAACCTCTAGAAATAACTTCATGCCCCAACTCCCTTACTTCCAGCTAGTAAGGATCACATAATTCCTAACAAAGTTTTGACACAGATTCCCAATTCGGGCATTCAGAACATATAGTACGTTGCTGTAAGCAAGCACATTCTCATTCAAACTTGCAAGTTACTATGTGGGAACAAGTTTGTAAAGGTATTTCAAAGATGCCCAGAACTGAGCTAAACTTGGTATGTGTCCAACCTCTAGAAATAACTTCATGCCCCAACTCCCTTACTTCCAGCTAGTAAGGATCACATAATTCCTAACAAAGTTTTGACACAGATTCCCAATTCGGGCATTCAGAACATATAGCACGTTGCTGTAAGCAAGCACATTCTCATTCAAAGTTGCAAGTTACTATGTAGGAACAAGTTTGTATAGTTATTTCAAAGATGCCCAGAACTGAGCTAAATTTGGTATGTGTCCAACTCCTAGAAATAACTTCATGCCCCAACTCCCTTACTTCCAGCTAGTAAGGATCACATAATTCCTAACAAAGTTTTGACACAGATTCCCAATTCGGGCATTCAGAACATATAGTACGTTGCTGTAAGCAAGCACATTCTCATTCAAAGTTGCAAGTTACTATGTAGGAACAAGTTTGAATAGGACTTTCAAAGATGCCCAGAACTGAGCTAAACTTGGTATGTCTCCAACTCCTAGAAATAACTTCATGCCCCATCTCCCTTACTTCCAGCAAGTAAGGATCACATAATTCCTAATAAAGATTTGACACAGATTCCCAATTCGGGCATTCAAAACATATAGCACGTTGCTGTAAGCAAGCACATTCTCATTCAAAGTTGCAAGTTACTATGTAGGAACAAATTTGTATAGGTATTTCAAAGATGCCCAGAACTGAGCTAAACCTGGTATGTCTCCAACTCCTAGAAACAACTTCATGCCCCATCTCCCTTACTTCCAGCTAGTAAGGATCACATAATTCCTAACAAAGTTTTGACACAGCTTCCCAATACGGGCATTCAGAACATACAGCACGTTGCTGTAAGCAAGCACATTCTCATTCAAAGTTGCAAGTTACTATGTGGGAACAAGTTTGTAAAGGTATTTCAAAGATGCCCAGAACTGAGCTAAACTTGGTATGTCTCCAACTCCTAGAAATAACTTCATGCCCCATCTCCCTTACTTCCATCTAGTAAGGATCACATAATTCCTAACAAAGATATGACACAGATTCCCAATTCGGGCATTCAGAACATATAGCACGTTGCTGTAAGCAAGCACATTCTCATTCAAAGTTGCAAGTTACTATGTAGAAACAAGTTTGAATAGGACTTTCAAAGATGCCCAGAACTGAGCTAAACGTGGTATGTCTCCAACTCCTAGAAATAACTTCATGCCCCATCTCCCTTACTTCCAGCTATTAAGGATCACATAATTCCTAACAAAGATTTGACACAGATTCCCAATTCGGGCATTCAGAACATATAGCACGTTGCTGTAAGCAAGCACATTCTCACTCAAAGTTGCAAGTTACTATGTAGGAACAAGTTTGTATAGGTATTTCAAAGATGCCCAGAACTGAGCTAAACGTGGTATGTCTCCAACTCCTAGAAATAACTTCATGCCCCATCTCCCTTACTTCCAGCTAGTAAGGATCACATAATTCCTAACAAAGTTTTGACACAGATTCCCAATTGGGGCATTCAGAACATATAGTACGTTGCTGTAAGCAAGCACATTCTCATTCAAAGTTGCAAGTTACAATGTAGGAACAAGTTTGAATAGGACTTTCAAAGATGCCCAGAACTGAGCTAAACTTGGTATGTGTCCAACTCCTAGAAATAACTTCATGCCCCATCTCCCTTACTTCCAGCTAGTAAGGATCACATAATTCCTAACAAAGTTTTGACACAGATTCCCAATTCGGACATTCAGATCATATAGCACGTTGCTGTAAGCAAGCACATTCTCATTCAAAGATGCAAGTTACTATGTAGGAACAAGTTTGTATAGGTATTTCAAAGATGCCCAGAACGGAGCTAAACTTGGTATGTCTCCAACTCCTAGAAATAACTTCATGCCCCATCTCCCTTACTTCCATCTAGTAAGGATCACATAATTTCTAACAAAGTTTTGACACAGATTACAAATTCGGGCAGTCAGACCATATAGAACATTGCTGTAAGCAAGCACATTCTCATTCAAAGTTGCAAGTTACTATGTAGGAACAAGTTTGTATAGGTATTTCAAAGATGCCCAGAACTGAGCTAAACTTGGTATGTCTCCAACTCCTAGAAATAACTTCATGCCCCAACTCCCTTACTTCCAGCTAGTAAGGATCTCATAATTCCTAACAAAGTTTTGACACAGAATCCCAATTCGGGCATTCAGAACATATAGCACGTTGCTGGAAGCAAGCACATTCTCATTCAAAGTTGCAAGTTACTATGTAGAAACAAGTTTGAATAGGACTTTCAAAGATGCCCAGAACTGAGCTAAACTTGGTATGTCTCCAACTCCTAGAAATAACTTCATGCCCCATCTCCCTTACTTCCAGCTAGTAAGGATCACATAATTCCTAACAATGTTTTGACACAGATTCCCAATTGGGGCCTTCAGAACATGTAGCACGTTGCTGTAAGCAAGCACATTCTCATTCAAAGTTGCAAGTTACAATGTAGGAACAAGTTTGTATAGGTATTTCAAAGATGCCCAGAACTGAGCTAAACTTGGTATGTGTCCAACTCCTAGAAATAACTTCATGCCCCATCTCCCTTACTTCCAGCTAGTAAGGATCACATAATTCCTAACAAAGTTTTGACACAGATTCCCAATTCGGGCATTCAGAACATATAGCACGTTGCTGGAAGCAAGCACATTCTCATTCAAAGTTGCAAGTTACTATGTAGGAACAAGTTTGTATAGGTATTTCAAAGATGCCCAGAACTGAGCTAAACTTGGTATGTCTCCAACTCCTAGAAATAACTTCATGCCCCAACTCCCTTACTTCCAGCTACTAAGGATCACATAATTCCTAACAAAGTTTTGACACAGATTCCCAATTCGGGCATTCAGAACATATAGCACGTTGCTGTAAGCAAGCACATTCTCATTCAAAGTTGCAAGTTACTATGTAGAAACAAGTTTGAATAGGACTTTCAAAGATGCCCAGAACTGAGCTAAACTTGGTATGTCTCCAACTCCTAGAAATAACTTCATGCCCCATCTCCCTTACTTCCAGCTAGTAAGGATCACATAATTCCTAACAAAGTTTTGACACAGATTCCCAATTCGGGCATTCAGAACATATAGCACGTTGCTGCAAGCAAGCACATTCTCATTCAAAGATGCAAGTTACTATGTAGGAACAAGTTTGTAAAGGTATTTCAAAGATGCCCAGAACTGAGCTAAACGTGGTATGTCTCCAACTCCTAGAAATAACTTCATGCCCCATCTCCCTTACTTCCAACTAGTAAGGATCACATAATTCCTAACAAAGATTTGACACAGATTCCCAATTCGGGCATTCAGAACATATAGCACGTTGCTGTAAGCAAGCACATTCTCATTCAAAGTTGCAAGTTACTATGTAGGAACAAGTTTGTATAGGTATTTCAAAGATGCCCAGAACTGAGCTAAACGTGGTATGTCTCCAAGTCCTAGAAATAACTTCATGCCCCATCTCCCTTACTTCCAGCTAGTAAGGATCACATAATTCCTAACAAAGTTTTGACACAGATTCCCAATTGGGGCATTCAGAACATATAGTACGTTGCTGTAAGCAAGCACATTCTCATTCAAAGTTGCAAGTTACAATGTAGGAAAAAGCTTGAATAGGACTTTCAAAGATGCCCAGAACTGAGCTAAACTTGGTATGTGTCCAACTCCTGGAAATAACTTCATGCCCCATCTCCCTTACTTCCAGCTAGTAAGGATCACATAATTCCTAACAAAGTTTTGACACAGATTCCCAATTCGGACATTCAGAACATATAGCACGTTGCTGTAAGCAAGCACATTCTCATTCAAAGATGCAAGTTACTATGTAGGAACAAGTTTGTATAGGTATTTCAAAGATGCCCAGAACTGAGCTAAACTTGGTATGTCTCCAACTCCTAGAAATAACTTCCTGCCCCATCTCCCTTACTTCCATCTAGTAAGGATCACTTAATTTCTAACAAAGTTTTGACACAGATTACCAATTCGGGCAGTCAGAACATATAGCACGTTGCTGTAAGCAAGCACATTCTCATTCAAAGTTGCAAGTTACTATGTAGGAACAAGTTTGTATAGGTATTTCAAAGATGCCCAGAACTGAGCTAAACTTGGTATGTGTCCAACCTCTAGAAATAACTTCATGTCCCAACTCCCTTACTTCCAGCTAGTAAGGATCACATAATTCCTAACAAAGTTTTGACACAGATTCCCAATTCGGGCTTTCAGAACATATAGCACGTTGCTGTAAGCAAGCACATTCTCATTCAAAGTTGCAAGTTACTATGTAGAAACAAGTTTGAATAGGACTTTCAAAGATGCCCAGAACTGAGCTAAACTTGGTATGTCTCCAACTTCTAGAAATAACTTCATGCCCCATCTCCCTTACTTCCAGCTAGTAAGGATCACATAATTCCTAACAAAGTTTTGACACAGATTCCCCATTGGGGCATTCAGAACATGTAGCACGTTGCTGTAAGCAAGCACATTCTCATTCAAAGTTGCAAGTTACTATGTAGGAACAAGTTTGTATAGGTATTTCAAAGATGCCCAGAACTGAGCTAAACTTGGTATGTGTCCAACTCCTAGAAATAACTTCATGCCCCATCTCCCTTACTTCCAGCTAGTAAGGATCACATAATTCCTAACAAAGTTTTGACACAGATTCCCAATTCGGGCATTCAGAACATATAGCACGTAGCTGTAAGCAAGCACATTCTCCTTCAAAGTTGCAAGTTACTATGTAGGAACAAGTTTGTATAGGTATTTCAAAGATGCCCAGAACTGAGCTAAACTTGGTATGTCTCCAACTCCTAGAAATAACGTCATGCCCCATCTCCCTCACTTCCAGCTAGTAACGGTCACATAATTCCTAACAAAGATTTGACACAGATTCCCAATTCACGGATTCAGAACATATAGCACGTTGCTGTAAGCAAGCACATTCTCATTCAAAGTTGCAAGTTACTATGTAGGAACAAGTTTGTATAGGTATTTCAAAGATACCCCGAACGGTGCTAAACTTTGTATGTGTCCAACTCCTAGAAATAACTTCATGCCCCATCTCCCTTACTTCCAGCTAGTAAGGATCACATGATTCCTAACAAAGTTTTGACACAGATTCCCAATTCGGGCATTCAGAACATATAGCACGTTGCTGTAAGCAAGCACATTCTCATTCAAAGTTGCAAGTTACTATGTGGGAACAAGTTTGTAAAGGTATTTCAAAGATGCCCAGAACTGAGCTAAACTTGGTATGTCTCCAACTCCTAGAAATAACTTCATACCCCATCTCCCTTACTTCCATCTAGTAAGGATCACATAATTCCTAACAAAGATATGACATAGATTCCCAATTCGGGCATTGAGAACATATAGCACGTTGCTGTAAGCAAGCACATTCTCATTCAAAGTTGCAAGTTACTATGTAGGAACAAGTTTGTATAGGACTTTCAAAGATGCCCAGAACTGAACTAAACTTGGTATATGTCCAACCTCTAGAAATAACATCTTGCCCCATCTCCCTTACTTCCAGCTAGTAAGGATCACATAATTCCTAACAAAGTTTTGACACAGATTCCCAATTCGGGCATTCAGAACATATAGCACGTTGCTGTAAGCAAGCACATTCTCATTCAAAGTTGCAAGGTACTATGTAGGAACAAGTTTGTATAGGTATTTCAAAGATGCCCAGAACTGAGCTAAACTTGGTATGTGTCCAACTCCTAGAAATAACTTCATGCCCCAACTCCCTTACTTTCAGCTAGTAAGGATCACATAATTCCTAACAAAGTTTTGACACAGATTCCCAATTCGGGCATTCAGAACATATAGCACGTTGCTGTAAGCAAGCACATTCTCATTCAAAGTTGCAAGTTACTATGTAGGAACAAGTTTGAATAGGACTTTCAAAGATGCCCAGAACTGAGCTAAACTTGGTATGTGTCCAACCTCTAGAAATAACTTCATGCCCCAACTCCCTTACTTCCAGCTAGTAAGGATCACATAATTCCTAACAAAGTTTTGACACAGATTCCCAATTAGGGCATTCAGAACATATAGCACGTTGCTGTAAGCAAGCACATTCTCATTCAAAGTTGCAAGTTACTATGTAGGAACAAGTTTGTATAGGTATTTCAAAGATGCCCAGAACTGAGCTAAACTTTGTATGTCTCCAACTCCTAGAAATAACGTCATGCCCCATCTCCCTCACTTCCAGCTAGTAACGGTCACATAATTCCTAACAAAGATTTGACACAGATTCCCAATTCACGGATTCAGAACATATAGCACGTTGCTGTCAGCAAGCACATTCTCATTCAAAGTTGCAAGTTACTATGTAGGAACAAGTTTGTATAGGACTTTCAAAGATGCCCAGAACTGAACTAAACTTGGTATGTGTCCAACCTCTAGAAATAACTTCATGCCCCATCTCCCTTACTTCCAGCTAGTAAGGATCACATAATTCCTAACAAAGTTTTGACACAGATTCCCAATTCGGGCATTCAGAACATATAGCACGTTGCTGTAAGCAAGCACATTCTCATTCAAAGTTGCAAGGTACTATGTAGGAACAAGTTTGTATAGGTATTTCAAAGATGCCCAGAACTGAGCTAAACTTGGTATGTGTCCAACTCCTAGAAATAACTTCATGCCCCAACTCCCTTACTTTCAGCTAGTAAGGATCACATAATTCCTAACAAAGTTTTGACACAGATTCCCAATTCGGGCATTCAGAACATATAGCACGTTGCTGTAAGCAAGCACATTCTCATTCAAAGTTGCAAGTTACTATGTAGGAACAAGTTTGAATAGGACTTTCAAAGATGCCCAGAACTGAGCTAAACTTGGTATGTGTCCAACCTCTAGAAATAACTTCATGCCCCAACTCCCTTACTTCCAGCTAGTAAGGATCACATAATTCCTAACAAAGATTTGACACAGATTCCCAATTCGGACATTCGGAACATATAGCACGTTGCTGTAAGCAAGCACATTCTCATTCAAAGATGCAAGTTACTATGTAGGAACAAGTTTATATATGTATTTCAAAGATGCCCAGAACTGAGCTAAACTTGGTATGTCTCCAACTCCTAGAAATAACTTCATGCCCCATCTCCCTTTCTTCCATCCAGTAAGGATCACATGATTTCTAACAAAGTTTTGACACAGATTACCAATTCGGGCATTCAGAACATATAGCACGTTGCTGTAAGCAAGCACATTCTCATTCAAAGTTGCAAGTTACTATGTAGGAACAAATTTGTATAGGTATTTCAAAGATGCCCAGAACTGAGCTAAACCTGGTATGTCTCCAACTCCTAGAAATAACTTCGTGCCCCATCTCCCTTACTTCCAGCTAGTAAGGATCACATAATTCCTAACAAAGTTTTGACACATATTCCCAATTAGGGCATTCAGAACATATAGCACGTTGCTGTAAGCAAGCACATTCTCATTCAAAGTTGCAAGTTACTATGTAGGAACAAGTTTGTATAGGTATTTCAAAGATGCCCAGAACTGAGCTAAACTTGGTATGTCTCCAACTCCTAGAAATAACGTCATGCCCCATCTCCCTCACTTCCAGCTAGTAACGGTCACATAATTCCTAACAAAGATTTGACACAGATTCCCAATTCACGGATTCAGAACATATAGCACGTTGCTGTAAGCAAGCACATTCTCATTCAAAGTTGCAAGTTACTATGTAGGAACAAGTTTGTATAGGTATTTCAAAGATACCCCGAACGGTGCTAAACTTTGTATGTGTCCAACTCCTAGAAATAACTTCATGCCCCATCTCCCTTACTTCCAGCTAGTAAGGATCACATGATTCCTAACAAAGTTTTGACACAGATTCCCAATTCGGGCATTCAGAACATATAGCACGTTGCTGTAAGCAAGCACATTCTCATTCAAAGTTGCAAGTTACTATGTGGGAACAAGTTTGTAAAGGTATTTCAAAGATGCCCAGAACTGAGCTAAACTTGGTATGTCTCCAACTCCTAGAAATAACTTCATACCCCATCTCCCTTACTTCCATCTAGTAAGGATCACATAATTCCTAACAAAGATATGACATAGATTCCCAATTCGGGCATTGAGAACATATAGCACGTTGCTGTAAGCAAGCACATTCTCATTCAAAGTTGCAAGTTACTATGTAGGAACAAGTTTGTATAGGACTTTCAAAGATGCCCAGAACTGAACTAAACTTGGTATATGTCCAACCTCTAGAAATAACTTCATGCCCCATCTCCCTTACTTCCAGCTAGTAAGGATCACATAATTCCTAACAAAGTTTTGACACAGATTCCCAATTCGGGCATTCAGAACATATAGCACGTTGCTGTAAGCAAGCACATTCTCATTCAAAGTTGCAAGGTACTATGTAGGAACAAGTTTGTATAGGTATTTCAAAGATGCCCAGAACTGAGCTAAACTTGGTATGTGTCCAACTCCTAGAAATAAGTTCATGCCCCAACTCCCTTACTTTCAGCTAGTAAGGATCACATAATTCCTAACAAGTTTTGACACAGATTCCCAATTCGGGCATTCAGAACATATAGCACGTTGCTGTAAGCAAGCACATTCTCATTCAAAGTTGCAAGTTACTATGTAGGAACAAGTTTGAATAGGACTTTCAAAGATGCCCAGAACTGAGCTAAACTTGGTATGTGTCCAACCTCTAGAAATAACTTCATGCCCCAACTCCCTTACTTCCAGCTAGTAAGGATCACATAATTCCTAACAAAGATTTGACACAGATTCCCAATTCGGACATTCGGAACATATAGCACGTTGCTGTAAGCAAGCACATTCTCATTCAAAGATGCAAGTTACTATGTAGGAACAAGTTTATATATGTATTTCAAAGATGCCCAGAACTGAGCTAAACTTGGTATGTCTCCAACTCATAGAAATAACTTCATGCCCCATCTCCCTTTCTTCCATCCAGTAAGGATCACATGATTTCTAACAAAGTTTTGACACAGATTACCAATTCGGGCATTCAGAACATATAGCACGTTGCTGTAAGCAAGCACATTCTCATTCAAAGTTGCAAGTTACTATGTAGGAACAAATTTGTATAGGTATTTCAAAGATGCCCAGAACTGAGCTAAACCTGGTATGTCTCCAACTCCTAGAAATAACTTCGTGCCCCATCTCCTTTACTTCCAGCTAGTAAGGATCACATAATTCCTAACAAAGTTTTGACACATATTCCCAATTAGGGCATTCAGAACATATAGCACGTTGCTGTAAGCAAGCACATTCTCATTCAAAGTTGCAAGTTACTATGTAGGAACAAGTTTGTATAGGTATTTCAAAGATGCCCAGAACTGAGCTAAACTTGGTATGTCTCCAACTCCTAGAAATAACGTCATGCCCCATCTCCCTCACTTCCAGCTAGTAACGGTCACATAATTCCTAACAAAGATTTGACACAGATTCCCAATTCACGGATTCAGAACATATAGCACGTTGCTGTAAGCAAGCACATTCTCATTCAAAGTTGCAAGTTACTATGTAGGAACAAGTTTGTATAGGTATTTCAAAGATACCCCGAACGGTGCTAAACTTTGTATGTGTCCAACTCCTAGAAATAACTTCATGCCCCATCTCCCTTACTTCCAGCTAGTAAGGATCACATGATTCCTAACAAAGTTTTGACACAGATTCCCAATTCGGGCATTCAGAACATATAGCACGTTGCTGTAAGCAAGCACATTCTCATTCAAAGTTGCAAGTTACTATGTGGGAACAAGTTTGTAAAGGTATTTCAAAGATGCCCAGAACTGAGCTAAACTTGGTATGTCTCCAACTCCTAGAAATAACTTCATACCCCATCTCCCTTACTTCCATCTAGTAAGGATCACATAATTCCTAACAAAGATATGACATAGATTCCCAATTCGGGCATTGAGAACATATAGCACGTTGCTGTAAGCAAGCACATTCTCATTCAAAGTTGCAAGTTACTATGTAGGAACAAGTTTGTATAGGACTTTCAAAGATGCCCAGAACTGAACTAAACTTGGTATATGTCCAACCTCTAGAAATAACTTCTTGCCCCATCTCCCTTACTTCCAGCTAGTAAGGATCACATAATTCCTAACAAAGTTTTGACACAGATTCCCAATTCGGGCATTCAGAACATATAGCACGTTGCTGTAAGCAAGCACATTCTCATTCAAAATTGCAAGGTACTATGTAGGAACAAGTTTGTATAGGTATTTCAAAGATGCCCAGAACTGAGCTAAACTTGGTATGTGTCCAACTCCTAGAAATAACTTCATGCCTCAACTCCCTTACTTTCAGCTAGTAAGGATCACATAATTCCTAACAAAGTTTTGACACAGATTCCCAATTCGGGCATTCAGAACATATAGCACGTTGCTGTAAGCAAGCACATTCTCATTCAAAGTTGCAAGTTACTATGTAGGAACAAGTTTGAATAGGACTTTCAAAGATGCCCAGAACTGAGCTAAACTTGGTATGTGTCCAACCTCTAGAAATAACTTCATGCCCCAACTCCCTTACTTCCAGCTAGTAAGGATCACATAATTCCTAACAAAGTTTTGACACAGATTCCCAATTCGGACATTCGGAACATATAGCACGTTGCTGTAAGCAAGCACATTCTCATTCAAAGATGCAAGTTACTATGTAGGAACAAGTTTCTATATGTATTTCAAAGATGCCCAGAACTGAGCTAAACTTGGTATGTCTCCAACTCCTAGAAATAACTTCATGCCCCATCACCCTTTCTTCCATCTAGTAAGGATCACATGATTTCTAACAAAGTTTTGACACAGATTACCAATTCGGGCAGTCAGAACATATAGCACGTTGCTGTAAGCAAGAACATTCTCATTCAAAGTTGCAAGTTACTATGTAGGAACAAGTTTGTATAGGTATTTCATAGATGCCCAGAACGGAGCTAAACTTGGTATGTCTCCAACTCCTAGAAACTACTTCATGCCCCATCTCCCTTACTTCCAGCTAGTAAGGATCACATAATTCCTAACAAAGTTTTGACACAGATTCCCAATTCGGGCATTCAGAACATATAGCACGTTGCTGTAAGCAAGCACATTCTCATTCAAAGTTGCAAGTTACTATGTAGGAACAAGTTTGTATAGGTATTTCAAAGATGCCCAGAACTGAGCTAAACTAGGTATGTCTCCAACTCCTAGAAATAACTTCATGCCCCATCTCCCTTACTTCCAGCTAGTAAGGATCACATAATTCCTAACAAAGTTTTGACACAAATTCCCAATTCGGGCATTCAGAACATATAGCACATTGCTGTAAGCAAGCACATTCTCATTCAAAGTTGCAAGTTACTATGTAGGAACAAGTTTGTATAGGTATTTCAAAGATGCCCAGAACTGAGCAAAACTTGGTATGTGTCCAACTCCTAGAAATAACTTCATGCCCCATCTCCCTTACTTACAGCTAGTAAGGATCACATAATTTCTAACAAAGTTTTGACACAGATGCCCAATTCGTGCATTCAGAACTTATCGCACGTTGCTGTAAGCAAGCACATTCTCATTCAAAGTTGCAAATTACTATGTAGGAACTAGTTTGTATAGGTATTTGAAAGATGCCCAGAACTGAGCTAAACGTTGTATGTCTCCAACTCCTAGAAATAACATCATGCCCCATCTCCCTTACTTCCAGTTAGTAAGGATCACATAATTCCTAACAAAGTTTTGACACAGATTCCCAATTCGGGCATTCAGAACATATAGCACGTTGCTGTAAGCAAGCACATTCTCATTCAAAGTTGCAATTTACTATGAAGGAACAAGTTTGTATAGGTATTTCAAGGATATCCCGAACGGTGATAAACTTTGTATGTCTCCAACTCCTAGAAATAACTTCATGCCCCATCTCCCTTACTTCCAGCTAGTAAGGATCACATAATTCCTAACAAAGTTTTGACACAGATTCCCAATTCGGGCATTCAAAACATATAGTACTTTGCTGTAAGCAAGCACATTCTCATTCAAAGTTGCAAGTTACTCTGTAGGAACAAGTTTGTATAGGTATTTCAAAGATGCCCAGAACTGAGCTAAACGTTGTATGTCTCCAACTCCTAGAAATAACTTCATGCCCCATCTCCCTTACATCCATCTAGTAAGGATCACATAATTTCTAACAAAGTTTTGACACAGATTCCCAATTCGTGCATTCAGAACATATCGCACGTTGCTGTAAGCAAGCACATTCTCATTCAAAGTTGCAAATTACTATGTAGGAACAAGTTTGTATAGGTATTTGAAAGATGCCCAGAACTGAGCTAAACGTTGTATGTCTCCAACTCCTAGAAATAACTTCATGCCCCATCTCCCTTACTTCCATCTAGTTAGGATCACATAATTTCTAACAAAGTTTTGACACAGATTCCCAATTCGGGCATTCAGAACATATAGCACGTTGCTGTAAGCAAGCACGTTCTCCTTCAAAGTTGCAATTTACTTTGTAGGAACAAGTTTGTATAGGTATTTCAAAGATGCCCAGAACTGAGCTAAACGTGGTATGTCTCCAACTCCTAGAAATAACTTCATGCCCCATCTCCCTTACTTCCAGCTAGTAAGGATCACATAATTCCTAACAAAGATTTGACACAGATTCCCAATTCGGGCATTCAGACCATATAGCACGTTGTTGTAAGCAAGCACATTCTCATTCAAAGTTGCAAGTTACTATGTAGGAACAAGTTTGTATAGGACTTTCAAAGATGCCCAGAACTGAGCTAAACGTGGTATGTGTCCAACTCCTAGAAATAACTTCATGCCCCAACTCCCTTACTACCAGATAGTAAGGATCACATAATTCCTAACAAAGTTTTGACACAGATTCCCAATTCGGGCATTCAGAACATGTAGCACGTTGCTGTCAGCAAGCACATTCTCATACAAAGTTGCAAGTTAATATGTAGGAACAAGTTTGTATAGGTATTTCAAAGATGCCCAGAACTGAGCTAAAAGTTGTATGTCTCCAACTCCTAGAAATAACTTCATGCCCCATCTCCCTTACTTCCATCTATAAGGATCACATAATTTCTAACAAAGATTTGACACAAATTCCCAATTCGGGCATTCAGAACATATAGCACGTTGCTGTAAGCAAGCACATTCTCATTCAAAGTTGCAAGTTACCATGTAGGAACAAGTTTGTATAGGACTTTCAAAGATGCCCAGAACTGAGCTAAACTTGGTATGTGTCCAACTCCTAGAAATAAATTCATGCCCCAACTCCCTTACTTCCAGTTAGTAAGGATCACATAATTCCTAACAAAGTTTTGACACAGATTCCCAATTCGGGCATTCAGAACATATAGCACGTTGCTGTAAGCAAGCACATTCTCATTCAAAGTTGCAAGTTACTATGTAGGTACATGTTTGTATAGGACTTTCAAAGATGCCCAGAACTGAGCTAAGCTTGGTATGTCTCCAACTCCTAGAAATAACTTCATGCCCCATCTCCCTTACTTCCAGCTAGTAAGGATCACATATTTCCTAACAAAGTTTTGACACAGATTCCCAATTCGGGCATTCAGAACATATAGCACGTTGCTGTAAGCAAGCACATTCTCATTCAAAGATGCAAGTTACTATGTAGGAACAAGTTTGTATAGGACTTTCAAAGATGCCCAGAACTGAGCTAAACGTTGTATGTCTCCAACTCCTAGAAATAACTTCATGCCCCATCTCCCTTACTTCCAGCTAGTAAGGATCACATAATTTCTAACAAAGTTTTAACACAGATTCCCAATTCGGGCATTCAGAACATATAGCACGTTGCTGTAAGCAAGCACATTCTCATTCAAAGTTGCAAGTTACTATGTAGGAACAAGTTTGTATAGGTATTTCAAAGATGCCCAGAACTGTGCTAAACTTGGTATGTGTCCAACTCCTAGAAATAACTTCATGCCCCATCTCCCTTACTTCCATCTAGTAAGGATCACATAATTCCTAACAAAGTTTTGACACAGATTCACAATTCGGGAATTCAGAACATGTAGCACGTTGCTGTAAGCAAGCACATTCTCATTCAAAGTTGCAAGTTAATATGTAGGAACAAGTTTGTATAGGTATTTCAAAGATGCCCAGAACTGAGCTAAACTTGGTATGTGTGCAACTCCTAGAAATAACATCATGCCCCATCTCCCTTACTTCCAGCTAGTAAGGATCACATAATTCCTAACAAAGTTTTGACACAGATTCCCAATTCGGGCATTCAGAACATGTAGCACGTAGCTGTCAGCAAGCACATTCTCATTCAAAGTTGCAAGTTAATATGTAGGAACAAGTTTGTATAGGTATTTCAAAGATGCCCAGAACTGAGCTAAACGTTGTATGTGTCCAACTCCTAGAAATAACTTCATGGCCCATCTCCCTTACTTCCAGCTAGTAAGGATCACATAATTCCTAACAAAGTTTTGACACAGATTCCCAATTCGGGCATTCAGAACATATAGCACGTTGCTGTAAGCAAGCACATTCTCATTCAAAGTTGCAAGTTACTATGTAGGAACAAGTTTGTATAGGTATTTCAAAGATGCCCAGAACTGAGCTAAACTTGGTATGTCTCCAACTCCTAGAAATAACTTCATTCCCAATCTCCCTTACTTCCAGCTAGTAATGATCACATAATTCCTAACAAAGTATTGACACAGATTCCCAATTCGGGCATTCAGAACATGTGGCACGTTGCTGTAAGCAAGCACATTCAATTCAAAGTTGCAAGTTACTATGTAGGAACAAGTTTGTATAGGTATTTCAAAGATGCCCAGAACTGAGCTAAACTCGGTATGGCTCCAACTCCTAGAAATAACTTCATGCCCCATCTCCCTTACTTCCAGCTAGTAAGGATCACATAATTCCTAACAAAGTTTTGACACAGATTCCCAATTCGGGCATTCAGAACATATAGCACGTTGCTGTAAGCAAGCACATTCTCATTCAAAGTTGCAAGTTACCATGTAGGAGCAAGTTTGTAAAGGTATTTCAAAGATGCCCAGAACTGAGCTAAACTTGGTATGTCTCCAACTCCTAGAAATAACTTCATGCCCCATCTCCCTTACTTCGAGCTAGTAAGGATCACATAATCTCTATCAAAGTTTTGAGACAGATTCCCAATTCGGGCATTCAGAACATATAGCACGTTGCTGTAAGCAAGCACATTCTCATTCAAAGTTGCAAGTTACTATGTAGGAACAAGTTTGTATAGGTATTTCAAAGATGCCCAGAGCTGAGCTAAACTTGGTATGTCTCCAACTCCTAGAAATAACTTCATGCCCCATCTCCCTTACTTCCAGCTAGTAAGGATCACATAATTCCTAACAAGTTTTTGAAACAGATTCCCAATTCGGGCATTCAGAACATGTAGCACGTTGCTGTAAGCAAGCACATTCTCATTCAAAGTTGCAAGTTACTATGTAGGAACAAGTTTGTAAAGGTATTTCAAAGATGCCCAGAACTGAGCTAAACGTTGTATGTCTCCAACTCCTAGAAATAACTTCATGCCCCATCTCCCTTACTTCCAGCTACTAAGGATCACATAATTCCGAACAAAGTTTTGACACAGATTCCCAATTCGGGCATTCAGAACATGTAGCACGTTGCTGTAAGCAAGCACATTCAATTCAAAGTTGCAAGTTACTATGTAGGAACAAGTTTCTATAGGTGTTTCAAAGATGCCCAGAACTGAGCTAAACGTGGTATGTCTCCAACTCCTAGAAATAACTTCATGCTCCATCTCCCTTAGTTCCAGCTAGTAAGGATCACATAATTTCTAACAAAGTTTTGACACAGATTCCCAATTCGGGCATTCAGAACATATAGCACGTTGATGTAAGCAAGCACATTCTCATTCAAAGTTGCAAGTTACTATGTAGGAACAAGTTTGTAAAGGTATTTCAAAGATGCCCAGAACTGAGCTAAACTTGGTATGTCTCCAACTCCTAGAAATAACTCATGCCCCATATCCCTTACTTCCAGCTAGTAAGGATCACATAATTCCTAACAAAGTTATGACACAGATTCCCAATTCGGGCATTCAGAACATGTAGCACGTTGCTGTAAGCAAGCACATTCTCATTCAAAGTTGCAAGTTACTATGTAGGAACAAGTTTGTATAGGTATTTCAAAGATGCCCAGAACTGAGCTAAACTTGGTATGTCTCCAACTCCTAGAAATAACTTCATGCCCCATCTCCCTTACTTCCAGCTAGTAAGGATCACATAATTCCTAACAAAGTTTTGACACAGATTCCCAATTCGGGCATTCAGAACATGTAGCACGTTGCTGTAAGCAAGCACATTCTCATTCAAAGTTGCAAGTTACTATGTAGGAACAAGTTTGTATAGGTATTTCAAAGATGCCCAGAACTGAGTGAAACGTTGTATGTCTCCAACTACTAGAAATAACTTCATGCCCCATCTCCCTTACTTTCATCTAGTAAGCATCACATAATATCTAACAAAGTTTTAACATAGATTCCCAATTCGGGCATTCAGAACATATAGCACGTTGCTGTAAGCAAGCACATTCTCATTCAAAGTTGCAAGTTACTATGTAGGAACAAGTTTGTATAGGTATTTCAAAGATGCCCAGAACTGAGCTAAACGTTGTATGTCTCCAACTCCTAGAAATAACTTCATGCCCCATCACCCTTACTTCCAGCTAGTAAGGATCACATAATTCCTAACAAAGATTTGACACAGATTCCCAATTCGGGCATTCAGAACATATAGCACGTTGCTCTAAGCAAGCACATTCTCATTCAAAGTTGCAAGTTACTATGTAGGAACAAGTTTGTATAGGTATTTCAAAGATGCCCAGAACTGAGCTAAACTTGGTATGTGTCCAACCTCTAGAAATAACTTCATGCCCCAACTCCCTTACTTCCAGCTAGTAAGGATCACATAATTCCTAACAAAGTTTTGACACAGATTCCCAATTCGGGCATTCAGAACATGTAGCACGTTGCTGTAAGCAAGCACATTCTCATTCAAAGTTGCAAGTTAATATGTAGGAACAAGTTTGTATAGGACGTTCAAAGATTCCCAGAACTGAACTAAACTTGGTATGTCTCCAACTCCTAGAAATATCTTCATGCCCCATCTCCTTTACTTCCATCTAGTAAGGATCACATAATTTCTAACAAAGTTTTAACACAGATTCCCAATTCGAGCATTAAGAACATATAGCACGTTGCTGTAAGCAAGCACATTCTCATTCAAAGGTGCAAGTTACTATGTGGGAACAAGTTTGTAAAGGTGTTTCAAAGATGCCCAGAACTGAGCTAAACGTTGTATGTCTCCAACTCCTAGAAATAACTTCATGCCTCATCACACTTACTTCCAGCTAGTAAGGATCACATAATTCCTAACAAAGTTTTGACACAGATTCCCAATTCGGGCATTCAGAACATATAGCACGTTGCTGTAAGCAAGCACATTCTCATTCAAATTTGCAAGTTACTATGTAGCAACAAGTTTGTATAGGTATTTCAAAGATGCCCAGAACTGAGCTAACTTGGTATGTTTCCAACCTCTAGAAATAACTTAAGGCCCAACTCCCTTATTTCCAGCTAGTAAGGATCATATTTTTCCTAACAAAGTTTTGACACAGATTCCCAATTCGGGCATTCAGAACATATAGCACGTTGCTGTAAGCAAGCACATTCTCATTCAAAGTTGCAAGTTACTATGTAGGAACAAGTTTGTATAGGTATTTCAAAGATGCACAGAACTGAGCTAAACGTTGTATGTCTCCAACTACTAGAAATAACTTCATGCCCCATCTCACTTACTTCCAGCTAGTAAGGATCACATAATTCCTAACAAAGTTTTGACACAGATTCCCAATACGGGCATTCAGAACATATAGCACGTTGCTGTAAGCAAGCACATTCTCATTCAAAGTTGCAAGTTACTATGTAGGAACAAGTTTGTATAGGTATTTCAAAGATGCCCAGAACTGAGCTAAACGTTATATGTCTCCAACTCCTAGAAATAACATCATGCCCAATCTCCCTTACTTCCAGCTAGTAGGGATCACATAATTCCTAACAAAGTTTTGACACAGATTCCCAATTCGGGCATTCAGAACATATAGCACGTTGATGTAAGCAAGCTCATTCTCATTCAAAGTTGCAAGTTACTATGTAGGAACAAGTTTGTATAGGTATTTCAAAGATGCCCAGAACTGAGCTAAACGTGGTATATGTCCAACCTCTAGAAATAACTTCATGCCCCAACTCCCATACTTCCAGCTAGTAAGGATCACATAATTTCTAACAAAGTTTTGACACAGATTCCCAATTCGGGCATTCAGAATATATAGCACGTTGTTGTAAGCAAGCACATTCTCATTCAAAGTTGCAAGTTACTATGTAGGAACAAGTTTGTATAGGTATTTCAAAGATGCCCAGAACTGAGCTAAACGTGGTATGTCTCCAACTCCTAGAAATAACTTCATGCCCCATCTCCCTTACTTCCAGCTAGTAAGGATCACATAATTCCTAACAAAGTTTTGACACAGATTCCCAATTCGGGCATTCAGAACATATAGCACGTTGCTGTAAGCAAGCACATTCTCATTCAAAGTTGCAAGTTACTATGTAGGAACAAGTTTGTATAGGTATTTCAAAGATGCCCAGAACTGAGCTAAACTTGGTATGTCTCCAACTCCTAGAAATAACGTCATGCCCCATCTCCCTTACTTCCAGCTAGTAACGATCACATATTTCATAACAAAGTTTTGACACAGATTCCCAATTCGGGCATTCAGAACATATAGCACGTTGCTGTAAGCAAGCACATTCTCATTCAAAGATGCAAGTTACTATGTAGGAACAAGTTTGTATAGAACTTTCAAAGATGCCCAGAACTGAGCTAAACGTTGTATGTCTCCAACTCATAGAAATAACTTCATGTGCCATCTTCCTTACTTCCATCTATTAAGGATCACATAATTTCTAACAAAGATTTGATACAAAATCCCAATTCGGGCATTCAGAACATATAGCACGTTGCTGTAAGCAAGCACATTCTCATTCAAAGTTGCAAGTTACTATGTAGGAACAAGTTTGTATAGGTTTTTCAAAGATGCCCAGAACTGAGCTAAACGTTGTATGTCTCCAACTCCTAGAAATAACTTCATGCCCAATCTCCCTTACTTCCAGCTAGTAAGGATCACATAATTCCTAACAAAATTTTGACACAGATTCCCAATTCGGGCATTCAGAACATATAGCACGTTGCTGTAAGCAAGCACATTCTCATTCAAAGTTGCAAGTTACTATGTAGGAACAAGTTTGTATAGGTATTTCAAAGATGCCCAGAACTGAGCTAAACGTTGTATGTCTCCAACTCCTAGAAATAACTTCATGCCCCATCTCCCTTACTTCCAGCTAGTAAGGATCACATAATTCCTAACAAAGATTTGACACAGATTCCCAATTCGGGCATTCAGAACATATAGCACTTTGCTGTAAGCAAGCACATTCTCATTCAAAGTTGCAAGTTACTATGTGGGAACAAGTTTGTAAAGGTATTTCAAAGATGCCCAGAACTGAGCTAAACTTGGTATGTCTCCAACTCCTAGAAATAACTTCATGCCCCATCTCCCTTACTTCCAGCTAGTAAGGATCACATAATTCCTAAAAAAGATATGACACAGATTCCCAATTCGGGCATTCAGAACATATAGCACGTTGCTGTAAGCAAGCACATTCTCATTCAAAGTTGCAAGTTACTATGTAGGAACAAGTTTGTATAGGTATTGCAAAGATGCCCAGAACTGAGCTAAACTTGGTATGTGTCCAATCTCTAGAAATAACTTCATGCCCCAACTCCCTTACTTCCAGCTAGTAAGGATCACATAATTCCTAACAACGTTTTGACACAGATTCCCAATTCGGGCATTCAGAACATATAGTACGTTGCTGTAAGCAAGCACATTCTCATTCAAACTTGCAAGTTACTATGTGGGAACAATTTTGTAAAGGTATTACAAAGATGCCCAGAACTGAGCTAAACTTGGTATGTCTCCAACTCCTAGAAGTAACTTCATGCCCCATCTCCCTTACTTCCATCTAGTAAGGATCACATAATTCCTAACAAAGATTTGACACAGATTCCCAATTCGGGCATTCAGAACATATAGCACGTTGCTGTAAGCAAGCACATTCTCATTCAATGTTGCAAGTTACTATGTAGGAACAAGTTTGTTAAGGTATTTCAAAGATGCCCAGAACTGAGCTAAACTTGGTATGTGTCCAACGTCTAGAATTAACTTCATGCCCCAACTCCCTTACTTCCAGCTAGTAAGGATCACATAATTCCTAACAAAGTTTTGACACAGATTCCCAATTCGGGCATTCAGAACATATAGCACGTTGCTGTAAGCAAGCACATTCTCATTCAAAGTTGCAAGTTACTATGTAGGAACAAGTTTGTATAGGTATTTCAAAGATGCCCAGAACTGAGCTAAATTTGGTATGTGTCCAACTCCTAGAAATAACTTCATGCCCCAACTCACTTACTTCTAGCTAGTAAGGATCACATAATTCCTAACAAAGTTTTGACACAGATTCCCAATTCGGGCATTCAGAACATATAGTACGTTGCTGTAAGCAAGCACATTCTCATTCAAAGTTGCAAGTTACTATGTAGGAACAAGTTTGAATAGGACATTCAAACATGCCCAGAACTGAGCTAAACTTGGTATGTCTCCAACTCCTAGAAATAACTTCATGCCCCATCTCCCTTACTTCCAGCTAGTAAGGATCACATAATTCCTAAGAAAGATTTGACACAGATTCCCAATTCGGGCATTCAGAACATATAGCACGTTGCTGTAAGCAAGCACATTCTCATTCAAAGTTGCAAGTTACTATGTAGGAACAAGTTTGTATAGGTATTTCAAAGATGCCCAGAACTGAGCTAAACTTGGTATGTGTCCAACCTCTAGAAATATCTTCATGCCCCAACTCCCTTACTTCCAGCTAGTAAGGATCACATAATTCCTAACAAAGTTTTGACACAGATTCCCAATTCGGGCATTCAGAACATATAGCACGTTGCTGTAAGCAAGCACATTCTCATTCAAAGTTGCAAGTTACTATGTAGGAACAAGTTTGTATAGTTATTTCAAAGATGCCCAGAACTGAGCTAAATTTGGTATGTGTCCAACTCCTAGAAATAACTTCATGCCCCAACTCCCTTACTTCCAGCTAGTAAGGATCACATAATTCCTAACAAAGTTTTGACACAGATTCCCAATTCGGGCATTCAGAACATATAGTACGTTGCTGTAAGCAAGCACATTCTCATTCAAAGTTGCAAGTTACTATGTAGGAACAAGTTTGAATAGGACTTTCAAAGATGCCCAGAACTGAGCTAAACTTGGTATGTCTCCAACTCCTAGAAATAACTTCATGCCCCATCTCCCTTACTTCCAGCTAGTAAGGATCACATAATTCCTAACAAAGTTTTGACACAGATTCCCAATTCGGACATTCAGGATATATAGCACGTTGCTGTAAGCAAGCACATTCTCATTCAAAGATGCAAGTTACTATGTAGGAACAAGTTTGTATAGGTATTTCAAAGATGCCCAGAACTGAGCTAAACTTGGTATGTCTCCAACTCCTGGAAATAACTTCATGCCCCATCTCCCTTACTTCCAGCTAGTAAGGATCACATAATTCCTAACAAAGTTTTGACACAGATTCCCAATTGGGGCATTCAGAACATGTAGCACGTTGCTGTAAGCAAGCACATTCTCATTCAAAGTTGCAAGTTACTATGTAGGAACAAGTTTGTATAGGTATTTCAAAGATGCCCAGAACTGAGCTAAACTTGGTATGTGTCCAACTCCTAGAAATAACTTCATGCCCCATCACCCTTACTTCCAGCTAGTAGGGATCACATAATTCCTAACAAAGTTTTGACACAGATTCCCAATTCGGGCATTCAGAACATATAGCACGTTGCTGTAAGCAAGCACATTCTCATTCAAAGTTGCAAGTTACTATGTAGGAACAAGTTTGTATAGGTATTTCAAAGATGCCCAGAACTGAGCTAAACTTGGTATGTCTCCAACTCCTAGAAATAAATTCATGCCCCATCTCCCTTACTTCCATCTAGTAAGGATCACATAATTTCTAACAAAGTTTTGACACAGATTCCCAATTCGTGCATTCAGAACATATAGCACGTTGCTGTAAGCAAGCACATTCTCATTCAAAGTTGCAAGTTACTATGTAGGAACAAGTTTGTATAGGTATTTGAATGATGCCCAGAACTGAGCTAAACGTTGTATGTCTCCAACTCCTAGAAATAACTTCATGCCCCATCTCCCTTACTTCCATCTAGTTAGGATCACATAATTTCTAACAAAGTTTTGACACAGATTCCCAATTCGGTCATTCAGAATATATACCACGTTACTGTAAGCAAGCACATTCTCATTCAAAGTTGCTTGTTACTATGTAGGAACAAGTTTGTATAGGTATTTCAAAGATGCCCGGAACTGAGCTAAACATGGTATGTCTCCAACTCCTAGAAATAACTTCATGCCCCAACTCCCTTACTTCCAGCTAGTAAGGATCACATAATTCCTAACAAAGTTTTGACACAGATTCCCAATTCGGGCATTCAGAACATGTAGCACGTTGCTGTAAGCAAGCACGTTCTCATTCAAAGTTGCAAGTTACTATGTACGAACAAGTTTGTATAGATATTTCAAAGATGCCCAGAACTGAGCTAAACTTGGTATGTGTCCAACTCCTAGAAATAACTTCATGCCCCATCTCCTTTACTTCCATCTAGTAAGGATCACATAATTTCTAACAAAGTTTTAACACAGATTCCCAATTCGAGCATTAAGAACATATAGCACGTTGCTGTAAGCAAGCACATTCTCATTCAAAGGTGCAAGTTACTATGTGGGAACAAGTTTGTAAAGGTGTTTCAAAGATGCCCAGAACTGAGCTAAATGTTGTATGTCTCCAACTCCTAGAAATAACTTCATGCCTCATCACACTTACTTCCAGCTAGTAAGGATCACATAATTCCTAACAAAGTTTTGACACAGATTCCCAATTCGGGCATTCAGAACATATAGCACGTTGCTGTAAGCAAGCACATTCTCATTCAAATTTGCAAGTTACTATGTAGCAACAAGTTTGTATAGGTATTTCAAAGATGCCCAGAACTGAGCTAACTTGGTATGTTTCCAACCTCTAGAAATAACTTAAAGCCCAACTCCCTTATTTCCAGCTAGTAAGGATCATATTTTTCCTAACAAAGTTTTGACACAGATTCCCAATTCGGGCATTCAGAACATATAGCACGTTGCTGTAAGCAAGCACATTCTCATTCAAAGTTGCAAGTTACTATGTAGGAACAAGTTTGTATAGGTATTTCAAAGATGCACAGAACTGAGCTAAACGTTGTATGTCTCCAACTACTAGAAATAACTTCATGCCCCATCTCACTTACTTCCAGCTAGTAAGGATCACATAATTCCTAACAAAGTTTTGACACAGATTCCCAATACGGGCATTCAGAACATATAGCACGTTGCTGTAAGCAAGCACATTCTCATTCAAAGTTGCAAGTTACTATGTAGGAACAAGTTTGTATAGGTATTTCAAAGATGCCCAGAACTGAGCTAAACGTTATATGTCTCCAACTCCTAGAAATAACTTCATGCTCCATCTCCCTTAGTTCCAGCTAGTAAGGATCACATAATTTCTAACAAAGTTTTGACACAGATTCCCAATTCGGGCATTCAGAACATATAGCACGTTGATGTAAGCAAGCACATTCTCATTCAAAGTTGCAAGTTACTATGTAGGAACAAGTTTGTAAAGGTATTTCAAAGATGCCCAGAACTGAGCTAAACTTGGTATGTCTCCAACTCCTAGAAATAACTCATGCCCCATATCCCTTACTTCCAGCTAGTAAGGATCACATAATTCCTAACAAAGTTATGACACAGATTCCCAATTCGGGCATTCAGAACATGTAGCACGTTGCTGTAAGCAAGCACATTCTCATTCAAAGTTGCAAGTTACTATGTAGGAACAAGTTTGTATAGGTATTTCAAAGATGCCCAGAACTGAGCTAAACTTGGTATGTCTCCAACTCCTAGAAATAACTTCATGCCCCATCTCCCTTACTTCCAGCTAGTAAGGATCACATAATTCCTAACAAAGTTTTGACACAGATTCCCAATTCGGGCATTCAGAACATGTAGCACGTTGCTGTAAGCAAGCACATTCTCATTCAAAGTTGCAAGTTACTATGTAGGAACAAGTTTGTATAGGTATTTCAAAGATGCCCAGAACTGAGTGAAACGTTGTATGTCTCCAACTACTAGAAATAACTTCATGCCCCATCTCCCTTACTTTCATCTAGTAAGCATCACATAATATCTAACAAAGTTTTAACATAGATTCCCAATTCGGGCATTCAGAACATATAGCACGTTGCTGTAAGCAAGCACATTCTCATTCAAAGTTGCAAGTTACTATGTAGGAACAAGTTTGTATAGGTATTTCAAAGATGCCCAGAACTGAGCTAAACGTTGTATGTCTCCAACTCCTAGAAATAACTTCATGCCCCATCACCCTTACTTCCAGCTAGTAAGGATCACATAATTCCTAACAAAGATTTGACACAGATTCCCAATTCGGGCATTCAGAACATATAGCACGTTGCTCTAAGCAAGCACATTCTCATTCAAAGTTGCAAGTTACTATGTAGGAACAAGTTTGTATAGGTATTTCAAAGATGCCCAGAACTGAGCTAAACTTGGTATGTGTCCAACCTCTAGAAATAACTTCATGCCCCAACTCCCTTACTTCCAGCTAGTAAGGATCACATAATTCCTAACAAAGTTTTGACACAGATTCCCAATTCGGGCATTCAGAACATGTAGCACGTTGCTGTAAGCAAGCACATTCTCATTCAAAGTTGCAAGTTAATATGTAGGAACAAGTTTGTATAGGACGTTCAAAGATTCCCAGAACTGAACTAAACTTGGTATGTCTCCAACTCCTAGAAATATCTTCATGCCCCATCTCCTTTACTTCCATCTAGTAAGGATCACATAATTTCTAACAAAGTTTTAACACAGATTCCCAATTCGAGCATTAAGAACATATAGCACGTTGCTGTAAGCAAGCACATTCTCATTCAAAGGTGCAAGTTACTATGTGGGAACAAGTTTGTAAAGGTGTTTCAAAGATGCCCAGAACTGAGCTAAACGTTGTATGTCTCCAACTCCTAGAAATAACTTCATGCCTCATCACACTTACTTCCAGCTAGTAAGGATCACATAATTCCTAACAAAGTTTTGACACAGATTCCCAATTCGGGCATTCAGAACATATAGCACGTTGCTGTAAGCAAGCACATTCTCATTCAAATTTGCAAGTTACTATGTAGCAACAAGTTTGTATAGGTATTTCAAAGATGCCCAGAACTGAGCTAACTTGGTATGTTTCCAACCTCTAGAAATAACTTAAGGCCCAACTCCCTTATTTCCAGCTAGTAAGGATCATATTTTTCCTAACAAAGTTTTGACACAGATTCCCAATTCGGGCATTCAGAACATATAGCACGTTGCTGTAAGCAAGCACATTCTCATTCAAAGTTGCAAGTTACTATGTAGGAACAAGTTTGTATAGGTATTTCAAAGATGCACAGAACTGAGCTAAACGTTGTATGTCTCCAACTACTAGAAATAACTTCATGCCCCATCTCACTTACTTCCAGCTAGTAAGGATCACATAATTCCTAACAAAGTTTTGACACAGATTCCCAATACGGGCATTCAGAACATATAGCACGTTGCTGTAAGCAAGCACATTCTCATTCAAAGTTGCAAGTTACTATGGAGGAACAAGTTTGTATAGGTATTTCAAAGATGCCCAGAACTGAGCTAAACGTTATATGTCTCCAACTCCTAGAAATAACTTCATGCTCCATCTCCCTTAGTTCCAGCTAGTAAGGATCACATAATTTCTAACAAAGTTTTGACACAGATTCCCAATTCGGGCATTCAGAACATATAGCACGTTGATGTAAGCAAGCACATTCTCATTCAAAGTTGCAAGTTACTATGTAGGAACAAGTTTGTAAAGGTATTTCAAAGATGCCCAGAACTGAGCTAAACTTGGTATGTCTCCAACTCCTAGAAATAACTCATGCCCCATATCCCTTACTTCCAGCTAGTAAGGATCACATAATTCCTAACAAAGTTATGACACAGATTCCCAATTCGGGCATTCAGAACATGTAGCACGTTGCTGTAAGCAAGCACATTCTCATTCAAAGTTGCAAGTTACTATGTAGGAACAAGTTTGTATAGGTATTTCAAAGATGCCCAGAACTGAGCTAAACTTGGTATGTCTCCAACTCCTAGAAATAACTTCATGCCCCATCTCCCTTACTTCCAGCTAGTAAGGATCACATAATTCCTAACAAAGTTTTGACACAGATTCCCAATTCGGGCATTCAGAACATGTAGCACGTTGCTGTATGCAAGCACATTCTCATTCAAAGTTGCAAGTTACTATGTAGGAACAAGTTTGTATAGGTATTTCAAAGATGCCCAGAACTGAGTGAAACGTTGTATGTCTCCAACTACTAGAAATAACTTCATGCCCCATCTCCCTTACTTTCATCTAGTAAGCATCACATAATATCTAACAAAGTTTTAACATAGATTCCCAATTCGGGCATTCAGAACATATAGCACGTTGCTGTAAGCAAGCACATTCTCATTCAAAGTTGCAAGTTACTATGTAGGAACAAGTTTGTATAGGTATTTCAAAGATGCCCAGAACTGAGCGAAACATTGTATGTCTCCAACTCCTAGAAATAACTTCATGCCCCATCACCCTTACTTCCAGCTAGTAAGGATCACATAATTCCTAACAAAGATTTGACACAGATTCCCAATTCGGGCATTCAGAACATATAGCACGTTGCTCTAAGCAAGCACATTCTCATTCAAAGTTGCAAGTTACTATGTAGGAACAAGTTTGTATAGGTATTTCAAAGATGCCCAGAACTGAGCTAAACTTGGTATGTGTCCAACCTCTAGAAATAACTTCATGCCCCAACTCCCTTACTTCCAGCTAGTAAGGATCACATAATTCCTAACAAAGTTTTGACACAGATTCCCAATTCGGGCATTCAGAACATGTAGCACGTTGCTGTAAGCAAGCACATTCTCATTCAAAGTTGCAAGTTAATATGTAGGAACAAGTTTGTATAGGACGTTCAAAGATTCCCAGAACTGAACTAAACTTGGTATGTCTCCAACTCCTAGAAATATCTTCATGCCCCATCTCCTTTACTTCCATCTAGTAAGGATCACATAATTTCTAACAAAGTTTTAACACAGATTCCCAATTCGAGCATTAAGAACATATAGCACGTTGCTGTAAGCAAGCACATTCTCATTCAAAGGTGCAAGTTACTATGTGGGAACAAGTTTGTAAAGGTGTTTCAAAGATGCCCAGAACTGAGCTAAACGTTGTATGTCTCCAACTCCTAGAAATAACTTCATGCCTCATCACACTTACTTCCAGCTAGTAAGGATCACATAATTCCTAACAAAGTTTTGACACAGATTCCCAATTCGGGCATTCAGAACATATAGCACGTTGCTGTAAGCAAGCACATTCTCATTCAAATTTGCAAGTTACTATGTAGCAACAAGTTTGTATAGGTATTTCAAAGATGCCCAGAACTGAGCTAACTTGGTATGTTTCCAACCTCTAGAAATAACTTAAGGCCCAACTCCCTTATTTCCAGCTAGTAAGGATCATATTTTTCCTAACAAAGTTTTGACACAGATTCCCAATTCGGGCATTCAGAACATATAGCACGTTGCTGTAAGCAAGCACATTCTCATTCAAAGTTGCAAGTTACTATGTAGGAACAAGTTTGTATAGGTATTTCAAAGATGCACAGAACTGAGCTAAACGTTGTATGTCTCCAACTACTAGAAATAACTTCATGCCCCATCTCACTTACTTCCAGCTAGTAAGGATCACATAATTCCTAACAAAGTTTTGACACAGATTCCCAATACGGGCATTCAGAACATATAGCACGTTGCTGTAAGCAAGCACATTCTCATTCAAAGTTGCAAGTTACTATGTAGGAACAAGTTTGTATAGGTATTTCAAAGATGCCCAGAACTGAGCTAAATTTGGTATGTGTCCAACTCCTAGAAATAACTTCATGCCCCAACTCCCTTACTTCTAGCTAGTAAGGATCACATAATTCCTAACAAAGTTTTGACACAGATTCCCAATTCGGGCATTCAGAACATATAGTACGTTGCTGTAAGCAAGCACATTCTCATTCAAAGTTGCAAGTTACTATGTAGGAACAAGTTTGAATAGGACATTCAAACATGCCCAGAACTGAGCTAAACTTGGTATGTCTCCAACTCCTAGCAATAACTTCATGCCCCATCTCCCTTACTTCCAGCTAGTAAGGATCACATAATTCCTAAGAAAGATTTGACACAGATTCCCAATTCGGGCATTCAGAACATATAGCACGTTGCTGTAAGCAAGCACATTCTCATTCAAAGTTGCAAGTTACTATGTAGGAACAAGTTTGTATAGGTATTTCAAAGATGCCCAGAACTGAGCTAAACTTGGTATGTGTCCAACCTCTAGAAATATCTTCATGCCCCAACTCCCTTACTTCCAGCTAGTAAGGATCACATAATTCCTAACAAAGTTTTGACACAGATTCCCAATTCGGGCATTCAGAACATATAGCACGTTGCTGTAAGCAAGCACATTCTCATTCAAAGTTGCAAGTTACTATGTAGGAACAAGTTTGTATAGTTATTTCAAAGATGCCCAGAACTGAGCTAAATTTGGTATGTGTCCAACTCCTAGAAATAACTTCATGCCCCAACTCCCTTACTTCCAGCTAGTAAGGATCACATAATTCCTAACAAAGTTTTGACACAGATTCCCAATTCGGGCATTCAGAACATATAGTACGTTGCTGTAAGCAAGCACATTCTCATTCAAAGTTGCAAGTTACTATGTAGGAACAAGTTTGAATAGGACTTTCAAAGATGCCCAGAACTCAGCTAAACTTGGTATGTCTCCAACTCCTAGAAATAACTTCATGCCCCATCTCCCTTACTTCCAGCTAGTAAGGATCACATAATTCCTAACAAAGTTTTGACACAGATTCCCAATTCGGACATTCAGGATATATAGCACGTTGCTGTAAGCAAGCACATTCTCATTCAAAGATGCAAGTTACTATGTAGGAACAAGTTTGTATAGGTATTTCAAAGATGCCCAGAACTGAGCTAAACTTGGTATGTCTCCAACTCCTGGAAATAACTTCATGCCCCATCTCCCTTACATCCAGCTAGTAAGGATCACATAATTCCTAACAAAGTTTTGACACAGATTCCCAATTGGGGCATTCAGAACATGTAGCACGTTGCTGTAAGCAAGCACATTCTCATTCAAAGTTGCAAGTTACTATGTAGGAACAAGTTTGTATAGGTATTTCAAAGATGCCCAGAACTGAGCTAAACTTGGTATGTGTCCAACTCCTAGAAATAACTTCATGCCCCATCACCCTTACTTCCAGCTAGTAGGGATCACATAATTCCTAACAAAGTTTTGACACAGATTCCCAATTCGGGCATTCAGAACATATAGCACGTTGCTGTAAGCAAGCACATTCTCATTCAAAGTTGCAAGTTACTATGTAGGAACAAGTTTGTATAGGTATTTCAAAGATGCCCAGAACTGAGCTAAACTTGGTATGTCTCCAACTCCTAGAAATAAATTCATGCCCCATCTCCCTTACTTCCATCTAGTAAGGATCACATAATTTCTAACAAAGTTTTGACACAGATTCCCAATTCGTGCATTCAGAACATATAGCACGTTGCTGTAAGCAAGCACATTCTCATTCAAAGTTGCAAGTTACTATGTAGGAACAAGTTTGTATAGGTATTTGAATGATGCCCAGAACTGAGCTAAACGTTGTATGTCTCCAACTCCTAGAAATAACTTCATGCCCCATCTCCCTTACTTCCATCTAGTTAGGATCACATAATTTCTAACAAAGTTTTGACACAGATTCCCAATTCGGTCATTCAGAATATATACCACGTTACTGTAAGCAAGCACATTCTCATTCAAAGTTGCTTGTTACTATGTAGGAACAAGTTTGTATAGGTATTTCAAAGATGCCCGGAACTGAGCTAAACATGGTATGTCTCCAACTCCTAGAAATAACTTCATGCCCCAACTCCCTTACTTCCAGCTAGTAAGGATCACATAATTCCTAACAAAGTTTTGACACAGATTCCCAATTCGGGCATTCAGAACATGTAGCACGTTGCTGTAAGCAAGCACGTTCTCATTCAAAGTTGCAAGTTACTATGTAGGAACAAGTTTGCATAGATATTTCAAAGATGCCCAGAACTGAGCTAAACTTGGTATGTGTCCAACTCCTAGAAATAACTTCATGCCCCATCTCCCTTACTTTCAGCTAGTAAGGATCACATAATTCCTAACAAAGTTTTGACACAGATTCCCAATTCGGGCATTCAGAACATATAGCACGTAGCTGTAAGCAAGCACATTCTCCTTCAAAGTTGCAAGTTACTATGTGGGAACAAGTTTGTATAGGTATTTCAAAGATGCCCAGAACTGAGCTAAACGTGGTATGTCTCCAACTCCTAGAAATAACTTCATGCCCCATCTCCCTTACTTCCAGCTAGTAAGGATCACATAATTCCTAACAAAGTTTTGACACAGATTCCCAATTCGGGCATTCAGAACATATAGCACGTTGCTGTAAGCAAGCACATTCTCATTCAAAGTTGCAAGTTACCATGTAGGAGCAAGTTTGTAAAGGTATTTCAAATATGCCCAGAACTGAGCTAAACCTGGTATGTCTCCAACTCCTAGAAATAACTTCATGCCCCATCTCCCTTACTTCCAGCTAGTAAGGATCACATAATCTCTAACAAAGTTTTGAGACAGATTCCCAATTCGGGCATTCAGAACATATAGCACGTTGCTGTAAGCAAGCACATTCTCATTCAAAGTTGCAAGTTACTATGTAGGAACAAGTTTGAATAGGACATTCAAACATGCCCAGAACTGAGCTAAACTTGGTATGTCTCCAACTCCTAGAAATAACTTCATGCCCCATCTCCCTTACTTCCAGCTAGTAAGGATCACATAATTCCTAAGAAAGATTTGACACAGATTCCCAATTCGGGCATTCAGAACATATAGCACGTTGCTGTAAGCAAGCACATTCTCATTCAAAGTTGCAAGTTACTATGTAGGAACAAGTTTGTATAGGTATTTCAAAGATGCCCAGAACTGAGCTAAACTTGGTATGTGTCCAACCTCTAGAAATATCTTCATGCCCCAACTCCCTTACTTCCAGCTAGTAAGGATCACATAATTCCTAACAAAGTTTTGACACAGATTCCCAATTCGGGCATTCAGAACATATAGCACGTTGCTGTAAGCAAGCACATTCTCATTCAAAGTTGCAAGTTACTATGTAGGAACAAGTTTGTATAGTTATTTCAAAGATGCCCAGAACTGAGCTAAATTTGGTATGTGTCCAACTCCTAGAAATAACTTCATGCCCCAACTCCCTTACTTCCAGCTAGTAAGGATCACATAATTCCTAACAAAGTTTTGACACAGATTCCCAATTCGGGCATTCAGAACATATAGTACGTTGCTGTAAGCAAGCACATTCTCATTCAAAGTTGCAAGTTACTATGTAGGAACAAGTTTGAATAGGACTTTCAAAGATGCCCAGAACTCAGCTAAACTTGGTATGTCTCCAACTCCTAGAAATAACTTCATGCCCCATCTCCCTTACTTCCAGCTAGTAAGGATCACATAATTCCTAACAAAGTTTTGACACAGATTCCCAATTCGGACATTCAGGATATATAGCACGTTGCTGTAAGCAAGCACATTCTCATTCAAAGATGCAAGTTACTATGTAGGAACAAGTTTGTATAGGTATTTCAAAGATGCCCAGAACTGAGCTAAACTTGGTATGTCTCCAACTCCTGGAAATAACTTCATGCCCCATCTCCCTTACATCCAGCTAGTAAGGATCACATAATTCCTAACAAAGTTTTGACACAGATTCCCAATTGGGGCATTCAGAACATGTAGCACGTTGCTGTAAGCAAGCACATTCTCATTCAAAGTTGCAAGTTACTATGTAGGAACAAGTTTGTATAGGTATTTCAAAGATGCCCAGAACTGAGCTAAACTTGGTATGTGTCCAACTCCTAGAAATAACTTCATGCCCCATCACCCTTACTTCCAGCTAGTAGGGATCACATAATTCCTAACAAAGTTTTGACACAGATTCCCAATTCGGGCATTCAGAACATATAGCACGTTGCTGTAAGCAAGCACATTCTCATTCAAAGTTGCAAGTTACTATGTAGGAACAAGTTTGTATAGGTATTTCAAAGATGCCCAGAACTGAGCTAAACTTGGTATGTCTCCAACTCCTAGAAATAAATTCATGCCCCATCTCCCTTACTTCCATCTAGTAAGGATCACATAATTTCTAACAAAGTTTTGACACAGATTCCCAATTCGTGCATTCAGAACATATAGCACGTTGCTGTAAGCAAGCACATTCTCATTCAAAGTTGCAAGTTACTATGTAGGAACAAGTTTGTATAGGTATTTGAATGATGCCCAGAACTGAGCTAAACGTTGTATGTCTCCAACTCCTAGAAATAACTTCATGCCCCATCTCCCTTACTTCCATCTAGTTAGGATCACATAATTTCTAACAAAGTTTTGACACAGATTCCCAATTCGGTCATTCAGAATATATACCACGTTACTGTAAGCAAGCACATTCTCATTCAAAGTTGCTTGTTACTATGTAGGAACAAGTTTGTATAGGTATTTCAAAGATGCCCGGAACTGAGCTAAACATGGTATGTCTCCAACTCCTAGAAATAACTTCATGCCCCAACTCCCTTACTTCCAGCTAGTAAGGATCACATAATTCCTAACAAAGTTTTGACACAGATTCCCAATTCGGGCATTCAGAACATGTAGCACGTTGCTGTAAGCAAGCACGTTCTCATTCAAAGTTGCAAGTTACTATGTAGGAACAAGTTTGCATAGATATTTCAAAGATGCCCAGAACTGAGCTAAACTTGGTATGTGTCCAACTCCTAGAAATAACTTCATGCCCCATCTCCCTTACTTTCAGCTAGTAAGGATCACATAATTCCTAACAAAGTTTTGACACAGATTCCCAATTCGGGCATTCAGAACATATAGCACGTAGCTGTAAGCAAGCACATTCTCCTTCAAAGTTGCAAGTTACTATGTGGGAACAAGTTTGTATAGGTATTTCAAAGATGCCCAGAACTGAGCTAAACGTGGTATGTCTCCAACTCCTAGAAATAACTTCATGCCCCATCTCCCTTACTTCCAGCTAGTAAGGATCACATAATTCCTAACAAAGTTTTGACACAGATTCCCAATTCGGGCATTCAGAACATATAGCACGTTGCTGTAAGCAAGCACATTCTCATTCAAAGTTGCAAGTTACCATGTAGGAGCAAGTTTGTAAAGGTATTTCAAATATGCCCAGAACTGAGCTAAACCTGGTATGTCTCCAACTCCTAGAAATAACTTCATGCCCCATCTCCCTTACTTCCAGCTAGTAAGGATCACATAATCTCTAACAAAGTTTTGAGACAGATTCCCAATTCGGGCATTCAGAACATATAGCACGTTGCTGTAAGCAAGCACATTCTCATTCAAAGTTGCAAGTTACTATGTAGGAACAAGTTTGTATAGGTATTTCAAAGATGCCCAGAACTGAGCTAAACTTGGTATGTCTCCAACTCCTAGAAATAACTTCATGCCCCATCACCCTTACTTCCAGCTAGTAAGGATCACATAATTCCTAACAAATTTTTGACACAGATTCCCAATTCGGGCATTCAGAACATGTAGCACGTTGCTGTAAGCAAGCACATTCTCATTCAAAGTTGCAAGTTACTATGTAGGAACAAGTTTGTAAAGGTATTTCAAAGATGCCCAGAACTGAGCTAAACTTGGTATGTCTCCAACTCCTAGAAATAACGTCATGCCCCATCTCCCTCACTTCCAGCTAGTAACGGTCACATAATTCCTAACAAAGATTTGACACAGATTCCCAATTCATGGATTCAGAACATATAGCACGTTGCTGTAAGCAAGCACATTCTCATTCAAAGTTGCAAGTTCTATGTAGGAACAAGTTTGTAAAGGTTTTTCAAAGATGCCCAGAACTGAGCTAAGCTTGGTATGTCTCCAACTCCTAGAAATGACTTCATGCCCAATCACACTTACTTCCAGCTAGTAAGGATCTCATATTTCCTAACAAATTTTTGACACAGATTCCCAATTCGGGCATTCAGAACATGTAGCACGTTGCTGTAAGCAAGCACATTCTCATTCAAAGTTGCAAGTTAATATGTAGGAACAAGTTTGTAAAGGTATTTCAAAGATGCCCAGAACTGAGCTAAACGTTGTATGTCTCCAACTCCTAGAAATAACATCATGCCCCCTCTCCCTTACTTCCAGCTAGTAAGGATCACATAATTCCTAACAAAGTTTTAACACAGATTCCCAATTCGGGCATTCAGAACATATAGCACGTTGCTGTAAGCAAGCACATTCTCATTCAAAGTTGCAAGTTACTATGTAGGAACAAGTTTGTATAGGTATTTCAAAGATGCCCAGAACTGAGCTAAACGTGGTATGTCTCCAACTCCTAGAAATAACTTCATGCCCCATCTCCCTTACTTCCAGCTAGTAAGGATCACATAATTCCTAACAAAGTTTTCACACAGATTCCCAATTCGGGCATTCAGAACATGTAGCACGTTGCTGTAAGCAAGCACGTTCTCATTCAAAGTTGCAAGTTACTATGTAGGAACAAGTTTGTATAGGTATTTCAAAGATGCCCAGAACTGAGCTAAACTTGGTATGTGTCCAACTCCTAGAAATAACTTCATGCCCCATCTCCCTTACTTCCAGCTAGTAAGGATCACATAATTCCTAACAAAGTTTTGACACAGATTCCCAATTCGGGCATTCAGAACATATAGCACGTAGCTGTAAGCAAGCACATTCTCCTTCAAAGTTGCAAGTTACTATGTGGGAACAAGTTTGTATAGGTATTTCAAAGATGCCCAGAACTGAGCTAAACGTGGTATGTCTCCAACTCCTAGAAATAACTTCATGCCCCATCTCCCTTACTTCCAGCTAGTAAGGATCACATAATCTCTAACAAAGTTTTGAGACAGATTCCCAATTCGGGCATTCAGAACATATAGCACGTTGCTGTAAGCAAGCACATTCTCATTCAAAGTTGCATGTTACTATGTAGGAACAAGTTTGTATAGGTATTTCAAAGATGCCCAGAACTGAGCTAAACGTGGTATGTCTCCAACTCCTAGAAATAACTTCATGCCCCAGCTCCCTTACTTCCAGCTAGTAAGGATCACATAATTCCTAACAAAGATTTGACACAGATTCCCAATTCGGGCATTCAGAACATATAGCACGTTGTTGTAAGCAAGCAAATTCTCATTCAAAGTTGCAAGTTACTATGTAGGAACAAGTTTGTATAGGTATTTCAAAGATGCCCAGAACTGAGCTAAACGTGGTATGTCTCCAAGTCCTAGAAATAACTTCATGCCCCATCTCCCTTACTTCCAGCTAGTAAGGATCACATAATTCCTAACAAAGTTTTGACACAGATTCCCAATTCGGGCATTCAGAACATATAGCACGTTGCTGTAAGCAAGCACATTCTCATTCAAAGTTGCAAGTTACTATGTAGGAACAAGTTTGTATAGGTATTTCAAAGATGCCCAGAACTGAGCTAAACTTGGTATGTCTCCAACTCCTAGAAATAACGTCATGCCCCATCTCCCTTACTTCCAGCTAGTAACGATCACATATTTCATAACAAAGTTTTGACACAGATTCCCAATTCGGGCATTCAGAACATATAGCACGTTGCTGTAAGCAAGAACATTCTCATTCAAAGATGCAAGTTACTATGTAGGAACAAGTTTGTATAGAACTTTCAAAGATGCCCAGAACTGAGCTAAACGTTGTATGTCTCCAACTCATAGAAATAACTTCATGTGCCATCTCCCTTACTTCCATCTATTAAGGATCACATAATTTCTAACAAAGATTTGATACAAAATCCCAATTCGGGCATTCAGAACATATAGCACGTTGCTGTAAGCAAGCACATTCTCATTCAAAGTTGCAAGTTACTATGTAGGAGCAAGTTTGTAAAGGTATTTCAAAGATGCCCAGAACTGAGCTAAACCTGGTATGTCTCCAACTCCTAGAAATAACTTCATGCCCCATCTCCCTTACTTCCAGCTAGTAAGGATCACATAATCTCTAACAAAGTTTTGAGACAGATTTCCAATTCGGGCATTCAGAACATATAGCACGTTGCTGTAAGCAAGCACATTCTCATTCAAAGTTGCAAGTTACTATGTAGGAACAAGTTTGTATAGGTATTTCAAAGATGCCCAGAACTGAGCTAAACTTGGTATGTCTCCAACTCCTAGAAATAACTTCATGCCCCATCACCTTTACTTCCAGCTAGTAAGGATCACATAATTCCTAACAAATTTTTGACACAGATTCCCAATTCGGGCATTCAGAACATGTAGCACGTTGCTGTAAGCAAGCACATTCTCATTCAAAGTTGCAAGTTAATATGTAGGAACAAGTTTGTAAAGGTATTTCAAAGATGCCCAGAACTGAGCTAAACGTTGTATGTCTCCAACTCCTAGAAATAACATCATGCCCCCTCTCCCTTACTTCCAGCTAGTAAGGATCACATAATTCCTAACAAAGTTTTAACACAGATTCCCAATTCGGGCATTCAGAACATATAGCACGTTGCTGTAAGCAAGCACATTCTCATTCAAAGTTGCAAGTTACTATGTAGGAACAAGTTTGTATAGGTATTTCAAAGATGCCCAGAACTGAGCTAAACGTGGTATGTCTCCAACTCCTAGAAATAACTTCATGCCCCATCTCCCTTACTTCCAGCTAGTAAGGATCACATAATTCCTAACAAAGTTTTCACACAGATTCCCAATTCGGGCATTCAGAACATGTAGCACGTTGCTGTAAGCAAGCACGTTCTCATTCAAAGTTGCAAGTTACTATGTAGGAACAAGTTTGTATAGGTATTTCAAAGATGCCCAGAACTGAGCTAAACTTGGTATGTGTCCAACTCCTAGAAATAACTTCATGCCCCATCTCCCTTACTTCCAGCTAGTAAGGATCACATAATTCCTAACAAAGTTTTGACACAGATTCCCAATTCGGGCATTCAGAACATATAGCACGTAGCTGTAAGCAAGCACATTCTCCTTCAAAGTTGCAAGTTACTATGTGGGAACAAGTTTGTATAGGTATTTCAAAGATTCCCAGAACTGAGCTAAACGTGGTATGTCTCCAACTCCTAGAAATAACTTCATGCCCCATCTCCCTTACTTCCAGCTAGTAAGGATCACATAATTCCTAACAAAGATTTGACACAGATTCCCAATTCGGGCATTCAGAACATATAGCACGTTGCTGTAAGCAAGCACATTCTCATTCAAAGTTGCAAGTTACTATGTAGGAACAAATTTGTATAGGTATTTCAAAGATGCCCAGAACTGAGCTAAACCTGGTATGTCTCCAACTCCTAGAAATAACCTCATGCCCCATCTCCCTTACTTCCAGCTAGTAAGGATCACATAATTCCTAACAAATTTTTGACACAGATTCCCAATTCGGGCATTCAGAACATGTAGCACGTTGCTGTAAGCAAGCACATTCTCATTCAAAGTTGCAAGTTACTATGTAGGAACAAGTTTGTATAGGTATTTCAAAGATGCCCAGAACTGAGCTAAACGTTGTATGTCTCCAACTCATAGAAATAACTTCATGCCCCATCTAACTTACTTCCATCTAGTAAGGATCACATAATTTCTAACAAAGATTTGATACAAATTCCCAATTCGGGCATTCAGAACATATAGCACGTTGCTGTAAGCAAGCACATTCTCATTCAAAGTTGCAAGTTACTATGTAGGAACAAGTTTGTAAAGGTATTTCAAAGATGCCCAGAACTGAGCTAAACTTGGTATGTCTCCAACTCCTAGAAATAACTTCATGGCCCATCTCCCTTACTTCCAGCTGGTAAGGATCACATAATTCCTAACAAAGTTTTGACACAGATTCCCAATTCGGGCATTCAGAACACATAGCACGTTGCTGTAAGCAAGCACATTCTCATTCAAAGTTGCAAGTTACTATGTAGGAACAAGTTTGTATAGGTATTTCAAAGATGCCCAGAACTGAGCTAAAGGTTGTATGTCTCCAACTCCTAGAAATAACTTCATGCCCCATCTCCCTTACATCCATCTAGTAAGGATCACATAATTTCTAACAAAGTTTTAACACAGATTCCCAATTCGGGCATTCAGAACATATAGCACGTTGCTGTAAGCAAGCACATTCTCATTCAAAGTTGCAAGTTACTATGTAGGAACAAGTTTGTATAGGTATTTCAAAGATGCCCAGAACTGAGCTAAACTTGGTATGTGTCCAACTCCTAGAAATAACTTCATGCCCCATCTCCCTTACTTCCAGCTAGTAAGGATCACATAATTTTTAACAAAATTTTGACACAGATTCCCACTTCGGGCATTCAGAACATATAGCACGTTGCTGTAAGCAAGCACATTCTCATTCAAAGATGCAAGTTACTATGTAGGAACAAGTTTGTATAGGTATTTCAAAGATGCCCAGAACTGTGCTAAACTTGGTATGTGTCCAACTCCTAGAAATACCTTCATGCCCCAATTCCCTTACTTCCAGCTAGTAAGGATCACATAATTCCTAACAAATTTTGACACAGATTCCCAATTCGGGCATTCAGAACATATAGCACGTTGCTGTAAGCAAGCACATTCTCATTTAAAGTTGCAAGTTACTATGTAGGAACAAGTTTGTATAGGTATTTCAAAGATGCCCAGAACTGAGCTAAACTTGGTATGTCTCCAACTCCTAGAAATAACTTGATTCCCAATCTCCCTTACTTCCAGCTAGTAAGGATCACATAATTCCTAACAAAGTTTTGACACAGATTCCCAATTCGGACATTCAGAACATGTGGCACGTTGCTGTAAGCAAGCACATTCTCATTCAAAGGTGCAAGTTACCATGTAGGAGCAAGTTTGTAAAGGTATTTAAAAGATGCCCAGAACTGAGCTAAACCTGATATGTCTCCAACTCCTAGAAATAACGTCATGCCCCATCTCCCTTACTTCCAGCTAGTAAGGATCACATAATCTCTAACAAAGTTTTGAGACAGATTCCCAATTCGGGCATTCAGAACATATAGCACGTTGCTGTAAGCAAGCACATTCTCATTCAAAGTTGCAAGTTACTATGTAGGAACAAGTTTGTATAGGTATTTCAAAGATGCCCAGAACTGAGCTAAACTTGGTATGTCTCCAACTCCTAGAAATAACTTCATGCCCCATCTCCCTTACTTCCAGCTAGTAAGGATCACATAATTCCTAACAAATTTTTGACACAGATTCCCAATTCGGGCATTCAGAACATGTAGCACGTTGCTGTAAGCAAGCACATTCTCATTCAAAGTTGCAAGTTACTATGTAGGAACAAGTTTGTAAAGGTATTTCAAAGATGCCCAGAACTGAGCTAAACGTTGTATGTCTCCAACTCCTAGAAATAACTTCATGCCCCATCTCCCTTATTTCCATCTAGTAAGGATCACATAATTCCTAACAAAGTTTTGACACAGATTCCCAATTCGGGCATTCAGAACATATAGCACGTTGCTGTAAGCAAGCACATTCTCATTCAAAGGTGCAAGTTACCATGTAGGAGCAAGTTTGTAAAGGTATTTCAAAGATGCCCAGAACTGAGCTAAACCTGGTATGTCTCCAACTCCTAGAAATAACGTCATGCCCCATCTCCCTTACTTCCAGCTAGTAAGGATCACATAATCTCTAACAAAGTTTTGAGACAGATTCCCAATTCGGGCATTCAGAACATATAGCACGTTGCTGTAAGCAAGCACATTCTCATTCAAAGTTGCAAGTTACTATGTAGGAACAAGTTTGTAAAGGTATTTCAAAGATGCCCAGAACTGAGCTAAACGTTGTATGTCTCCAACTCCTAGAAATAACTTCATGCCCCATCTCCCTTACTTCCAGCTAGTAAGGATCACAAAATTCCTAACAATGTTTTGACACAGATTCCCAATTCGGGCATTCAGAACATATAGCACGTTGCTGTAAGCAAGCACATTCTCATTCAAAGTTGCAAGTTACTATGTAGGAACAAGTTTGTATAGGTATTTCAAAGATGCCCAGAACTGAGCTAAACATGGTATGTCTCCAACTCCTAGAAATAACTTCATGCTCCATCTCCCTTAGTTCCAGCTAGTAAGGATCACATAATTTCTAACAAAGTTTTGACACAGATTCCCAATTCGGGCATTCAGAACATATAGCACGTTGATGTAAGCAAGCACATTCTCATTCAAAGTTGCAAGTTACTATGTAGGAACAAGTTTGTATAGGTATTTCAAAGATGCCCAGAACTGAGCTAAACTTGGTATGTCTCCAACTCCCAGAAATAACTCATGGCCCATCTCCCTTACTTCCAGCTAGTAAGGATCACATAATTCCTAACAAAGTTTTGACACAGATTCCCAATTCGGGCATTCAGAACATGTAGCACGTTGCTGTAAGCAAACACATTCTCATTCAAAGTTGCAAGTTACTATGTAGGAACAAGTCTGTATAGGTATTTCAAAGATGCCCAGAACTGAGCGAAACATTGTATGTCTCCAACTCCTAGAAATAACTTCATGCCCCATCTCCCTTACTTCCATCTAGTAAGGATCACATAATTTCTAACAAAGTTTTAACATAGATTCCCAATTCGGGCATTCAGAACATATAGCACGTTGCTGTAAGCAAGCACATTCTCATTCAAAGTTGCAACTTACTATGTAGGAACATGTTTGTATAGGTATTTCAAAGATGCCCAGAACTGAGCTAAACTTGGTATGTCTCAAACTCCTGGAAATAACTCATGCCCCATATCCCTTACATCCAGCTAGTAAGGATCACATAATTCCTAACAAAGTTTTGACACAGATTCCCAATTCGGGCATTCAGAACATATAGCACGTTGCTGTAAGCAAGCACATTCTCATTCAAAGTTGCAAGTTACTATGTAGGAACAAGTTTGTATAGGTATTTCAAAGATGCCCAGAACTGAGCTAAACTTGGTATGTCTCCAACTCCTAGAAATAACTCATGCCCCATATCCCTTACTTCCAGCTAGTAAGGATCACATAATTCCTAACAAAGTTTTGGCACAGATTCCCAATTCGGGCATTCAGAACATGTAGCACGTTGCTGTAAGCAAGCACATTCTCATTCAAAGTTGCAAGTTACTATGTAGGAACAAGTTTGTATAGGTATTTCAAAGATGCCCAGAACTGAGCGAAACATTGTATGTCTCCAACTCCTAGAAATAACTTCATGCCCCATCTCCCTTACTTCCATCTAGTAAGGATCACATAATTTCTAACAAAGTTTTAACATAGATTCCCAATTCGGGCATTCAGAACATATAGCACGTTGCTGTAAGCAAGCACATTCTCATTCAAAGTTGAAAGTTACTATGTAGGAACAAGTTTGTATAGGTATTTCAAAGATGCCCAGAACTGAGCTAAACTTGGTATGTCTCCAACTCCTAGAAATAACTTCATGCCCCATCTCCCTTACTTCCAGCTAGTAAGGATCACATAATTCCTAACAAAGTTTTGACACAGTTCCCAATTCGGGCATTCAGAACATGTAGCACGTTGCTGTAAGCAAGCACATTCAATTCAAAGTTGCAAGTTACTATGTAGGAACAAGTTTCTATAGGGGTTTCAAAGATGCCCAGAACTGAGCTAAACATTGTATGTCTCCAACTCCTAGAAATAACTTCATGGCCCATCTCCCTTACTTCCAGCTAGTAAGGATCACATAATTTCTAACAAAGTTTTGACACAGATTCCCAATTCGGGCATTCAGAACATATAGCACGTTGCTGTAAGCAAGCACATTCTCATTCAAAGTTGCAAGTTACCATGTAGGAACAAGTTTGTAAAGGTATTTCAAAGATGCCCAGAACTGAGCTAAACTTGGTATGTCTCCAACTCCTAGAAATAACTTCATGCCCCATCTCCCTTACTACCAGCTAGTAAGGATCACATAATTCCTAACAAAGTTTTGACACAGATTCCCAATTCGGGCATTCAGAACATATAGCACGTTGCTGTAAGCAAGCACATTCTCATTCAAAGTTGCAAGTTACTATGTAGGAACAAGTTTGTATAGGTATTTCAAAGACGCCCAGAACTGAGCTAAACTTGGTATGTCTCCAACTCCTAGAAATAACTTCATGCCCCATCTCCCTTACTTCCAGCTAGTAAGGATCACATAATTCCTAACAAAGTTTTGACACAGATTCCCAATTAGGGCATTCAGAATATGTAGCACGTTGCTGTAAGCAAGCACATTCTCATTCAAAGTTGCAAGTTACTATGTAGGAACAAGTTTGTATAGGTATTTCAAAGATGCCCAGAACTGAGTGAAACGTTGTATGTCTCCAACTCCTAGAAATAACTTCATGCCCCATCTCCCTTACTTTCATCTAGTAAGGATCACATAATATCTAACAAAGTTTTAACATAGATTCCCAATTCGGGCATTCAGAACATATAGCACGTTGCTGTAAGCAAGCACATTCTCATTTAAAGTTGCAAGTTACTATGTAGGAACAAGTTTGTATAGGTATTTAAAGATGCCCAGAACTGAGCTAAACGTTGTATGTCTCCAACTCCTAGAAATAACTTCATGCCCCCTCACACTTACTTCCAGCTAGTAAGGATCACATAATTCCTAACAAAGATTTGACACAGATTCCCAATTCGGGCATTCAGAACATATAGCACGTTGCTCTAAGCAAGCACATTCTCATTCAAAGTTGCAAGTTACTATGTAGGAACAAGTTTGTATAGGTATTTCAAAGATGCCCAGAACTGAGATAAACTTGGTATGCGTCCAACCTCTAGAAATAACTTCATGCCCCAACTCCCTTACTTCCAGCTAGTAAGGATCACATATTTCCTAACAAAGTTTTGACACAGATTCCCAATTCGGGCATTCAGAACATATAGCAAGTTGCTGTAAGCATGCATATTCTCATTCAAAGTTGCAAGTTACTATGTAGGAACAAGTTTGTATAGGTATTTCAAAGATGCCCAGAACTGAGCTAAAAATTGTATGTCTCCAACTCCTAGAAATAACTTCATGCCCCATCTCCCTTACTTCCAGCTAGTAAGGATCACATAATTCCTAACAAAGTTTTGACACAGATTCCCAATTCGGGCATTCAGAACATGTAGCACGTTGCTGTAAGCAAGCACATTCTCATTCAAAGTTGCAAGTTAATATGTAGGAACAAGTTTGTATAGGACTTTCAAAGATTCCCAGAACTGAACTAAACTTGGTATGTCTCCAACTCCTAGAAATATCTTCATGCCCCATCTCCTTTACTTCCATCTAGTAAGGATCACATAATTTCTAACAAAGTTTTAACACAGATTCCCAATTCGGGCATTCAGAACATATAGCACGTTGCTGTAAGCAAGCACATTCTCATTCAAAGTTGCAAGTTACTATGTGGGAACAAGTTTGTAAAGGTATTTCAAAGATGCCCAGAACTGAGCTAAACTTGGTATGTCTCCAACTCCTAGAAATAACTTCATGGCCCATCTCCATTACTTCCATCTAGTAAGGATCACATAATTCCTAACAAAGTTTTGACACACATTCCCAATTCGGGCATTCAGAACATATAGCACGTTGCTGTAAGCAAGCACATTCTCATTCAAAGTTGCAAGTTACCATGTAGGAGCAAGTTTGTAAAGGTATTTCAAAGATGCCCAGAACTGAGCTAAACCTGGTATGTCTCCAACTCCTAGAAATAACTTCATGCCCCATCTCCCTTACTTCCAGCTAGTAAGGATCACATAATCTCTAACAAAGTTTTGAGACAGATTCCCAATTCGGGCATTCAGAACATGTAGCACGTTGCTGTAAGCAAGCACATTCTCATTCAAAATTCCAAGTTACTATGTAGGAACAAGTTTGTAAAGGTATTTCAAAGATGCCCAGAACTGAGCTAAACGTTGTATGTCTCCAACTCCTAGAAATAACTTCATGCCCCATCTCCCTTACTTCCAGCTAGTAAGGATCACATAATTCCTAACAATGTTTTGACACAGATTCCCAATTCGGGCATTCAGAACATATAGCACGTTGCTGTAAGCAAGCACATTCTCATTCAAAGTTGCAAGTTACTATGTAGGAACAAGTTTGTATAGGTATTTCAAAGATGCCCAGAACTGAGCTAAACGTGGTATGTCTCCAACTCCTAGAAATAACTTCATGCTCCATCTCTCTTAGTTCCAGCTAGTAAGAATCACATAATTTCTAACAAAGATTTGACACAGATTCCCAATTCGGGCATTCAGAACATATAGCACGTTGCTGTAAGCAAGCACATTCTCATTCAAAGATGCAAGTTACTATGTAGGAACAAGTTTGTATAGAAATTTCAAAGATGCCCAGAACTGAGCTAAACGTTGTATGTCTCCAACTCATAGAAATAACTTCATGCCCCATCTAACTTACTTCCATCTAGTAAGGATCACATAATTTCTAACAAAGATTTGATACAAATTCCCAATTCGGGCATTCAGAACATATAGCACGTTGCTGTAAGCAAGCACATTCTCATTCAAAGTTGCAAGTTACTATGTAGGAACAAGTTTGTAAAGGTATTTCAAAGATGCCCAGAACTGAGCTAAACTTGGTATGTCTCCAACTCCTAGAAATAACTTCTTGGCCCATCTCCCTTACTTCCAGCTGGTAAGGATCACATAATTCCTAACAAAGTTTTGACACAGATTCCCAATTCGGGCATTCAGAACATATAGCACGTTGCTGTAAGCAAGCACATTCTCATTCAAAGTTGCAAGTTACTATGTAGGAACAAGTTTGTATAGGTATTTCAAAGATGCCCAGAACTGAGCTAAAGGTTGTAAGTCTCCAACTCCTAGAAATAACTTCATGCCCCATCTCCCTTACATCCATCTAGTAAGGATCACATAATTTCTAACAAAGTTTTAACACAGATTCCCAATTCGGGCATTCAGAACATATAGCACGTTGCTGTAAGCAAGCACATTCTCATTCAAAGTTGCAAGTTACTATGTAGGAACAAGTTTGTATAGGTATTTCAAAGATGCCCAGAACTGAGCTAAACTTGGTATGTGTCCAACTCCTAGAAATAACTTCATGCCCCATCTCCCTTACTTCCAGCTAGTAAGGATCACATAATTTTTAACAAAATTTTGACACAGATTCCCACTTCGGGCATTCAGAACATATAGCACGTTGCTGTAAGCAAGCACATTCTCATTCAAAGATGCAAGTTACTATGTAGGAACAAGTTTGTATAGGTATTTCAAAGATGCCCAGAACTGAGCGAAACATTGTATGTCTCCAACTCCTAGAAATAACTTCATGCCCCATCTCCCTTACTTCCATCTAGTAAGGATCACATAATTTCTAACAAAGTTTTAACATAGATTCCCAATTCGGGCATTCAGAACATATAGCACGTTGCTGTAAGCAAGCACATTCTCATTCAAAGTTGCAAGTTACTATGTAGGAACAAGTTTGTATAGGTATTTCAAAGATGTCCAGAACTGAGCTAAACTTGGTATGTCTCCAACTCCTAGAAATAACTCATGCCCCATATCCCTTACTTCCAGCTAGTAAGGATCACATAATTCCTAAAAAAGTTTTGACACAGATTCCCAATTCGGGCATTCAGAACATGTAGCACGTTGCTGTAAGCAAGCACATTCTCATTCAAAGTTGCAACTTACTATGTAGGAACAAGTTTGTAAAGGCATTTCAAAGATGCCCAGGACTGAGCTAAACGTTGTATGTCTCCAACTCCTAGAAATAACTTCATGCCCCATCTCCCTTACTTCCAGCTAGTAAGGATCACATAATTCCTAACAAAGTTTTGACACAGATTCCCAATTCGGGCATTCAGAACATGTAGCACGTTGCTGTAAGCAAGCACATTCAATTCAAAGTTGCAAGTTACTATGTAGGAACAAGTTTGTATAGGTGTTTCAAATATGCCCAGAACTGAGCTAAACATTGTATGTCTCCAACTCCTAGAAATAACTTCATGGCCCATCTCCCTTACTTCCAGCTAGTAAGGATCACATAATTCCTAACAAAGTTTTGACACAGATTCCCAATTCGGGCATTCAGAGCATGTAGCACGTTGCTGTAAGCAAGCACATTCTCATTCAAAGTTGCATGTTACTATGTAGGAGCAAGATTGTATACGTATTTCAAAGATGCCCAGAACTGAGCTAAACTTGGTATGTCTCCAACTCCTAGAAATAACTTCATGCCCCATCACACTTACTTCCAGCTGGTAAGGATCACATAATTTCTAACAAAGTTTTAACACAGATTCCCAATTCGGGCATTCAGAACATATAGCACGTTGCTGTAAGCAAGCACATTCTCATTCAAAGTTGCAAGTTACTATGTAGGAACAAGTTTGTAAAGGTATTTCAAAGAAGACCAGAACTGAGCTAAACGTTGTATGTTTCCAACTCCTAGGAATAACTTCATGCCCCATCACCCTTACTTCCAGCTAGTAAGGATCACATAATTACTAATAAAGTTTTGACACAGATTCCCAATTTGGGCATTCAGAACTTATAGCACGTTGCTGTAAGCAAGCACATTCTCATTCAAAGTTGCAAGTTACTATGTAGGAACAAGTTTGTATAGGTATTTCAAAGATGCCCAGAACTGAGCTAAACTTGGTATGTGTCCAACCTCTAGAAAAAACTTCATGCCCCACTCCCTTACTTCCAGCTAGTAAGTATCACATAATTCCTAACAAAGTTTTGACACAGATTCCCACTTCGGGCATTCAGAACATATAGCACGTTGCTGTAAGCAAGCACATTCTCATTCAAAGTTGCAAGTTACTATGTAGGAAAAAGTTTGTATAGGTATTTCAAAGATGCCCAGAACTGAGCTAAACGTTGTATGTGTCCAACCTCTAGAAATAACTTCATGCCCGATCTCCATTACTTGCATCTACTAAGGATCACATAATTCCTAACAAAGTTTTGACACAGATTCCCAATTCGGGCATTCAGAACATATAGCACGTTGCTGTAAGCAAGCACATTCTCATTCACAGTTGCAAGTTACTATGTAGGAACAAGTTTGTATAGGTATTTCAAAGATGCCCAGAACTGAGCTAAACGTTGTATGTCTCCAACTCCTAGAAATAACTTCATGCCCCATCTCCCTTACTTCCATCTAGTAAGGATCACATAATTCCTAACAAAGTTTTGACACAGATTCCCAATTCGGGCATTCAGAACATATAGCACAATGCTGTAAGCAAGCACATTCTCATTCAAAGTTGCAAGTTACTATGTAAGAAGAAGTTTGTATAGGTATTTCAAAGATGCCCAGAACTGAGCTAAACGTTGTATATGTCCAACCTCTAGAAATAACTTCATGCCCGATTTCCATTACTTCCATCTAGTAAGGTTCACATAATTCCTAACAACGTTTTGACACAGATTCCCAATTCGGGCATTCAGAACATATAGCACGTTGCTGTAAGCAAGCACATTCTCATTCAAAGTTGCAAGTTCCTATGTAGGATCAAGTTTGTATAGGTATTTCAAAGATGCCCAGAACTGAGCTAAACTTGGTATGTCTCCAACCTCTAGAAATAACTTCATGCCCCATCTCCCATACTTCCAGCTAGTAAAGATCACATAATTCCTAACAAAGTTTTGACACAGATTCCGAATTCGGGCATTCAGAACATGTAGCACGTTCCTGTAAGCAAGCACATTCTCATTCAAAGTTGCAAGTTACTATGTAGGAACAAGTTTGTATAGGTATTTCAAAGATGCCCAGAACTGAGCTAAACTTGGTATGTGTCCAACCTCTAGAAATAACTTCATGCCCCAACTCCCTTACTTCCAGCTCGTAAGGATCACATAATTCCTAACAAAGTTTTGACACAGATTCCCAATTCAGGCATTCAGAACATATAGCACGTTGCTGTAAGCCAGCACATTCTCATTCACAGTTGCAAGTTACTATGTTGGAACAAGTTTGAATAGGACTTTCAAAGATGCCCAGAACTGAGCTAAACTTGGTATGGTTCCAACTCCTAGAAATAACTTCATGCCCCATCTCCCTTACTTCCAGCTAGTAAGGATCACATAATTCCTAACAAAGTTTTGACACAGATTCCCACTTCGGGCATTCAGAACATATAGCACGTTGCTGTAAGCAAGCACATTCTCATTCAAAGTTGCAAGTTACTATGTAGGAACAAGTTTGTATAGGTATTTCAAAGATGCCCAGAATGAGCTAAACGTTGTATGTCTCCAGCTCCTAGAAATAACTTCATGCCCCAACTCCCTTACTTCCAGCTAGTAAGGATCACATAATTCCTAACAAAGTTTTGACACAGATTTCCAATTCGAGCATTCAAAACATATAGCAAGTTGCTGTAAGCAAGCACATTCTCATTCAAAGTTGCAAGTTGCTATGTAGGAACAAGTTTGTATAGGTATTTCAAAGATGCCCAGAACTGAGCTAAACGTTGTATGTCTCCAACTCCTAGAAAAAACTTCATGTCCCATCTCCCTTTCTTCCATCTAGTAAGATTCACATAATTCCTAACAAAGTTTTGACACAGATTCCCAATTCGGGCATTCAGAACATATAGCACAATGCTGTAAGCAAGCACATTCTCATTCAAAGTTGCAAGTTCCTATGTAGGATCAAGTTTGTATAGGTATTTCAAAGATGCCCAGAACTGAGCTAAACTTGGTATGTCTCCAACTCCTAGAATTAACTTCATGCCCCATCTCCGTTACTTCCAGCTAGTAAGGATCACATAATTCCTATCAAAGTTTTGACACAGATTCCCAATTCGGGCATTCAGAACATATAGCACTTTGCTGTAAGCAAACACATTCTCATTCAAAGTTGCAAGTTACTATGTAGGAACAAGTTTGTATAGGTATTTCAAAGATGCCCAGATCTGAGCTAAACTTGGTATGTCTCCAACTCCTAGAAATATCTTCATGCCCCAACTCCCTTGCTTCCAGCTAGTAAGGATCACATAATTCCTAACAAAGTTTTGACACAGATTCCGAATTCGGGCATTCAGAACACATAGCACGTTGCTGTAAGCAAGCAAATTCTAATTCACAGTTGCAAGTTACTATGTAGGAACAAGTTTGTATAGGTATTTCAAAGATGCCCAGAACTGAGCTAAACGTTGTATGTGTCCAACCTCTAGAAATAACTTCATGCCCCATCTCCCTTACTTCCAGCTAGTAAGGATCACATAATTCCTAACAAAGTTTTGAACACAGATTTCCAATTCGGGCATTCAGAACATATAGCACGTTGCTGTAAGCAAGCACATTCTCATTCAAAGATGCAAGTTACTATGTAGGAACAAGTTTGTATAGGTATTTCAAAGATGCCCAGAACTGAGCTAAACTTGGTATGTCTCCAACTCCTAGAAATAACTTCATGCCCCATCTCCCTTGCTTCCAGCTAGTAAGGATCACATAATTCCTAACAAAGTTTTGACACAGATTCCCAATTCGGGCATTCAGAACATATAGCACGTTGCTGTAAGCAAGGACATTCTCATTCAATGTTGCAAGTTACTATGTAGGAACAAGTTTGTATAGGTTTTTCAAAGATGCCCAGAACTGAGCTAAACTTGGTATGTCTCCAACTCCTAGAAATAACTTCATGCCCCATCTCCCTTACTTCCAGCTAGTAAGGATCACATAATTCCTAACAAAGTTTTGACACAGATTCCCAATTCGGGCATTCAGAACATGTAGCACGTTGCTGTAAGCAAGCACATTCTCATTCAAAGATGCAAGTTACTAGGTAGGAACAAGTTTGTATAGGTATTTCAAAGATGCCCAGAACTGAGCTAAACGTTGTATGTCTGCAACTCCTAGAAATAACATCATGCCCCATCTCCCTTACTTCCATCTAGTAAGGATCACATAATTCCTAACAAAGTTTTGACACCGATTCCCAATTCGGGCATTCAGAACATATAGCACGTTGCTGTAAGCAAGCACATTCTCATTCAAAGTTGCAAGTTACTATGTAGGAACAAGTTTGTATAGGTATTTCAAAGATGCCCAGAACTGAGCTAAACTTGGTATGTCTCCAACTCCTAGAAATAACTTCATGCCCCAACTCCCTTACTTCCAGCTAGTAAGGATCACATAATTCCTAAAAAAGTTTTGACACAGATTCCGAATTCGGGCATTCAGAACATATAGCACGTTGCTGTAAGCAAGCACATTCTCATTCACAGTTGCAAGTTACTATGTAGGAACAAGTTTGTATAGGTATTTCAAAGATGCCCAGAACTGAGCTAAACGTTGTATGAGTCCAACCTCTAGAAATAACTGCATGCCCCATCTCCCTTACTTCCAGCTAGTAAGGATCACATAATTCCTAACAAAGTTTTGAATGCAGATTCCCAATTCGGGCATTCAGAACATATAGCACGTTGCTGTAAGCAAGCACATTCTCATTCCAAGTAGCAAGTTACTATGTAGGAACAAGTTTGTATAGGTATTTCAAAGATGCCCAGAACTGAGCTAAATAGGTATGTCTCCAACTCCTGGAAATAACTTCATGCCCCATCTCCATTACTTATATTTAGTAAGGATCACATAATTTCTAACAAAGTTTTGACACAGAGTCCCAATTCGGGCATTCAGAACATATAGCACGTTGCTGTAAGCAAGCACATTCTCATTCAAAGTTGCAAGTTACTATGTAGGAACAAGTTTGTATAGGTATTTCAAAGATGCCCAGAACTGAGCTAAATTTGGTATGTCTCCAACTCCTAGAGATAACTTCATGCCCCATCACCCTTACTTCCAGCTAGTAAGGATCACATAATTCCTAACAAAGTTTTGACACAGATTCCCAATTCGGGCATTCAGAACATATAGCACGTTGCTGTAAGCAAGCACATTCTCATTCAAAGTTGCAAGTTACTATGTAGGAACAAGTTTGTATAGGTATTTCAAAGATGCCGTGAAATGAGATAAACTTGGTATCTGTCCAACCTCTAGAAATAACTTCATGCCCCAACTCCCTTACTTCCAGCTAGTAAGGATCACATAATTCCTAACAAAGTTTTGACACAGATTCCCAATTCGGGCATTCAGAACATATAGCAAGTTGCTGTAAGCAATCACATTCTCATTAAAAGTTGCAAATTACTATGTAGGAACAAGTTTGTATAGGTATTTCAAAGATGCCCAGAACTGAGCTAAACGTTGTATGTCTCCAACTCCTAGAAATAACTTCATGCCCCATCTCCCTTACTTCCAGCTAGTAAGGATCACATAATTCCTAACAAAGTTTTGACCCACATTCCCAATTCGGGCAGTCAGAACATGTAGCACGTTGCTGTAAGCAAGCACATTCAATTCAAAGTTGCATGTTACTATGTAGGAACAAGTTTGTATAGGTATTTCAAAGATGCCCAGAACTGAGCTAAACGTTGTATGTCTCCAACTCCTAGAAATAACTTCATGCCCCATCTCCCTTACTTCCATCTAGTAAGGATCACATAATTCCTAACAAAATTTTGACACAGATTTCCAATTCGGGCATTCATAACATATAGCAAGTTGCTGTAAGCAAGCACATTCTCATTCAAAGTTGCAAGTTACAATGTAGGAACAAGTTTGTAAAGGAATTTCAAAGATGCCCAGAACTGAGCTAAACTTGGTTTGTCTCCAACTTCTAGAAATAACTTCATGCCCCATTACCCTTACTTCCAGCTAGTAAGGATCACATAATTCCTAACAAAGTTTTGACACAGATTCCCAATTCGGGCATTCAGAACATATAGCACGTTGCTGTAAGCAAGCACATTCTCATTCAAAGTTGCAAGTTACTATGTAGGAACAAGTTTGTATAGGTATTTCAAAGATGCCGTGAAATGAGATAAACTTGGTATCTGTCCAACCTCTAGAAATAACTTCATGCCCCAACTCCCTTACTTCCAGCTAGTAAGGATCACATAATTCCTAACAAAGTTTTGACACAGATTCCCAATTCGGACATTCAGAACATATAGCAAGTTGCTGTAAGCAATCACATTCTCATTAAAAGTTGCAAATTACTATGTAGGAACAAGTTTGTATAGGTATTTCAAAGATGCCCAGAACTGAGCTAAACGTTGTATGTCTCCAACTCCTAGAAATAACTTCATGCCCCATCTCCCTTACTTCCAGCTAGTAAGGATCACATAATTCCTAACAAAGTTTTGACCCACATTCCCAATTCGGGCAGTCAGAACATGTAGCACGTTGCTGTAAGCAAGCACATTCAATTCAAAGTTGCATGTTACTATGTAGGAACAAGTTTGTATAGGTATTTCAAAGATGCCCAGAACTGAGCTAAACGTTGTATGTCTCCAACTCCTAGAAATAACTTCATGCCCCATCTCCCTTACTTCCATCTAGTAAGGATCACATAATTCCTAACAAAGTTTTGACACAGATTTCCAATTCGGGCATTCAGAACATATAGCACGTTGCTGTAAGCAAGCACATTCTCATTCAAAGTTGCAAGTTACTATGTAGGAACAAGTTTGTAAAGGTATTTCAAAGATGCCCAGAACTGAGCTAAACTTGGTTTGTCTCCAACTTCTAGAAATAACTTCATGCCCCATCACCCTTACTTCCAGCTAGTAAGGATCACATAATTCCTAACAAAGTTTTGACACAGATTCCCAATTCGGGCATTCAGAACATATAGCACGTTGCTGTAAGAAAGCACATTCTCATTCACAGTTGCAAGTTACTATGTAGGAACAAGTTTGTATAGGTATTTCAAAGATGCCCAGAACTGAGCTAAACGTTGTATGTCTCCAACTCCTAGAAATAACTTCATGCCCCATCTCCCTTACTTCCATCTAGTAAGGATCACATAATTCCTAACAAAGTTTTGACACCGATTCCCAATTCGGGCATTCAGAACATAATGCACGTTGCTGTAAGCAAGCACATTCTCATTCAAAGTTGCAAGTTACTATGTAGGAACAAGTTTGTAAAGGTATTTCAAAGAAGCCCAGAACTGAGCTAAACGTTGTATGTTTCCAACTCCTAGGAATAACTTCATGCCCCATCACCCTTACTTCCAGCTATTAAGGATCACATAATTTCTAACAAAGTTTTGACACAGATTCCCAATTCGGGCATTCAGAACATATAGCACGTTGCTGTAAGCAAGCACATTCTCATTCAAAGTTGCAAGTTACTATGTAGGAACAAGTTTGTATAGGTATTTCAAAGATGCCCAGAACTGAGCTAAACTTGGTATGTCTCCAACTCCTAGAAATAACTTCATGGCCCAACTACCTTACTTCCAGCTAGTAAGGATCACATAATTCCTAACAAAGTTTTGACACAGATTCCCACTTCGGGCATTCAGAACATATAGCACGTTGCTGTAAGCAAGCACATTCTCATTCAAAGTTGCAAGTTACTATGTAGGAACAAGTTTGTATAGGTATTTCAAAGATGCCCAGAACTGAGCTAAACGTTGTATGTGTCCAACCTCTAGAAATAACTTCATGCCCGATCTCCATTACTTGCATCTACTAAGGATCACATAATTCCTAACAAAGTTTTGACACAGATTCCCAATTCGGGCATTCAGAACATATAGCACGTTGCTGTAAGCAAGCACATTCTCATTCAAAGTTGCAAGTTACTATGTAGGAACAAGTTTGTATAGGTATTTCAAAGATGCCCAGAACTGAGCTAAACGTTGTATGTCTCCAACTCCTAGAAATAACTTCATGCCCCATCTCCCTTACTTCCATCTAGTAAGGATCACATAATTCCTAACAAAGTTTTGACACAGATTCCCAATTCGGGCATTCAGAACATATAGCACAATGCTGTAAGCAAGCACATTCTCATTCAAAGGTGCAAGTTACTATGTAGGAAGAAGTTTGTATAGGTATTTCAAAGATGCCCAGAACTGAGCTAAACGTTGTATATGTCCAACCTCTAGAAATAACTTCATGCCCGATTTCCATTACTTCCATCTAGTAAGGTTCACATAATTCCTAACAACGTTTTGACACAGATTCCCAATTCGGGCATTCAGAACATATAGCACGTTGCTGTAAGCAAGCACATTCTCATTCAAAGTTGCAAGTTCCTATGTAGGATCAAGTTTGTATAGGTATTTCAAAGATGCCCAGAACTGAGCTAAACTTGGTATGTCTCCAACCTCTAGAAATAACTTCATGCCCCATCTCCCATACTTCCAGCTAGTAAGGATCACATAATTCCTAACAAAGTTTTGACACAGATTCCCAATTCGGGCATTCAGAACATGTAGCACGTTCCTGTAAGCAAGCACATTCTCATTCAAAGTTGCAAGTTACTATGTAGGAACAAGTTTGTATAGGTATTTCAAAGATGCCCAGAACTGAGCTAAACTTGGTATGTGTCCAACCTCTAGAAATAACTTCATGCCCCAACTCCCTTACTTCCAGCTCGTAAGGATCACATAATTCCTAACAAAATTTTGACACAGATTCCCAATTCAGGCATTCAGAACATATAGCACGTTGCTGTAAGCAAGCACATTCTCATTCACAGTTGCAAGTTACTATGTTGGAACAAGTTTGAATAGGACTTTCAAAGATGCCCAGAACTGAGCTAAACTTGGTATGGTTCCAACTCCTAGAAATAACTTCATGCCCCATCTCCCTTACTTCCAGCTAGTAAGGATCACATAATTCCTAACAAAGTTTTGACACAGATTCCCACTTCGGGCATTCAGAACATATAGCACGTTGCTGTAAGCAAGCACATTCTCATTCAAAGTTGCAAGTTACTATGTAGGAACAAGTTTGTATAGGTATTTCAAAGATGCCCAGAATGAGCTAAAGGTTGTATGTCTCCAGCTCCTAGAAATAACTTCATGCCCCAACTCCCTTACTTCCAGCTAGTAAGGATCACATAATTCCTAACAAAGTTTTGACACAGTTTTCCAATTCGAGCATTCAAAACATATAGCACGTTGCTGTAAGCAAGCACATTCTCATTCAAAGTTGCAAGTTACTATGTAGGAACAAGTTTGTATAGGTATTTCAAAGATGCCCAGAACTGAGCTAAACGTTGTATGTCTCCAACTCCTAGAAAAAACTTCATGTCCCATCTCCCTTTCTTCCATCTAGTAAGATTCACATAATTCCTAACAAAGTTTTGACACAGATTCCCAATTCGGGCATTCAGAACATATAGCACAATGCTGTAAGCAAGCACATTCTCATTCAAAGTTGCAAGCTACTATGTAGGAACAAGTTTGTATAGGTATTTCAAAGATGCCCAGAACTGAGCTAAACTTGGTATGTCTCCAACTCCTAGAAATAACTTCATGCCCCATCTCCGTTACTTCCAGCTAGTAAGGATCACATAATTCCTATCAAAGTTTTGACACAGATTCCCAATTCGGGCATTCAGAACATATAGCACGTTGCTGTAAGCAAACACATTCTCATTCAAAGTTGCAAGTTACTATGTAGGAACAAGTTTGTATAGGTATTTCAAAGATGCCCAGATCTGAGCTAAACTTGGTATGTCTCCAACTCCTAGAAATATCTTCATGCCCCAACTCCCTTGCTTCCAGCTAGTAAGGATCACATAATTCCTAACAAAGTTTTGACACAGATTCCGAATTCGGGCATTCAGAACACATAGCACGTTGCTGTAAGCAAGCAAATTCTAATTCACAGTTGCAAGTTACTATGTAGGAACAAGTTTGTATAGGTATTTCAAAGATGCCCAGAACTGAGCTAAACGTTGTATGTGTCCAACCTCTAGAAATAACTTCATGCCCCATCTCCCTTACTTCCAGCTAGTAAGGACCACATAATTCCTAACAAAGTTTTGAACACAGATTTCCAATTCGGGCATTCAGAACATATAGCACGTTGCTGTAAGCAAGCACATTCTCATTCAAAGATGCAAGTTACTATGTAGGAACAAGTTTGTATAGGTATTTCAAAGATGCCCAGAACTGAGCTAAACTTGGTATGTCTCCAACTCCTAGAAATAACTTCATGCCCCATCTCCCTTACTTCCAGCTAGTAAGGATCACATAATTCCTAACAAAGTTTTGACACAGATTCCCAATTCGGGCATTCAGAACATATAGCACGTTGCTGTAAGCAAGGACATTCTCATTCAATGTTGCAAGTTACTATGTAGGAACAAGTTTGTATAGGTATTTCAAAGATGCCCAGAACTGAGCTAAACTTGGTATGTCTCCAACTCCTAGAAATAACTTCATGCCCCATCTCCCTTACTTCCAGCTAGTAAGGATCACATAATTCCTAACAAAGTTTTGACACAGATTCCCAATTCGGGCATTCAGAACATGTAGCACGTTGCTGTAAGCAAGCACATTCTCATTCAAAGATGCAAGTTACTATGTAGGAACAAGTTTGTATAGGTATTTCAAAGATGCCCAGAACTGAGCTAAACGTTGTATGTCTGCAACTCCTAGAAATAACTTCATGCCCCATCTCCCTTACTTCCATCTAGTAAGGATCACATAATTCCTAACAAAGTTTTGACACCGATTCCCAATTCGGGCATTCAGAACATATAGCACGTTGCTGTAAGCAAGCACATTCTCATTCAAAGTTGCAAGTTACTATGTAGGAACAAGTTTGTATAGGTATTTCAAAGATGCCCAGAACTGAGCTAAACTTGGTATGTCTCCAACTCCTAGAAATAACTTCATGCCCCAACTCCCTTACTTCCAGCTAGTAAGGATCACATAATTCCTAACAAAGTTTTGACACAGATTCCGAATTCGGGCATTCAGAACATATAGCACGTTGCTGTAAGCAAGCACATTCTCATTCACAGTTGCAAGTTACTATGTAGGAACAAGTTTGTATAGGTATTTCAAAGATGCCCAGAACTGAGCTAAACGTTGTATGAGTCCAACCTCTAGAAATAACTGCATGCCCCATCTCCCTTACTTCCAGCTAGTAAGGATCACATAATTCCTAACAAAGTTTTGAATGCAGATTCCAAATTCGGGCATTCAGAACATATAGCACGTTGCTGTAAGCAAGCACATTCTCATTCCAAGTAGCAAGTTACTATGTAGGAACAAGTTTGTATAGGTATTTCAAAGATGCCCAGAACTGAGCTAAATAGGTATGTCTCCAACTCCTGGAAATAACTTCATGCCCCATCTCCATTACTTATATTTAGTAAGGATCACATAATTTCTAACAAAGTTTTGACACAGAGTCCCAATTCGGGCATTCAGAACATATAGCACGTTGCTGTAAGCAAGCACATTCTCATTCAAAGTTGCAAGTTACTATGTAGGAACAAGTTTGTATAGGTATTTCAAAGATGCCCAGAACTGAGCTAAATTTGGTATGTCTCCAACTCCTAGAGATAACTTCATGCCCCATCACCCTTACTTCCAGCTAGTAAGGATCACATAATTCCTAACAAAGTTTTGACACAGATTCCCAATTCGGGCATTCAGAACATATAGCACGTTGCTGTAAGCAAGCACATTCTCATTCAAAGTTGCAAGTTACTATGTAGGAACAAGTTTGTATAGGTATTTCAAAGATGCCGTGAAATGAGATAAACTTGGTATCTGTCCAACCTCTAGAAATAACTTCATGCCCCAACTCCCTTACTTCCAGCTAGTAAGGATCACATAATTCCTAACAAAGTTTTGACACAGATTCCCAATTCGGGCATTCAGAACATATAGCAAGTTGCTGTAAGCAATCACATTCTCATTAAAAGTTGCAAATTACTATGTAGGAACAAGTTTGTATAGGTATTTCAAAGATGCCCAGAACTGAGCTAAACGTTGTATGTCTCCAACTCCTAGAAATAACTTCATGCCCCATCTCCCTTACTTCCAGCTAGTAAGGATCACATAATTCCTAACAAAGTTTTGACCCACATTCCCAATTCGGGCAGTCAGAACATGTAGCACGTTGCTGTAAGCAAGCACATTCAATTCAAAGTTGCATGTTACTATGTAGGAACAAGTTTGTATAGGTATTTCAAAGATGCCCAGAACTGAGCTAAACGTTGTATGTCTCCAACTCCTAGAAATAACTTCATGCCCCATCTCCCTTACTTCCATCTAGTAAGGATCACATAATTCCTAACAAAGTTTTGACACAGATTTCCAATTCGGGCATTCATAACATATAGCACGTTGCTGTAAGCAAGCACATTCTCATTCAAAGTTGCAAGTTACAATGTAGGAACAAGTTTGTAAAGGAATTTCAAAGATGCCCAGAACTGAGCTAAACTTGGTTTGTCTCCAACTTCTAGAAATAACTTCATGCCCCATTACCCTTACTTCCAGCTAGTAAGGATCACATAATTCCTAACAAAGTTTTGACACAGATTCCCAATTCGGGCATTCAGAACATATAGCACGTTGCTGTAAGCAAGCACATTCTCATTCAAAGTTGCAAGTTACTATGTAGGAACAAGTTTGTATAGGTATTTCAAAGATGCCGTGAAATGAGATAAACTTGGTATCTGTCCAACCTCTAGAAATAACTTCATGCCCCAACTCCCTTACTTCCAGCTAGTAAGGATCACATAATTCCTAACAAAGTTTTGACACAGATTCCCAATTCGGGCATTCAGAACATATAGCACGTTGCTGTAAGCAATCACATTCTCATTAAAAGTTGCAAATTACTATGTAGGAACAAGTTTGTATAGGTATTTCAAAGATGCCCAGAACTGAGCTAAACGTTGTATGTTTCCAACTCCTAGAAATAACTTCATGCCCCATCTCCCTTACTTCCAGCTAGTAAGGATCACATAATTCCTAACAAAGTTTTGACCCACATTCCCAATTCGGGCAGTCAGAACATGTAGCACGTTGCTGTAAGCAAGCACATTCAATTCAAAGTTGCATGTTACTATGTAGGAACAAGTTTGTATAGGTATTTCAAAGATGCCCAGAACTGAGCTAAACGTTGTATGTCTCCAACTCCTAGAAATAACTTCATGCCCCATCTCCCTTACTTCTATCTAGTAAGGATCACATAATTCCTAACAAAGTTTTGACACAGATTTCCAATTCGGGCATTCAGAACATATAGCACGTTGCTGTAAGCAAGCACATTCTCATTCAAAGTTGCAAGTTACTATGTAGGAACAAGTTTGTAAAGGTATTTCAAAGATGCCCAGAACTGAGCTAAACTTGGTTTGTCTCCAACTTCTAGAAATAACTTCATGCCCCATCACCCTTACTTCCAGCTAGTAAGGATCACATAATTCCTAACAAAGTTTTGACACAGATTCCCAATTCGGGCATTCAGAACATATAGCACGTTGCTGTAAGAAAGCACATTCTCATTCACAGTTGCAAGTTACTATGTAGGAACAAGTTTGGATAGGTATTTCAAAGATGCCCAGAACTGAGCTAAACGTTGTATGTCTCCAACTCCTAGAAATAACTTCATGCCCCATCTCCCTTACTTCCATCTAGTAAGGATCACATAATTCCTAACAAAGTTTTGACACCGATTCCCAATTCGGGCATTCAGAACATAATGCACGTTGCTGTAAGCAAGCACATTCTCATTCAAAGTTGCAAGTTACTATGTAGGAACAAGTTTGTATAGGTATTTCAAAAATGCCCAGAATTGAGCTAAACTTGGTATGTCTCCAACTCCTAGACATAACTTCATGCCCCATCTCCCTTACTTCCAGCTAGTAAGGATCACATAATTCCTAACAAAGTTTTGACACAGATTCCCCATTCGGGCATTCAGAACATATAGCACGTTGCTGTAAGCAAGCACATTCTCAGTCAAAGTTGCAAGTTACTATGTAGGAACAAGTTTGTATAGGTATTTCAAAGATGCTCAGAACTGTGCTAAACTTGTTATGTGTCCAACTCCTAGAAATACCTTCATGCCCCAACTCCCTTACTTCCAGCTAGTAAGGATCACATAATTCCTAACAAAGTTTTGACACAGATTCCCAATTCGGGCATTCAGAACATATAGCACGTTGCTGTAAGCAAGCACATTCTCATTCAAAGTTTCAAGTTACTATGTAGGAACAAGTTTGTATAGGTATTTCAAAGATGCCCAGAACTGTGCAAAACTTGTTATGTGTCCAACTCCTAGAAATACCTTCATGCCCCAACTCCCTTACTTCTAGCTAGTAAGGATCACATAATTCCTAACCAAGTTTTGACATAGATTCCCAATTCGGGCATTCAGAACATATAGCACGTTGCTGTAAGCAAGCACATTCTCATTCAAAGTTGCAAGTTACTATGTAGGAACTAGTTTGTATACGTATTTCAAAGATGCCAGGAACTGAGCTGAACGTTGTATGTGTCCAACCTCTAGAAATAACTTCATGCCCCATCTCATTTACTTCCATGTAGTAAGGATCACATAATTCCTAACAAAGTTTTGAACACGGATTCCCAATTCGGGCATTCAGAACATATAGCACGTTGCTGTAAGCAAGCACATTCTCATTCAAAGTTTCAAGTTACTATGTAGGAACAAGTTTGTATAGGTATTTCAAAGATGCCCAGAACTGAGCTAAACGTTGTATGTCTCCAGCTCATAGAAATAACTTCATGCCCCAACTCCCTTACTTCCAGCTTGTAATTTTCACATAATTCCTAACAATGATTTGACACAGATTCCCAATTCGGGCATTCAGAACATATAGCACGTTGCTGTAAGCAAGCACATTCTAATTCAAAGTTGCAAGTTACTATGTAGGAACAAGTTTGTATAGGTATTTCAAAGATGCCCAGAACTGAGCTAAACGTTGTATGTCTGCAACTCCTAGAAATAACTTGATGCCCCATCTCCCTTACTTCCAGCTAGTAAGGATCACATAATTCCTAACAAAGTTTTGACACAGATTCCGAATTCGGGCATTCAGAACATATAGCACGTTGCTGTAAGCAAGCACATTCTCATTCACAGTTGCAAGTTACTATGTAGGAACAAGTTTGTATAGGTATTTCAAAGATGCCCAGAACTGAGCTAAACGTTGTATGAGTCCAACCTCTAGAAATAACTGCATGCCCCATCTCCCTTACTTCCAGCTAGTAAGGATCACATAATTCCTAACAAAGTTTTGAATGCAGATTCCCAATTCGGGCATTCAGAACATATAGCACGTTGCTGTAAGCAAGCACATTCTCATTCCAAGTAGCAAGTTACTATGTAGGAACAAGTTTGTATAGGTATTTCAAAGATGCCCAGAACTGAGCTAAATAGGTATGTCTCCAACTCCTGGAAATAACTTCATGCCCCATCTCCATTACTTATATTTAGTAAGGATCACATAATTTCTAACAAAGTTTTGACACAGAGTCCCAATTCGGGCATTCAGAACATATAGCACGTTGCTGTAAGCAAGCACATTCTCATTCAAAGTTGCAAGTTACTATGTAGGAACAAGTTTGTATAGGTATTTCAAAGATGCCCAGAACTGAGCTAAATTTGGTATGTCTCCAACTCCTAGAGATAACTTCATGCCCCATCACCCTTACTTCCAGCTAGTAAGGATCACATAATTCCTAACAAAGTTTTGACACACATTCCCAATTCGGGCATTCAGAACATATAGCACGTTGCTGTAAGCAAGCACATTCTCATTCAAAGTTGCAAGTTACTATGTAGGAACAAGTTTGTATAGGTATTTCAAAGATGCCGTGAAATGAGATAAACTTGGTATCTGTCCAACCTCTAGAAATAACTTCATGCCCCAACTCCCTTACTTCCAGCTAGTAAGGATCACATAATTCCTAACAAAGTTTTGACACAGATTCCCAATTCGGGCATTCAGAACATATAGCAAGTTGCTGTAAGCAATCACATTCTCATTAAAAGTTGCAAATTACTATGTAGGAACAAGTTTGTATAGGTATTTCAAAGATGCCCAGAACTGAGCTAAACGTTGTATGTCTCCAACTCCTAGAAATAACTTCATGCCCCATCTCCCTTACTTCCAGCTAGTAAGGATCACATAATTCCTAACAAAGTTTTGACCCACATTCCCAATTCGGGCAGTCAGAACATGTAGCACGTTGCTGTAAGCAAGCACATTCAATTCAAAGTTGCATGTTACTATGTAGGAACAAGTTTGTATAGGTATTTCAAAGATGCCCAGAACTGAGCTAAACGTTGTATGTCTCCAACTCCTAGAAATAACTTCATGCCCCATCTCCCTTACTTCCATCTAGTAAGGATCACATAATTCCTAACAAAGTTTTGACACAGATTTCCAATTCGGGCATTCATAACATATAGCACGTTGCTGTAAGCAAGCACATTCTCATTCAAAGTTGCAAGTTACAATGTAGGAACAAGTTTGTAAAGGAATTTCAAAGATGCCCAGAACTGAGCTAAACTTGGTTTGTCTCCAACTTCTAGAAATAACTTCATGCCCCATTACCCTTACTTCCAGCTAGTAAGGATCACATAATTCCTAACAAAGTTTTGACACAGATTCCCAATTCGGGCATTCAGAACATATAGCACGTTGCTGTAAGCAAGCACATTCTCATTCAAAGTTGCAAGTTACTATGTAGGAACAAGTTTGTATAGGTATTTCAAAGACGCCGTGAAATGAGATAAACTTGGTATCTGTCCAACCTCTAGAAATAACTTCATGCCCCAACTCCCTTACTTCCAGCTAGTAAGGATCACATAATTCCTAACAAAGTTTTGACACAGATTCCCAATTCGGGCATTCAGAACATATAGCAAGTTGCTGTAAGCAATCACATTCTCATTAAAAGTTGCAAATTACTATGTAGGAACAAGTTTGTATAGGTATTTCAAAGATGCCCAGAACTGAGCTAAACGTTGTATGTCTCCAACTCCTAGAAATAACTTCATGCCCCATCTCCCTTACTTCCAGCTAGTAAGGATCACATAATTCCTAACAAAGTTTTGACCCACATTCCCAATTCGGGCAGTCAGAACATGTAGCACGTTGCTGTAAGCAAGCACATTCAATTCAAAGTTGCATGTTACTATGTAGGAACAAGTTTGTATAGGTATTTCAAAGATGCCCAGAACTGAGCTAAACGTTGTATGTCTCCAACTCCTAGAAATAACTTCATGCCCCATCTCCCTTACTTCTATCTAGTAAGGATCACATAATTCCTAACAAAGTTTTGACACAGATTTCCAATTCGGGCATTCAGAACATATAGCACGTTGCTGTAAGCAAGCACATTCTCATTCAAAGTTGCAAGTTACTATGTAGGAACAAGTTTGTAAAGGTATTTCAAAGATGCCCAGAACTGAGCTAAACTTGGTTTGTCTCCAACTTCTAGAAATAACTTCATGCCCCATCACCCTTACTTCCAGCTAGTAAGGATCACATAATTCCTAACAAAGTTTTGACACAGATTCCCAATTCGGGCATTCAGAACATATAGCACGTTGCTGTAAGAAAGCACATTCTCATTCACAGTTGCAAGTTACTATGTAGGAACAAGTTTGTATAGGTATTTCAAAGATGCCCAGAACTGAGCTAAACGTTGTATGTCTCCAACTCCTAGAAATAACTTCATGCCCCATCTCCCTTACTTCCATCTAGTAAGGATCACATAATTCCTAACAAAGTTTTGACACCGATTCCCAATTCGGGCATTCAGAACATAATGCACGTTGCTGTAAGCAAGCACATTCTCATTCAAAGTTGCAAGTTACTATGTAGGAACAAGTTTGTATAGGTATTTCAAAAATGCCCAGAATTGAGCTAAACTTGGTATGTCTCCAACTCCTAGACATAACTTCATGCCCCATCTCCCTTACTTCCAGCTAGTAAGGATCACATAATTCCTAACAAAGTTTTGACACAGATTCCCCATTCGGGCATTCAGAACATGTAGCACGTTGCTGTAAGCAAGCACATTCTCAGTCAAAGTTGCAAGTTACTATGTAGGAACAAGTTTGTATAGGTATTTCAAAGATGCTCAGAACTGTGCTAAACTTGTTATGTGTCCAACTCCTAGAAATACCTTCATGCCCCAACTCCCTTACTTCCAGCTAGTAAGGATCACATAATTCCTAACAAAGTTTTGACACAGATTCCCAATTCGGGCATTCAGAACATATAGCACGTTGCTGTAAGCAAGCACATTCTCATTCAAAGTTTCAAGTTACTATGTAGGAACAAGTTTGTATAGGTATTTCAAAGATGCCCAGAACTGTGCAAAACTTGTTATGTGTCCAACTCCTAGAAATACCTTCATGCCCCAACTCCCTTACTTCTAGCTAGTAAGGATCACATAATTCCTAACCAAGTTTTGACATAGATTCCCAATTCGGGCATTCAGAACATATAGCACGTTGCTGTAAGCAAGCACATTCTCATTCAAAGTTGCAAGTTACTATGTAGGAACTAGTTTGTATACGTATTTCAAAGATGCCAGGAACTGAGCTGAACGTTGTATGTGTCCAACCTCTAGAAATAACTTCATGCCCCATCTCATTTACTTCCATGTAGTAAGGATCACATAATTCCTAACAAAGTTTTGAACACGGATTCCCAATTCGGGCATTCAGAACATATAGCACGTTGCTGTAAGCAAGCACATTCTCATTCAAAGTTTCAAGTTACTATGTAGGAACAAGTTTGTATAGGTATTTCAAAGATGCCCAGAACTGAGCTAAACGTTGTATGTCTCCAGCTCATAGAAATAACTTCATGCCCCAACTCCCTTACTTCCAGCTTGTAAGTTTCACATAATTCCTAACAATGATTTGACACAGATTCCCAATTCGGGCATTCAGAACATATAGCACGTTGCTGTAAGCAAGCACATTCTAATTCAAAGTTGCAAGTTACTATGTAGGAACAAGTTTGTATAGGTATTTCAAAGATGCCCAGAACTGAGCTAAACGTTGTATGTCTGCAACTCCTAGAAATAACTTGATGCCCCATCTCCCTTACTTCCAGCTAGTAAGGATCACATAATTCCTAACAAAGTTTTGACACAGATTCCGAATTCGGGCATTCAGAACATATAGCACGTTGCTGTAAGCAAGCACATTCTCATTCACAGTTGCAAGTTACTATGTAGGAACAAGTTTGTATAGGTATTTCAAAGATGCCCAGAACTGAGCTAAACGTTGTATGAGTCCAACCTCTAGAAATAACTTCATGCCCCATCTCCCTTACTTCCAGCTAGTAAGGATCACATAATTCCTAACAAAGTTTTGAATGCAGATTCCCAATTCGGGCATTCAGAACATATAGCACGTTGCTGTAAGCAAGCACATTCTCATTCCAAGTAGCAAGTTACTATGTAGGAACAAGTTTGTATAGGTATTTCAAAGATGGCCAGAACTGAGCTAAATAGGTATGTCTCCAACTCCTAGAAATAACTTCATGCCCCATCTCCATTACTTATATTTAGTAAGGATCACATAATTTCTAACAAAGTTTTGACACAGAGTCCCAATTCGGGCATTCAGAACATATAGCACGTTGCTGTAAGCAAGCACATTCTCATTCAAAGTTGCAAGTTACTATGTAGGAACAAGTTTGTATAGGTATTTCAAAGATGCCCAGAACTGAGCTAAACTTGGTATGTCTCCAACCCCTGAAATAACTTCATGCCCCATCTCCCTTACTTCCAGCTAGTAAGGATCACATAATTCCTAACAAAGTTTTGACACAGATTCCCAATTCGGGCATTCAGAACATGTAGCACGTTGCTGTAAGCAAGCACATTCTCATTAAAAGTTGCAAGTTACTATGTAGGAACAAGTTTGTATAGGTATTTCAAAGATGCCCAGAACTGAGCTAAACTTGGTATGTCTCCAACTCCTAGAAATAACTTCATGCCCCATCTCCGTTACTTTCAGCTAGTAAGGATCACATAATTCCTAACAAAGTTTTGACACAGATTCCCAATTCGGGCATTCAGAACATATAGCACGTTGCTGTAAACAAACACATTCTCATTCAAAGTTGCAAGTTACTATGTAGGAACAAGTTTGTATAGGTATTTCAAAGATGCCCAGAATGAGCTAAACGTTGTATGTCTCCAGCTCCTAGAAATAACTTCATGCCCCAACTCCCTTACTTCCAGCTAGTAAGGATCACATAATTCCTAACAAAGTTTTGACACAGATTCCGAATTCGGGCATTCAGAACATATAGCACGTTGCTGTAAGCAAGCACATTCTCATTCACAGTTGCATGTTACTATGTAGGAACAAGTTTGTATAGGTATTTCAAAGATGCCCAGAACTGAGCTAAACGTTGTATGAGTCCAACCTCTAGAAATAACTTCATGCCCCATCTCCCTTACTTCCAGCTAGTAAGGATCACATAATTCCTAACAAAGTTTTGAATGCAGATTCCCAATTCGGGCATTCAGAACATATAGCACGTTGCTGTAAGCAAGCACATTCTCATTCCAAGTAGCAAGTTACTATGTAGGAACAAGTTTGTATAGGTATTTCAAAGATGCCCAGAACTGAGCTAAATAGGTATGTCTCCAACTGGTAGAAATAACTTCATGCCCCATCTCCATTACTTATATTTAGTAAGGATCACATAATTTCTAACAAAGTTTTGACACAGAGTCCCAATTCGGGCATTCAGAACATATAGCACGTTGCTGTAAGCAAGCACATTCTCATTCAAAGTTGCAAGTTACTATGTAGGAACAAGTTTGTATAGGTATTTCAAAGATGCCCAGAACTGAGCTAAACTTGGTATGTCTCCAACCCCTGAAATAACTTCATGCCCCATCTCCCTTACTTCCAGCTAGTAAGGATCACATAATTCCTAACAAAGTTTTGACACAGATTCCCAATTCGGGCATTCAGAACATGTAGCACGTTGCTGTAAGCAAGCACATTCTCATTCAAAGTTGCAAGTTACTATGTAGGAACAAGTTTGTATAGGTATTTCAAAGATGCCCAGAACTGAGCTAAACTTGGTATCTGTCCAACTCCTAGAAATAACTTCATGCCCCATCTCACTTACTTCCAGCTAGTAAGGATCACATAATTCCGAACAAAGTTTTGACACAGATTCCCAATTCGGGCATTCAGAACATACAGCACGTTGCTGTAAGCAAGCACATTCTCATTCAAAGTTGCAAGTTACTATGTAAGAACAAGTTTGTATAGGTATTTCAAAGATGCCCAGAACTGAGCTAAACTTGGTATGTCTCCAACTCCTAGAAATAACTTCATGCCCCATCTCCCTTACTTCCAGCTAGTAAGGATCACATAATTCCTAACAAAGTTTTGAACACATATTCCCAATTCGGGCATTCAGAACATATAGCACGTTGCTGTAAGCAAGCACATTCTCATTCAAAGTTGCAAGGTACTATGTAGGAACAAGTTTGTATAGGTATTTCTAAGATGCCCAGAACTGAGCTAAACTTGGTATGTGTCCAACCTCTAGAAATAACTTCATGCCCCAACTCCCTTACTTCCAGCTCGTAAGGATCACATAATTCCTAACAAAGTTTTGACACAGATTCCCAATTCAGGCATTCAGAACATATAGCACGTTGCTGTAAGCAAGCACATTCTCATTCAAAGTTGCAAATTACTATGTAGGAACAAGTTTGTATAGGTATTTCAAAGATGCCCAGAACTGAGCTAAACTTGGTATGGTTCCAACTCCTAGAAATAACTTCATGCCCCATCTCCCTTACATCCAGCTAGTAAGGATCACATAATTCCTAACAAAGTTTTGACACAGATTCCCACTTCGGGCATTCAGAACATATAGCACGTTGCTGTAAGCAAGCACATTCTCATTCAAAGTTGCAAGTTACTATGTAGGAACAAGTTTGTATAGGTATTTCAAAGATGCCCAGAATGAGCTAAACGTTGTATGTCTCCAGCTCCTAGAAATAACTTCATGCCCCAACTCCCTTACTTCCAGCTAGTAAGGCTCACATAATTTCTAACAAAGATTTGACACAGATTTCCAATTCGAGCATTCAAAACATATAGCACGTTGCTGTAAGCAAGCACATTCTCATTCAAAGTTGCAAGTTACTATGTAGGAACAAGTTTGTATAGGTATTTCAAAGATGCCCAGAACTGAGCTAAACATTGTATGTCTCCAACTCCTAGAAAAAACTTCATGTCCCATCTCCCTTACTTCCATCTAGTAAGATTCACATAATTCCTAACAAAGTTTTGACACAGATTCCCAATTCGGGCATTCAGAACATATAGCACAATGCTGTAAGCAAGCACATTCTCATTCAACGTTGCAAGTTACTATGTAGGAACAAGTTTGTATAGGTATTTCAAAGATGCCCAGAACTGATCTAAACGTTGTATGTGTCCAAACTCTAGAAATAACTTCATGCCCCATCTCCCTTACTTCCAGCTAGTAAGGATCACATAATTCCTAACAAAGTTTTGAACACAGATTCCCACTTCGGGCATTCAGAACATATAGCACGTTGCTGTAAGCAAGCACATTCTCATTCAAAGATGCAAGTTACTATGTAGGAACAAGTTTGTATAGGTATTTCAAAGATGCCCAGAACTGAGCTAAACTTGGTATGTCTCCAACTCCTAGAAATAACTTCATGCCCCATCTCCCTTACTTCCAGCTAGTAAGGATCACATAATTCCTAACAAAGTTTTGACACAGATTCCCAATTCGGGCATTCAGAACATAGAGAACGTTGCTGTAAGCAAGCACATTCTCATTCAAAGTTGCAAGGTACTATGTAGGAACAAGTTTGTATAGGTATTTCAAAGACGCCCAGAACTGAGCTAAACTTGGTATGTCTCCAACTCCTAGAAATAACTTCATGTCCCATCTCCCTTACTTCAAGCTTGTAAGGATCACATAATTCCTAACAAAGTTTTGACACAGATTCCCACTTCGCGCATTCAGAACATATAGCACGTTGCTGTAAGCAAGCACATTCTCATTCAAAGTTGCAAGTTACTATGTAGGAACAAGTTTGTATAGGTATTTCAAAGATGCCCAGAACTGAGCTAAACGTTGTATGTCTCCAACTCCTAGAAATAACTTTATGCCCCAACTCCCTTACTTCCAGCTTGTAAGGATCACATAATTCCTAACAAAGATTTGACACAGATTCCCAATTCGGGCATTCAGAACATATAGCACGTTGCTGTAATCAAGCACATTCTCATTCAAAGATGCAAGTTACTATGTAGGAACAAGTTTGTATAGGTATTTCAAAGATGCCCAGAACTGAGCTAAATAGGTATGTCTCCAAATCCTAGAAATAACTTCATGCCCCATCTCCATTACTTATATTTAGTAAGGATCACATAATTTCTAACAAAGTTTTGACACAGAGTCCCAATTCGGGCATTCAGAACATATAGCACGTTGCTGTAAGCAAGCACATTCTCATTCAAAGTTGCAAGTTACTATGTAGGAACAAGTTTGTATAGGTATTTCAAAGATGCCCAGAACTGAGCTAAACTTGGTATGTCTCCAACCCCTGAAATAACTTCATGCCCCATCTCCCTTACTTCCAGCTAGTAAGGATCACATAATTCCTAACAAAGTTTTGACACAGATTCCCAATTCGGGCATTCAGAACATGTAGCACGTTGCTGTAAGCAAGCACATTCTCATTCAAAGTTGCAAGTTACTATGTAGGAACAAGTTTGCATAGGTATTTCAAAGATGCCCAGAACTGAGCTAAATTTGGTATGTCTCCAACTCCTAGAAATAACTTCATGCCCCATCTCCGTTACTTTCAGCTAGTAAGGATCACATAATTCCTAACAAAGTTTTGACACAGATTCCCAATTCGGGCATTCAGAACATATAGCACGTTGCTGTAAACAAACACATTCTCATTCAAAGTTGCAAGTTACTATGTAGGAACAAGTTTGTATAGGTATTTCAAAGATGCCCAGAACTGAGCTAAACTTGGTATGTCTCCAACTCCTAGAAATAACTTCATGCCCCATCTCCCTTACTTCCAGCTAGTAAGGATCACATAATTCCTAACAAAGTTTTGACACAGATTCCGAATTCGGGCATTCAGAACATATAGCACGTTGCTGTAAGCAAGCACATTCTCATTCACAGTTGCAAGTTACTATGTAGGAACAAGTTTGTATAGGTATTTCAAAGATGCCCAGAACTGATCTAAACGTTGTATGTGTCTAACCACTAGAAATAACTTCATGCCCCATCTCCCTTACTTCCAGCTAGTAAGGATCACATAATTCCTAACAAAGTTTTGAACACAGATTCCCAATTCGGGCATTCAGAACATATAGCACGTTGCTGTAAGCAAGCACATTCTCATTCAAAGTTGCAAGTTACTATGTAGGAACAAGTTTGTATAGGTATTTCAAAGATGCCCAGAACTGAGCTAAACTTGGTATCTGTCCAACTCCTAGAAATAACTTCATGCCCCATCTCACTAACTTCCAGCTAGTAAGGATCACATAATTCCTAACAAAGTTTTGACACAGATTCCCAATTCGGGAATTCAGAACATATAGCACGTTGCTGTAAGCAAGCACATTCTCATTCAAAGTTGCAAGATCCTATGTAGGATCAAGTTTGTATAGGTATTTCAAAGATGCCCAGAACTGAGCTAAACTTGGTATGTGTCCAACCTCTATAAATAACTTCATGCCCCATCTCCCATACTTCCAGCTAGTAAGGATCACATAATTCCTAACAAAGTTTTGACACAGATTCCCAATTCGGGCATTCAGAACATGTAGTGCGTTTCTTTAAGCAAGCACTTTCTCATTCAAAGTTGCAAGTTACTATGAAGGAACAAGTTTGTATAGGTATTTCAAAGATGCCCAGAACTGAGCTAAACTTGGTATGTGTCCAACTCCTAGAAATAACTTCATGCCCCAACTGCCTTACTTCCAGCTAGTAAGGATCACATAATTCCTAACAAAGTTTTGACACAGATTCCCAATTCGGGCATTCAGAACATATAGCACGTTGCTGTAAGCAAGCACATTCTCATTCAAAGTTGCAAGTTACTATGTAGGAACAAGTTTGTATAGGTATTTCAAAGATCCCCAGAACTGAGCTTAACGTTGTATGTCTCCAACTCCCAGAAATAACTTCATGCCACATCTCCCTTACTTCCATCTAGTAAGGATCACATAATTTCTAACAAAATTTTGACTCAGATTCCCAATTCGGGCATTCAGAACATATAGCACGTTGCTGTAAGAAAGCACATTCTCATTCACAGTTGCAAGTTACTATGTAGGAACAAGATTGTATAGGTATTTCAAAGATGCCCAGAACTGAGCTAAAACTTGTATGTGTCCAACCTCTAGAAATAACTTGAAGCCCCATCTCCCTTACTTCCAGCTTGTAAGGATCACATAATTCCTAACAAAGTTTTGAACACAGATTCCCAATTGGGGCATTCAGAACATATAGCACGTTGCTGTAAGCAAGCACATTCTCATTCAAAGATGCAAGTTACTATGTAGGAACAAGTTTGTATAGGTATTTCAAAGATGCAGAGAACTGAGTTAAACTTGGTATGTCTCCAACTCCTAGAAATAACTTCATGCCCCATCTCACTTACTTCCAGCTAGTAAGGATCACATAATTCCTAAGAAAGTTTTGACACAGATTCCCAATTCGGGCATTCAGAACATATAGCACGTTGCTGTAAGCAAGCACATTCTCATTCAAAGTTGCAAGTTACTATGTAGGAACAAGTTTGTATAGGTATTTCAAAGATGCCCAGAACTGAGCTAAACTTGGTATGTCTGCAACTCCTAGCAATAACTTCATGCCCCATCTCCCTTACTTCCAGCTTGTAAGGATCACATAATTCCTAACAAAGTTTTCACACAGATTCCCACTTCGCGCATTCAGAACATATAGCACGTTGCTGTAAGCAAGCACATTCTCATTCAAAGTTGCAAGTTACTATGTAGGAACAAGTTTGTATAGGTATTTCAAAGATGCCCAGAACTGAGCTAAACGTTGTATGTCTCCAACTCCTAGAAATAACTTTATGCCCCAACTCCTTTACTTCCAGCTTGTAAGGATCACATAATTCCTAACAAAGATTTGACACAGATTCCCAATTCGGGCATTCAGAACATATAGCACGTTGCTGTAATCAAGCACATTCTCATTCAAAGATGCAAGTTACTATGTAGGAACAAGTTTGTATAGGTATTTCAAAGATGCAGAGAACTGAGTTAAACTTGGTATGTCTCCAACTCCTAGAAATAACTTCATGCCCCATCTCCCTTACTTCCAGCTAGTAAGGATCACATAATTCCTAAGAAAATTTTGACACAGATTCCCAATTCGGGCATTCAGAACATATAGCACGTTGCTGTAAGCAAGCACATTCTCATTCAAAGTTGCAAGTTACTATGTAGGAACAAGTTTGTATAGGTATTTCAAAGATGCCCAGAACTGAGCTAAACTTGGTATGTCTGCAACTCCTAGAAATAACTTCATGCCCCATCTCCCTTACTTCCAGCTAGTAAGGATCACATAATTCCTAACAAAATTTTGACACAGATTCCCACTTCGGGCATTCAGAACATATAGCACGTTGCTGTAAGCAAGCACATTCTCATTCAAAGTTGCAAGTTACTATGTAGGAACAAGTTTGTATAGGTATTTCAAAGATGCACAGAACTGAGCTAAACGTTATGTGTCTCCAGCTCCTAGAAAAAACTTCATGCCCCAACTCCCTTACTTCCAGCTTGTAAGGATCACATAATTCCTAACAAAGATTTGACACAGATTCCCAATTCGGGCATTCAGAGCATATAGCACGTTGCTGTAAGCAAGCACATTCTCATTCAAAGTTGCAAGTTACTATGTAGGAACAAGTTTGTATAGGTATTTCAAAGATGCCCAGAACTGAGCTAAACGTTGTATGTCTCCAACTACTAGAAAGAACTTCATGCCCCATCTCCCTTACTTCCAGCTAGTAAGGATCACATAATTCCTAACAAAGTTTTAACACAGATTCCCAATTCGGGCATTCAGAACATATAGCACGTTGCTGTAAGCAAGCACTTTCTCATTCCAAGTAGCAAGTTACTATGTAGGAACAAGTTTGTATAGGTATTTCAAAGATGCCGAGAACTGAGCTAAACTTGCTATGTCTCCAGCTCATAGAAATAACTTCAGGCCCCATCTCCCTCACTTCCAGCTAATAAGGATCACATAATTCCTAACAAATATTTGACACAGATTCCCAATTCGAGCATTCAAAACATATAGCACTTTTCTTTTAGCAAACATTTTCTCATTCCAAGTAGCAAGTTACAATGAAGGAACAAGTTTTTATAGCTATTTCAAAGATGCCCAGTTCTGAGCTAAACTTGGTATGTCTCCAACTCCTAGAAATAACTTCATGCCCCATCTCCCTTACTTCCAGCTAGTAAGGATCACATAATTCCTAACAAAGTTTTGACACAGATTCCCAATTCGGGCATTCAGAACATATACCACATTGCTTTAAGCAAGCACTTTCTCATTCCAAGTAGCAAGTTACTATGTAGGATCAAGTTTGTATAGGTATTTCAAGGAAGCCCAGAACTGAGCTAAATGTAGTATGTCTCCAACTCCTAGAAATAACTTCATGCCCCATTTCCCTTACTTCCAGCTAGTAAGGATCACATAATTCCTAACAAAGTTTTGACACAGATTCCAAATTCGGGCATTCAGAACATATAGCACGTTACTGTAAGTAAGCACATTGTCATTCAAAGTTGCAAGTTACTATGTAGGAACAAGTTTGTATAGGTATTTCAAAGATCCCCAGAACTGAGCTAAACTTGGTATGTCTCCAACTCCTAGAAATAACTTCATGCCCCATCTTCCTTACTTCCAGCTAGTAAGGATCACATAATTCCTAACAAAGATTTGACACAGATTACCGATTCGGGCATTCAGAACATATAGCACGTTGCTGTAAGCAAGAACTTTCTCATTCAAAGTTGCAAGTTACTATGTAGGAGCAAGTTTGTTTAGGACTTTCAAAGGTCCCCAGAACTGAGCTAAACTTGTTATGTCTCCAACTCCTAGAAATCACTTCATGCCCCATCTCGTCTGCTTACAGCTAGTAAGGATCACATAATTCCTAACAAAATTTTGACACAGATTCCCAATTAGGGCATTCAGAACATATAGCACGTTGCTTTAAACAAGCACTTTCTCATTCCAAGTAGCAAGTTACTATGTAGGAACAAGTTTGTATAGGTATTTCAAAGATGCCCAGAACTGAGCTAAACTTGGTATGTCTCAACTCCTAGAAATAACTTCATGCCTCATCTCCCTTACTTTCAGCTAGTAAGGATCACATAATTCCTAACAAAGTTTTGACACAGATTCCCAATTCGTGCATTCAGAACATATAACACGTTGCTTTAAGCAAGCACTTTCTCATTCCAAGTAGCAAGTTACTATGTAGGAACAAGTTTGTATAGGTATTTCAAAGATGCCCAGAACTGAGCTACACTTGGTGCGTCTCCAACTCCTAGAAATAACTTCAGGCCCCATCTCCCTTACGTCCAGCTAGTAAAGATCACATAATTTGTAAAAAAGTTTTGACACAGATTCCCAATTCGGGCATTCAGAACCTATAGCACGTTGCTTTAAGCAAGCACTTTCTCATTCCAAGTAGCAAGTTACTATGTAGGAACAAGTTTGTATAGGTATTTCAAAGATGCCGAGAACTGAGCTAAACTTGCTATGTCTCCAGCTCATAGAAATTACTTCATGCCCCATCTCCCTTACTTCCAGCTAGTAAGGATCACATAATTCCTAACAAAGTTTTGACACAGATTCCCAATTCGGGCATTCAGAACATATAGCACGTTGCTGTAAGCAAGCACATTCTCATTCAAAGTTGCAAGTTACAATGTAGGAACAAGTTTGTATAGGTATTTCAAAGATCCACAGAACCGAGCTAAACTTGGTATTTCTCCAACTCCAAGAAATAACTTCAGGCCCCATCTCCCTCACTTCCATCTAGTAAGGATCACATAATTCCCAACAAAGATTTGACTCAGATTCCCAATTCGGGCATTCAGAACATATAGCACGTTGCTTTAAGCAAGCAGTTTCTCATACCAAGTAGCAAGTTACTATGTAGGAACAAGTTTGTATAGGTATTTCAAAGATGCCCAGTACTGAGCGAAAGTGGGTATGTCTCCAACTCCTAGAAATAACATCATGCCCCATCTCCCTTACTTCCATCTAGTAAGGATCACATAATTCCTAACAAAGTTTTGACACAGATTCCCAATTCGGGCATTCAGATCATAGAGCACGTTGCTTTAAGCAAGCACTTTCTCATTCCAAGTAGCAAGTTTCTATGAAGGAACAAGTTGGTATAGTTATTTCAAGATGCCCAGAACTGAGCTAAACTTGGTATGTCTCCAACTCCTAGAAATAACTTCATGCCCCATCTCCCTTACGTCCAGCTAGTAAGAATCACATAATTCCTAACAAAGATTTGACACAGATTCCCAATTCGGGCATTCAGAACATATAGCACGTTGCTGTAAGCAAGCACATTCTCATTCAAAGTTGCAAGTTACTATGCTGGAACAAGTTCATATAGGACTTTCAAAGATCCCCAGAACTGAGTTAAACTCGGTATGTCTCCAACTCCTAGAAATAACTTCAGGCCCCATCACCCTTACTTCCAGCTAGTAAGGATCACATATTTCATAACAAAGTTTTGACACAGATTCCCAATTCGGACATTCAAAACATATAGCACTTTGCTTTAAGCTAGCACTTTCTCATTCCAAGAAGCAAATTACTATGTAGGAACAAGTTTGTATAGGTATTTCAAAGATGCCGAGAACTGAACTAAACTTGCTATGTCTCCAACTCCTAGAAATAACTAAAGGCCCCATCTCCCTCACATCCAGCTAGTAAGGATCACATAATTCCTAACAAAGTTTGGACACAGATTCCCAATTCGGGCATTCAGAACATAGAGCACGTTGCTTTAAGCAAACATTTTCTCATTCCAAGTAGCAAGTTACTATGTAGAAACAAGTTTGTATAGCTATATCAACGATGCCCAGAACTGAGCTAAACTTGGTATGTCTCCAACTCCTAGAAATAACGACATACCCCATCTCCCTTACTTCCAGCTAGTAAGGATCACATAATTCCTAACAAAGTTTTGACACAGATTCCCATTTCGGGCATTCAGAACATATAGTACGTTGCTGTAAGCAAGCACTTTCTCATTCAAAGTTGCTAGTTCATATGTAGGAACTAGTTTGTATAGGTATTTCAAAGATGCCCAGAACTGAGCTAAACTTGGTATGTCTCCAACTCCTAGAAATAACTTCATGCCCCATCTCCCTTACTTCCAGCTAGTAAGGATCACATAATTCCTAACAAAGTTTTGACACAGATTCCCAATTGGGCATTCAGAACATATACCACGTTTCTTTAAGCAAGCACTTTCTCATTCCAAGTAGGAAGTTACTATGTAGGAACAAGTTTGTATAGCTTTTTCAAAGATACCAAGGACTGAGCTTAACTTGATATGTCTCCAACTCCTAGAAGTAACTTCATGCCCCCTCTCCCTTACTTCCAGCTAGTAAGGATCACATAATTCCTAACAAAGTTTTGACACAGATTCCCAATTCGGGCATTCAGAACATATAGCACGTTGCTTTAAGCAAGCACTTTTTCATTTCAAGTAGCAAGTTACTATGTAGGAACAAGTTTGTATAGGTATTTGAAAGAAGCCCATAACTGAGCTAAACTTGGTATGTCTCCAACTCCTAGAAATAACTTCATGCCCCATCTCCCTTACTTCCAGCTAGTAAGGATCACATAATTCCAAACAAAGTTTTGACACAGATTCCCAATTCGGGCATTCAGAACTTGTAGCACGTTGCTTTAAGCAAGCACTTTCTTATTCCAAGTAGAAAGTTACTATGTAGGAACAAGTTTGTATAGGTTTTTCAAAGATGCCAAGAATTGAGCTAAAGTGGGTATGTCTCCAACTCCTAGAATTAACTTCATGCCCCATCTTCCTTACTTCCAGCTAGTAAGGATCACATAATTCCTAAGAAAGTTTTGAGACAGATTCCCAATTCGGGCATTCAGAACATATAGCACGTTGCTCTAAGCAAGCACATTCTCATTCAAAGTTGCAAGTTACAATGTAGGAACAAGTTTGTTTAGGTATTTCAAATATCCACAGAACCGAGCTAAACTTGGTATTTCTCCAACTCCAAGAAATAACTTCAGGCCCCATCTCCCTCACTTCCAGCTAGTAAGGATCACATAATTCCCAACAAGGATTTGACTCAGATTCCCAATTCGGGCATTCAGAACATATAGCACGTTGCTTTAAGCAAGCAGTTTCTCATACCAAGTAGCAAGTTACTATGTAGGAACAAGTTTGTATAGGTATTTCAAAGATGCCCAGTACTGAGCGAAAGTGGGTATGTCTCCAACTCCTAGAAATAACTTCAGGCCCCATCTCCCTTACTTCCATCTAGTAAGGATCACATAATTCCTAACAAAGTTTTGACACAGATTCCCAATTCGGGCATTCAGATCATAGAGCACGTTGCTTTAAGCAAGCACTTTCTCATTCCAAGTAGCAAGATTCTATGAAGGAACAAGTTGGTATAGGTATTTCAAGATGCCCAGAACTGAGCTAAACTTGGTATGTCTCCAACTCCTAGAAATAACTTCATGCCCCATCTCCCTTACTTCCAGCTAGTAAGGATCACATAATTCCTAACAAAGTTTTGAGACAGATTCCCAATTCGGGCATTCAGAACATATAGCACGTTGCTGTAAGCAAGCACATTCTCATTCAAAGTTGCAAGTTACTATGTAGGAACAAGTTCATATAGGACTTTCAAAGATCCCCAGAACTGAGTTAAACTCGGAATGTCTCCAACTCCTAGAAATAACTTCAGGCCCCATTTCCCTTACTTCCAGCTAGTAAGGATCACATATTTCCTAACAAAGTTTTGACACAGATTCCCAATTCGGGCATTCAAAACATAGCGCACTTTGCTTTAAGCTAGCACTTTCTCATTCCAAGTAGCAAATTACTATGTAGGAACAAGTTTGTATAGGTATTTCAAAGATGCCGAGAACTGAACTAAACTTGCTATGTCTCCAACTCCTAGAAATAACTAAAGGCCCCATCTCCCTCACATCCAGCTAGTAAGGATCACATAATTCCTAACAAAGTTTTGACACAGATTCCCAATTCGGGCATTCAGAACATAGAGCACGTTGCTTTAAGCAAACATTTTCTCATTCCAAGTAGCAAGTTACTATGTAGAAACAAGTTTGTATAGCTATATCAACGATGCCCAGAACTGAGCTAAACTTGGTATGTCTCCAATTCCTAGATATAACGACATACCCCATCTCCCTTACTTCCAGCTAGTAAGGATCACATAATTCCTAACAAAGTTTTGACACAGATTCCCATTTCGGGCATTCAGAACATATAGTACGTTGCTGTAAGCAAGCACTTTCTCATTCAAAGTTGCTAGTTCATATGTAGGAACAAGTTTGTATAGGTATTTCAAAGATGCCCAGAACTGAGCAAATCTTGGTATGTCTCCAACTCCTAGAAATAACTTCATGCCACATCTCCCTTACTTCCAGCTAGTAAAGATCACATAATTACTAACAAACTTTTGAAACAGATTCCCAATTCGGGCATTCAGAACATATAGCACATTGCATTAAGCAAGCACATTCTCTTTCAAAGTTGCAAGTTACTATGTAGGAACACGTTTGTATAGGACTTTCAGAGATCCCCAGAACTGAGCTAAATTGGTATGTCTCCAACTCCTAGAAATAACTTCATGCCTCATCTCCCTTACTTCCAGCTAGTAAGGATCACATAATTCCTAACAAAGTTTTGACACAGATTCCCAATTCGGGCATTCACAACATATAGCACGTTGCTTTAAGCAAGCATTTTCTCATTCCAACTAGCAAGTTACTATGTAGGAACAAGTTTGTATACGTATTTGAAAGATGCCCAGAACTGAGCTAAACTTAGTATGTCTCCAACTCCTAGAAATAACTTCAGGCCCCATCTCCCTCACTTCAAGCTAGTAAGGATCACATATTTCCTAACAAAGATTTGACAAAGATTCCCAATTCGAGCATTCAGAACATATAGCACGTTGCTTTAAGCAGGCACCTTCTCATTCCAAGTAGCAAGGTACTATGTAATAACAAGTTTGTATAGGTCTTTCAAAGATGCCCAGAACTGAGCTAAACTTGGTATGTCTCCAACTCCTAGAAATAACGACATACCCCATCTCCCTTACTTCCAGCTAGTAAGGATCACATAATTCCTAACAAAGTTTTGACACAGATTCCCATTTCGGGCATTCAGAACATATAGTACGTTGCTGTAAGCAAGCACTTTCTCATTCAAAGTTGCTAGTTCATATGTAGGAACAAGTTTGTATAGGTATTTCAAAGATCCCCAGAACTAGCTAATCTTGGTATGTCTCCAACTCCTAGAAATAACTTCATGCCACATCTCCCTTACTTCCAGCTCTTAAGGATCACATAATTACTAACAAAGTTTTGACACAGTTTCCGAATTCGGGCATTCAGAACATATAGCACGTTGCTGTAAGCAAGCACATTCTCTTTCAAAGTTGCAAGTTACTATGTAGGAACAAGTTTGTATAGGACTTTCAGAGATCCCCAGAACTGAGCTAAATTGGTATGTCTCCAACTCCTAGAAATAACTTCATGCCTCATCTCCCTTACTTCCAGCTAGTAAGGATCACATAATTCCTAACAAAGTTTTGACACAGATTCCCAATTCGGGCATTCAGAACATATAGCACGTTGCTTTAAGCAAGCATTTTCTCATTCCAACTAGCAAGTTACTATGTAGGAACTTGTTTGTATACGTATTTCAAAGATGCCCAGAACTGAGCTAAACTTAGTATGTCTCCAACTCCTAGAAATAACTTCAGGCCCCATCTCCCTCACTTCAAGCTAGTAAGGATCACATAATTCCTAACAAAGATTTGACAAAGATTCCCAATTCGGGCATTCAGATCATATAGCACTTTGCTTTAAGCAATCACTTTCTCATTCCAAGTACCAAGTTACTGTGTAGGAACAAGTTTGTATAGCTGTTTCAAAGATGCCCAGAACTGAGCTAATCTTGGTATGTCTCCAACTCCATGAAGTAACTTCATGCCCCATATCCCTTACTTCCAGCTAGTAAGGATCACATATTTCCTAACAAAGCTTTGACACAGAATCCCAATTCGGGCATTCAGAACATATAGCACGTTGCTTTAAGCAATCACTATCTCATTCCAAGTAGCAAGTTACTATGTAGGAACAAGTTTGTATAGGTATTTCAAAGATGCCCAGAACTGAGCTAAACTTGGTATGTCTCCAACTCCTAGAAATAACTTCATGCCCCATCTCACTTACTTCCAGCTAGTAAGGATCACATAATTCCTAACAAAGTTTTGACACAGATTAACAATTCGGGCATTCAGAACATATAGCACGTTGCTTTAAGCAAGCACTTTCTCATTCCAAGTAGCAAGATACTATGTAGGAACCATTTTGTATAGGTATTTCAAAGATGCCCATAATTGAGCTAAAGTTGGTATGTCTCCAACTCCTAGAAATAACTTCATGCCCCATCTCCCTTACTTCCAGCTAGTAAGGATCGCATGATTCCTAACAAAGTTTTGACACAGATTCCCAACTCGGGCATTCAGAACATATAGCACGTTGTTTAAGCAAGCAATTTCTCATTCCAAGTAGCAAGTTACTATGTAGGAACAAGTTTGTATAGGTATTTCAAAGATGCCCAAAACTGAGCTAAACTTGGATGTCTCCAACTCCTAGAAATAACTTCATGTCCCAACTCCCTTACTTCCAGCTAGTAAGGATCACATAATTCCTAACAATGTTTTGACACAAATTCCCATTTCGGGCATTCAGAACATGTAGTACGTTGCTGTAAGCAAGCACTTTCTCATTCAAAGTTGCAATTTCATATGTAGAAACAAGTTTGTATAGGTATTTCAAAGATGCCCAGAACTGAGCTAATCTTGGTATGTCTCCAACTCCTAGAAATCACTTCATGCCCCATCTCCCTTACTTCCAGCTAGTAAGGATCACATAATTCCTAACAAATATTTGACACAGATTGCAAATTAGGGCATTCAGAACATATAGCACGTTGCTGTAAGCAAGCTCATTCTCATTCAAAGTTGCAAGATACTATATAGGAACAAGTTTGCATAGGAATTTCAAAGATCCCCAGAACTGAGCTAATCTTGGTATGTCTCCAACTCCTAGAAATAACATCAGGCCCCATCTCCCTCACTTCCAGCTAGTAAGGATCACATAATTCCTAACAAAGTTTTGACACAGATTCCCAATTCGGGCATTCAGAACATATAGCACGTTGCTTTAAGCAAATATTTTCTCATTCCAAGTACGAAGTTGCTATGTAGGAACAAGTTTTTATAGCTTTTTCAAAGATGCCCAGAAGTGAGCTAAACTTGGTATGTCTCCAACTCCTAGAAGTAATTTCATGCCCCATCTCCCTTACTTCCAGCTAGTAAGGATCACATAATTCCTAACAAAGTTTGACACAGATTCCCAATTCGGGCATTCAGAACATATAGCACGTTGCTTTAAGCAATCACTTTCTCATTCCAACTAGCAAGTTACTATGTAGGAACAAGTTTGTATAGGTATTTCAAAGATGCCCAGAACTGAGCTAAACTTGGTATGTCTCCAACTCCTAGAAATAACTTCATGCCCCTTCTTCCTTACTTCCAGCTAGTAAGGATCACATAATTCCTAACAAAGTTTTGACACAGATTCCCAATTGGGCATTCAGAACATGTACCACGTTGCTTTAAGCAAGCACTTTCTCATTCCAAGTAGCAAGTTACTATGTAGGAACAAGTTTGTATAGCTTTTTCAAAGATACCAAGGACTGAGCTAAACTTGGTATGTCTCCAACTTCTAGAAGTAACTTCATGCCCCATCTCCCTTACTTCCAGCTAGTAAGGATCACATAATTCCTAACAATGTTTTGACACAGATTCCCAATTCGGGCATTCAGAACATATAGCACGTTGCTTTAAGCAAGCACTTTCTCATTCCAAGTAGCACGTTACTATGTAGGAACAAGTTTTTATTGGTATTTCAAAAAAGCCCAGAACTGAACTAAACTTGGTATGTCTCCAACTCCTAGAAATAACTTCATGCCACATCTCCCTTACTTCCAGCTAGGAAGGATCACGTAATTCCTAACAAAGTTTTGACACCGATTCCCAATTCGGGCATTGAGAACATATAGCACGTTGCATTAAGCAGGCACCTTCTCATTCCAAGTAGCAAGTTACTATGTAATAACAAGTTTGTATAGGTCTTTCAAAGATGCCCAGAACTGAGCTAAACTTGGTATGTCTCCAACTCCTAGAAATAACGACATACCCCATCTCCCTTACTTCCAGCTAGTAAGGATCACATAATTCCTAACAAAGTTTTGACACAGATTCCCAATTCGGGCATTCAGAACATATAGTACGTTGCTGTAAGCAAGCACTTTCTCATTCAAAGTTGCTAGTTCATATGTAGGAACAAGTTTGTATAGGTATTTCAAAGATGCCCAGAACTGAGCAAATCTTGGTATGTCTCCAACTCCTAGAAATAACTTCATGCCACATCTCCCGTGCTTCCAGCTAGTAAGGATCACATATTTACTAACAAAGTTTTGACACAGATTCCCAATTCGGGCATTCACAACATATAACACGTTGCTTTAAGCAAGCACTTTCTCATTCAAACTATCAAGTTGCTATGTAGGAACAAGTTTGTATAGGTATTTCAAAGATGCCTGGAGCTGAGCTAAACTTGGTATGTCTCCAACTCCTAGAAATAACTTCATGCCCCATCTCCCTTACTTCCAGCTAGTAAGGATCAAATAATTCCTAACAAAGTTTGACACAGATTCCCAATTCGGGCATTCAGAACATATAGCACGTTGCTTTAAGCAAGCACTTTCTCATTCCAAGTAGCAAGTTACAATCTAGGAACAACTTTGTATAGGACTTTCAAAGATCCCCAGAACTGAGCTAAAGTGGGTATGTCTCCAACTCCTAGAAATAACTTCATGCCTCATCTCCCTTACTTCCACCTAATAAGGATAACATAATTCCTAACAAAGTTTTGACAGAGATTCCGAATTCGGACATTCAGAACATTTAGCACGTTGTTTTAAGCAAGCACTTTCTCATTCAAAGTAACAAGTAACAATGTAGGAACAAATTTGTATAGGTATTTCAAAGATGCCCAAACTGAGCAAAAGTGGGTATGTCTAAAACTCTTAGAAATAACTTCATGCCCCATCTCCCTTACTTCCATCTAGTAAGGATCACATAATTCCTAACAAAGTTTTGACACAGATTCCCAATTCGGGCATTCAGAACATATAGCACGTTGCTTTAAGCAAGCAATGTCTCATTCCAAGTAGCAAGTTACTATGTAGGAACAAGTTTGTATAGGTATTTCAAAGATGCCCAAAACTGAGCTAAACTTGGATGTCTCCAACTCCTAGAAATAACTTCATGCCCCAACTCCCTTTCTTCCAGCTAGTAAGGATCACATAATTCCTAACAATGTTTAGACACAAATTCCCATTTCGGGCATTCAGAACATATAGTACGTTGCTGTAAGCAAGCACTTTCTCATTCAAAGTTGCAAGTTCATATGTAGAAACAAGTTTGTATACGTATTTCAAAGATGCCCAGAACTGAGCTAATCTTGGTATGTCTCCAACTCCTAGAAATCACTTCATGACCCTTCTCCCTTACTTCCAGCTAGTAAGGATCACATAATTCCTAACAAATATTTGACACAGATTGCATATTAGGGCATTCAGAACATATAGCACGTTGCTGTAAGCAAGCTCATTCTCATTCAAAGTTGCAAGATACTATATAGGAACAAGTTTGCATAGGAATTTCAAAGATCCCCAGAACTGAGCTAATCTTGGTATGTCTCCAACTTCTAGAAATAACACCAGGCCCCATTTCCCTCACTTCCAGCTAGTAAGGATCACATAATTCCTAACAAAGTTTTGACACAGATTCCCAATTCGGGCATTCAGAACATATAGCACGTTGCTTTAAGCAAACATTTTCTCATTCCAAGTAGCAAGTTGTTATGTAGGAACAAGTTTGTATAGCTTTTTCAAGGATGCCCAGAACTGAGCTAAACTTGGTATGTCTCCAACTCCTAGAAGTAATTTCATGCCCCATCTCCCTTACTTCCAGCTAGTAAGGATCACATAATTCCTAACAAAGTTTTGACACAGATTCCCAATTCGGGCTTTCAGATCATATAGCACGTTGCATTAAGCAAGCAATTTCTCATTCCAACTAGCAAGTTATTATGTAGGAACAAGTTTGTATATGTATTTCAAAGATGCCCAGAACTGAGCTAAACTTAGTATGTCTCCAACTCCTAGAAATAACTTCATGCCCCATCTCACTTACTTCCATCTAGTAAGGATCACATAATTCCTAACAAAGATTTGACACAGATTTCCAATTCGGGCATTCCGCATATTTAGCACGTTGCTTTAAGCAAGCACTTTCTCATTCCAAGTAGCAAGTTACTATGTAGAAACAAGTTTGTATAGCTATTTCAAAGATGCCCCGAACTGAGCTAAACTTGGTATGTCTCCAACTCCTAGAAGTAACTTCATGCCCCATCTCCCTTACTCCCAGCTAGTAAGGATCACATAATTCCTAACAAAGATTTGACACAGATTCCCAATTCGGGCATTCAGAACATATAGCACGTTGCTTTAAGCAAGCACTTTCTCATTCCAAGTAGCAAGTTACTATGTAGGAACAAGTTTGTATAGGTATTTCAAAGATGCCCAGAACTGAGCTAAACTTGGTATGTCTCCAACTCCTAGAAGTAACTTCATGCCCCAACACCCTTACTTCCAGCTAGTAAGGATCACATAATTCCTAACAAAGTTTTGACACAGATTCCCAATTCGGGCATTCAGAACATATAGCACGTTGCTTTAAGCAAGCACTTTCTCATTCCAAGTAGCAAGTTACTATTAAGGAAGAAGTTTGTATAGCTATTTCAAAATGCCCAGAACTGAGCTAAACTTCGTATGTCTCCAACTCCTAGAAATAACTTCATGCCCCATCTCCCTTACTTCCAGCTAGTAAGGATCACATAATTCCTAACAAAGTGTTGACACTGATTCCAAATTCGGGAATTCAGAACGTATAGCACGTTGCTTTAAGCAAGCACTTTCTCATTCCAAGGAGCAAGTTACTATCTAGGAACAAGTTTGTATAGGTATTTCAAAGAAGCCCAGAACTGAGCTAAACTTGGCATGTCTCCAACTCCTAGAAGTAACTTCATGCCCCATCTCCCTTACTTCCAGCTAGTAAGGATCACATAATTCCTAACAAAGTTTTGACACAGATTCCCAATTCGGGCATTCACAACATATAACACGTTGCTTTAAGCAAGCACTTTCTCATTCAAACTATCAAGTTGCTATGTAGGAACAAGTTTGTATAGGTATTTCAAAGATGCCTGGAGCTGAGCTAAACTTGGTATGTCTCCAACTCCTAGAAATAACTTCATGCCCCATCTCCCTTACTTCCAGCTAGTAAGGATCAAATAATTCCTAACAAAGTTTGACACAGATTCCCAATTCGGGCATTCAGAACATATAGCACGTTGCTTTAAGCAAGCACTTTCTCATTCCAAGTAGCAAGTTACAATCTAGGAACAACTTTGTATAGGACTTTCAAAGATCCCCAGAACTGAGCTAAAGTGGGTATGTCTCCAACTCCTAGAAATAACTTCATGCCTCATCTCCCTTACTTCCACCTAATAAGGATAACATAATTCCTAACAAAGTTTTGACAGAGATTCCGAATTCGGACATTCAGAACATTTAGCACGTTGTTTTAAGCAAGCACTTTCTCATTCAAAGTAACAAGTAACAATGTAGGAACAAATTTGTATAGGTATTTCAAAGATGCCCAAACTGAGCAAAAGTGGGTATGTCTAAAACTCTTAGAAATAACTTCATGCCCCATCTCCCTTACTTCCATCTAGTAAGGATCACATAATTCCTAACAAAGTTTTGACACAGATTCCCAATTCGGGCATTCAGAACATATAGCACGTTGCTTTAAGCAAGCAATGTCTCATTCCAAGTAGCAAGTTACTATGTAGGAACAAGTTTGTATAGGTATTTCAAAGATGCCCAAAACTGAGCTAAACTTGGATGTCTCCAACTCCTAGAAATAACTTCATGCCCCAACTCCCTTTCTTCCAGCTAGTAAGGATCACATAATTCCTAACAATGTTTAGACACAAATTCCCATTTCGGGCATTCAGAACATATAGTACGTTGCTGTAAGCAAGCACTTTCTCATTCAAAGTTGCAAGTTCATATGTAGAAACAAGTTTGTATACGTATTTCAAAGATGCCCAGAACTGAGCTAATCTTGGTATGTCTCCAACTCCTAGAAATCACTTCATGACCCTTCTCCCTTACTTCCAGCTAGTAAGGATCACATAATTCCTAACAAATATTTGACACAGATTGCATATTAGGGCATTCAGAACATATAGCACGTTGCTGTAAGCAAGCTCATTCTCATTCAAAGTTGCAAGATACTATATAGGAACAAGTTTGCATAGGAATTTCAAAGATCCCCAGAACTGAGCTAATCTTGGTATGTCTCCAACTTCTAGAAATAACACCAGGCCCCATTTCCCTCACTTCCAGCTAGTAAGGATCACATAATTCCTAACAAAGTTTTGACACAGATTCCCAATTCGGGCATTCAGAACATATAGCACGTTGCTTTAAGCAAACATTTTCTCATTCCAAGTAGCAAGTTGTTATGTAGGAACAAGTTTGTATAGCTTTTTCAAGGATGCCCAGAACTGAGCTAAACTTGGTATGTCTCCAACTCCTAGAAGTAATTTCATGCCCCATCTCCCTTACTTCCAGCTAGTAAGGATCACATAATTCCTAACAAAGTTTTGACACAGATTCCCAATTCGGGCTTTCAGATCATATAGCACGTTGCATTAAGCAAGCAATTTCTCATTCCAACTAGCAAGTTATTATGTAGGAACAAGTTTGTATATGTATTTCAAAGATGCCCAGAACTGAGCTAAACTTAGTATGTCTCCAACTCCTAGAAATAACTTCATGCCCCATCTCACTTACTTCCATCTAGTAAGGATCACATAATTCCTAACAAAGATTTGACACAGATTTCCAATTCGGGCATTCCGCATATTTAGCACGTTGCTTTAAGCAAGCACTTTCTCATTCCAAGTAGCAAGTTACTATGTAGAAACAAGTTTGTATAGCTATTTCAAAGATGCCCCGAACTGAGCTAAACTTGGTATGTCTCCAACTCCTAGAAGTAACTTCATGCCCCATCTCCCTTACTCCCAGCTAGTAAGGATCACATAATTCCTAACAAAGATTTGACACAGATTCCCAATTCGGGCATTCAGAACATATAGCACGTTGCTTTAAGCAAGCACTTTCTCATTCCAAGTAGCAAGTTACTATGTAGGAACAAGTTTGTATAGGTATTTCAAAGATGCCCAGAACTGAGCTAAACTTGGTATGTCTCCAACTCCTAGAAGTAACTTCATGCCCCAACACCCTTACTTCCAGCTAGTAAGGATCACATAATTCCTAACAAAGTTTTGACACAGATTCCCAATTCGGGCATTCAGAACATATAGCACGTTGCTTTAAGCAAGCACTTTCTCATTCCAAGTAGCAAGTTACTATTAAGGAAGAAGTTTGTATAGCTATTTCAAAATGCCCAGAACTGAGCTAAACTTCGTATGTCTCCAACTCCTAGAAATAACTTCATGCCCCATCTCCCTTACTTCCAGCTAGTAAGGATCACATAATTCCTAACAAAGTGTTGACACTGATTCCAAATTCGGGAATTCAGAACGTATAGCACGTTGCTTTAAGCAAGCACTTTCTCATTCCAAGGAGCAAGTTACTATCTAGGAACAAGTTTGTATAGGTATTTCAAAGAAGCCCAGAACTGAGCTAAACTTGGTATGTCTCCAACTCCTAGAAGTAACTTCATGCCCCATCTCCCTTACTTCCAGCTAGTAAGGATCACATAATTCCTAACAAAGTTTTGACACAGATTCCCAATTGGGCATTCAGAACATATACCACGTTGCTTTAAGCAAGCACTTTCTCATTCCAAGTAGCAAGTTACTATGTAGGAACAAGTTTGTATAGCTTTTTCAAAGATACCAAGGACTGAGCTAAACTTGGTATGTCTCCAACTCCTAGAAGTAACTTCATGCCCCATCTCCCTTACTTCCAGCTAGTAAGGATCACATAATTCCTAACAAAGTTTTGACACAGATTCCCAATTCGGGCATTCAGAACATATAGCACGTTGCTTTAAGCAAGCACTTTCTCATTCCAAGTAGCAAGTTACTATGTAGGAACAAGTTTTTATTGGTATTTCAAAAAAGCCCAGAACTGAACTAAACTTGGTATGTCTCCAACTCCTAGAAATAACTTCATGCCACCTCTCCCTTACTTCCAGCTAGTAAGGCCACGTAATTCCTAACAAAGTTTTGACACAGGTTCCCAATTCGGGCATTGAGAACATATAGCACGTTGCTTTAAGCAGGCACCTTCTCATTCCAAGTAGCAAGTTACTATGTAATAACAAGTTTGTATAGGTCTTTCAAAGATGCCCAGAACTGAGCTAAACTTGGTATGTCTCCAACTCCTAGAAATAACGACATACCCCATCTCCCTTACTTTCAGCTAGTAAGGATCACATAATTCCTAACAAAGTTTTGACAGAGATTCCGAATTCGGACATTCAGAACATTTAGCACGTTGTTTTAAGCAAGCACTTTCTCATTCCAAGTAACAAGTTACAATGTAGGAACAAATTTGTATAGGTATTTCAAAGATGCCCAAACTGAGCAAAAGTGGGTATGTCTAAAACTCTTAGAATTAACTTCATGCCCCATCTCCCTTACTTCCATCTAGTAAGGATCACATAATTCCTAGTTTCTCTAGGACTTTCAAAGATCCCCAGAAGTAAGCTAAAGTGGGTATGTGTCCAACTCCTAGAAATAACTTCATGCCCCATCTTCCTTACTTCCAGCTAGTCAGGATCACATAATTCCTAGCAAAGTTTGACACAGATTCCCATTTCGGGCATTCAGAACATATAGCACAGTGCTGTCAGCAAGCTCTTTCTCATTAAAAGTTGCAAGTTACTATCTAGGAACAAGTTTGTATAGGACTTTCAAAGATCGTCAGAACAGAGCTAAAGTGGGTATGTCTCCAACTCCTAGAAATAACTTCATGCCCTATCTACCTTACTAGCAGCTAGTCAGGATTACATAATTCCTAACAACGATTTGACACAGATTCCCAATTCGGGCATTCAGAACATATAGCACGTTGCTTTAAGCAAGCACTTTCTCATTCCACTTAGCAAGTTACTCTCAAGGAACAAGTTTGTATAGGACTTTCAAAGATCCCCAGAAGTGAGCTAAAGTGTGTATGTCTCCAACTCCTAGAAATAACTTCATGCCCCATCTCCCTTACTTCCAGCTAGTAAGGATCACATAATTCCTAACAAAGTTTTGACACAGATTCCCAATTCGGGCATTCAGAAAATATAGCACGTTGCTGCAAGCAAGCACATTCTCATTCACAGCTGCAAGTTACTATGTAGGAACAAGTTTGTATAGGACTTTCAAAGATCTCCAGAGCTGAGCTAAAGTGGGTATGTCTCCAACTCCTAGAAATACCTTGATGCCCCATCTATCTTACTTTCAGCTAGTAAGGATCACATAATTCCTAACAAAGTTTTGACACACATTCCCAATTCGGGCGTTCAGAATATATAGCACGTTGCTTTAAGCATGCACTTCCTCAATCCAAGTAGCAAGTTGCTATGTAGGAACAAGTTTGCATAGGTATTTCAAAGATGCCCAGAACTGAGCTAAGGTGGGTATGTCTCCAACTCCTAGAAATAACTTCATGCCCCATCTCCCTTACTTCCAGCTAGTAAGGATCACATAATTCCTAACAAAGTTTTGACACAGAATACCAGTTTGGGCATTCAGAACATATAGCACGTCGCTTTAAGCAAGCACTTTCTCATTCCAAGTAGCAAGTTACTATGTAGGAACAAGTTTGTATAGGGATTTCAAAGATGCCCAGAACTGAGCTAAACTTGGTATGTTTCCAACTCCTAGAAATAACTTCATGCCCCATCTCCCTTACTTCTAGCTAGTAAGGATCACATAATTCCTAACAAAGTTTTGACACAGATTCCCAATTGGGAGATTCAGTACATATAGAACGTTGCTTTAAGGAGGCACTTTCTCATTTCAAGTAGCAAATTACTATGTAGGAACAAGTTTGTATAGGTATTTCAAAGATGCCCAGAACTCAGCAAAAATAGGTATGTCTCCAACCTCTAGAAATAACTTCATGCCCCATCTCCCTTACTTCCAGCTAGTAACGATCACATAATTCCTAACAATGTTTTGACACAAATTCCCAATTCGGGCATTCAGAACATATAGCACGTTGCTGTAATCAAGCACTTTCTCATTCAAAGTTGCAAGTTGCTATCTAGGAACAAGTTTGTATAGGATTTTCAAAGATCGCCAGAACAGAGCTAAAGTGGGTATGTCTCCAACTCCTAGAAATAACTTGATGCCCCATCTCCCTTACTTCCAGCTAGTCAGGATCACATAATTCCTAAGAAAGTTTTGACAAAGATTCCCAATTCGGGCATTCAGTACATATATCACGTATCTTTAATCAAGCGCTTTCTCATTCTAACTAGCAAGATACTATCTAGGAAGACGTTTGTATAGGAGTTTCAAAGATCCCCAGAACAGAGCTAAAGAGCGTAAGACTCCAAATCCTAGAAATAACTTCATGCCCCATCTCCCTTACTTCCAGGTAGTAGGGATCACATAATTCCTAACAAAGTTTTGACACAGATTCCCAATTCGGGCATTCAGAACATATAGCACGTTGCTTTAAGCAAGCACTTTCTCATTCAAAGTTGCAAGTTACTATGTAGGAACAAGTTTGTATGGGACTTTCAAAGATCCCCAGAACTGAGCTAAAGTGGGTATGTCTCCAACTCATAGAAATAACTTCATGCCCCATCTCCCTTACTTCCAGCTAGTAAGGATCACATAATTCCTAACAAAGTTTTGACACAGATTCCCAATTCGGGCATTAAGATCATATAGCACGTTTCTGTAAGCAAGCACTTTCTCATTCTAACTAGCAAGTTACTATCTAGGAACAAGTTTGTATAGGACTTTCAAAGATCCTCAGAACTGAGCTAAAGTGGGTATGTCTCCAACTCCTAGAAATAACTTCATGACCCATCTCCCTTGCTTCCAGCTAGTAAGGATCACATAATTCCTAACAAAGTTTTGACACAGATTCCCATTTCGGGCTTTCAGAACATATAGCACGTTGCTGTAATCAAGCACTTTCTCATTCAAAGTTGCAAGTTGCTATCTGGGAACAAGTTTGTATAGGACTTTCAAAGATCGCCAGAACAGAGCTAAACTGGGTATGTCTCCAACTCATAGAAATAACTTGATGCCCCATCTCCCTTACTTCCAGCTAGTCAGGATCACATAATTCCTAACAAAGTTTTGACACAGATTCCAAATTCGGGCATTCAGAACATATGGCACGTTGCTTTAAGCAAGCCCTTTCTCATTCCAAGTAGCAAGTTACTACATAGGAACTAGTTTGTATAGGACTTTCAAAGATCCCCAGAACTGAGCTAAAGTGGTTATGTCTCCAACTCCTAGAAATAACTTCATGCCCCATCTTCCTTACTTGCAGTCAGTAGGGATCACATAATTCCTAACAAAGATTTGACACAGATTCCCAATTCGGGCATTCGCAACATATAGCACGTTGCTTTAAGCAAACACTTTCTCATTCCAAGATGCAAGTTACTATGTAGGTACAAGTTTTTATAGGACTTTCAAAGATCCCCAGAACTGATCTAAAGTGGGTATGTCTCCAACTACTAGAAATAACCCCATGTCCCATCTCCCTAACATCTGCTAGTAAGGATCACACAATTCCTAACAAAATTTTGAAACAGATTCCCAATTCTGGCATTCAGAACATATACCACGTTGCTTTAAGCAAGCAATTTCTCATTCAAAGTAGCAAGTTACTATGTAGGAACAAGTTTGTATCGGACTTTCCAAGATCCCAGAACTGAGATAAAGTGGGTATGTCTCCAACTCCTAGAAATAATTTCATGCCCCATCTCCCTTACTTCCAGCTAGTAGGGATCACATAATTCCTAACAAACTTTTGACACAGATTCCCAATTCGGGCGTTCAGAATATATAGCACGTTGCTTTAAGCAAGCACTTTCTCATTCCAAGTTGCAAGTTACTATGTAGGAAAAATTTTGTATGGGACTTTCAAAGATCCCCAGAAGTGAGCTAAAGTGGGTATGTCTCCAACTCCTATAAATAACTTCATGCCCCATCTCCCTTGCTTCCAGCTAGTAAGGATCACATAATTCCTAACAAAATTTTGACACAGATTCCCAATTTGGGCATTCAGAACACATAGCACGTATCTGTAAGCAAACACTTTCTCATTCAAAGATGCAAGTTAATATCTAGGAACAAGTTTGTGCAGGACTTTCAAAGATCCCCAGAAAAAAGCTAAAGTGGGTACGTCTCAAACTCCTAGAAATAACTTCATGCCCCATCTCCCTTGCTTCCAGCTAGTAAGGATCACATAATTCCTCACAAAGTTTTGACACAGATTCCCATTTCGGGCATTCAGAACATATAGCACGTTGCTGTAAGCAAGAACTTTCTCATTCAAAGTTGCAAGTTACTATGTAGGAACAAGATTGTATGGGACTTTCAAAGATCCCCAGAACTGAGCTGATGTGGGTATGTCTCCAACTCCTGGAAATAACTTCATGCCCCATCTCCCTTACTTCCAGCTAGTAAGGATCACATAATTCCTAACAATGATTTGACACAGATTCCCAATTCGGGCATTAAGATCATATAGTACGTTGCTTTAAGCAAGCTCTTTCTCATTCCAAGTAGCAAGTTTCTATGTAGGAACCAGTTTGTATAGGTATTTCAAAGATGCCCAGAACTGAGCTATACTTGGTATGTCTCCAACTCCTAGAAATAACTTCATGCCCCATCTCCCTTTCTTCCAGCTAGTAAGGATCACATAATTCCTAACAAAGTTTTGACACAGATTCCCAATTCGGGAATTCAGAACATATAGCACATTGCTGTAAGCAAGCACATTCTCATTCAAAGTTGCAAGTTACTATGTAGGAACAAGTTTGTATAGGTATTTCAAAGATGCCCAGAATTGAGCTAAACTTGGTATGTCTCCAACTCTTAGAAATAACTTCATGCCCCATCTCCCTTACTTCCAGCGAGTAAGGATCACATAATTCCTAACAAAGTTTTGACACAGATTCCCATTTCGTGCATTCAGAACACATAGCACGTTGCTGTAATCAAGCACGTTCTCATTCAAAGTTGCAAGTTGCGATCTAGGAACAAGTTTGAATAGAACCTTCAAAGATCGCCAGAACTGAGCTAAAGTGGGTATGTCTGCAACTCCTAGAAATAACACCATGCCCTCTCTCCCTTACTTCCAGCTAGCAAGGATCACATAATTCCTAACAAAGTTTTGACACAGATTCCCATTTCGGGCATTCAGAACATATAACGCGTTGCTTTAAGCAAGCAATTTCTCATTCCATGTTGAAAGTTGCTATGTAGGAACAAATTAGTATAGGATTTTCAAATATCCCGAGAACCTAGCTAAAGTGGGTATGTCTCCAACTCCTAGAAATAACTTCATGCCCCATCTCCCTTACTTGCAGTCAGTTGGGATCACATAATTCCTAACAATGTTTTGACACAAAATCCCAATTCGGGCATTCGGAACATATAGCACGTTGCTTTAAGCAAACACTTTCTCATTCCAAGTTGCAAGTTACTATGTAGGAACAAGTTTGTATAGGACTTTGAAAGATCCCCAGAACTGAGCTAAAGTGGGTATGTCTCCAACTCCTAGAAATAACTCCATCTCCCATCTCCCTTACTTCAGCTAGTAAGGATCACACAATTCCTAACAAAATTTTGACACAGATTCCCAATTCGGGCATTCAGAACATATACTACGTTGCTGTAATCAAGCACTTTCTCATTCCAAGATGCAAGTTACTATGTAGGAACAAGTTTGTATAGGACTTTCAAAAATCCCCTGAACTGAGCTAAAGTGGGTAAGTCTCCAACTCCTAGAAATAACTTCATGCCCCATCTCCCTTACTTGCAGTCAGTAGGGATCACATAATTCCTAACAAAGTTTTGACACAGATTCCCAATTCGGGCATTCGCAACATATAGCACGTTGCTTTAAGCAAACACTTTCTCATTCCAAGATGCAAGTTACTATGTAGGTACAAGTTTTTATAGGACTTTCAAAGATCCCCTAACTGAGCTAAAGTGGATATGTCTCCAACTACTAGAAATAACTCCATTTCCCATCTCCCTTACATCAGCTAGTAAGGATCACACAATTCCTAACAAAATTTTGAAACAGATTCCCAATTCTGGCATTCAGAACATATACCACGTTGCTTTAAGCAAGCAATTTCTCATTCAAAGTAGCAAGTTACTATGTAGGAACAAGTTTGTATCGGACTTTCCAAGATCCCAGAACTGAGAAAAAGTGGGTATGTCTCCAACTCCTAGAAATAATTTCATGCCCCATCTCCCTTACTTCCAGCTAGTAGGGATCACATAATTTCTAACAAACTTTTGACACAGATTCCCAATTCGGGCGTTCAGAACATATAGCACCTTGCTTTAAGCAAGCACTTTCTCATTCCAAGTAGCAAGTTACTACGTAGGAACAAGTTTGTATAGGAATTTCAAAGATTCCCAGACCTATGCTAAAGTGGGTATGTCTCCAACTCCTAGAAATAACTTCATGCCACATCTCCCTTTCTTCCACCTGGTTAGGATCACATAATTTCTAACAAAGTTATGACACAGATTCCCAAATCGGGCATTCAGAACATAAGCACGTTGCTTTAAGCAAGCACTTTCTCATTCCAAGTTGCAAGTTACTATGTAGGAACAATTTTGTATGGGACTTTCAAAGATCCCCAGAAGTGAGCTAAAGTGGGTATGTCTCCAACTCCTAGAAATAACTTCATGCCCCATCTCCCTTGCTTCCAGCTAGTAAGGATCACATAATTCCTAACAAAATTGTGACACAGATTCCCAATTCGGGCATTCAGAACACATAGCACGTTTCTGTAAGCAAACACTTTCTCATTCAAAGATGCAAGTTAATATCTAGGAACAAGTTTGTGCAGGACTTTCAAAGATCCCCAGAACAAAGCTAAAGTGGGTACGTCTCCAACTCCTAGAAATAACTTCATGCCCCATCTCCCTTGCTTCCAGCTAGTAAGGATCACATAATTCCTCACAAAGTTTTGACACAGATTCCCATTTCGGGCATTCAGAACATATAGCACGTTGCTGTAAGCAAGCACTTTCTCATTCAAAGTTGCAAGTTACTATCTAGGAACAAGTTTGTATAGGACTTTCAAAGATCGCCAGAACAGAGCTAAAGTGGGTATGTCTCAAACTCCTAGAAATAACTTTATGCCCCATCTCCCTTACTTCCAGCTAGTAAGGATCACATAATTCCTAACAAAGTTTTGACACAGATTCCCAATTCGGGCATTCAGAACATATAGCACGTTGCCTTAAGCAAGCACTTTCTCATTCAAAGTTGCAAGTTACCATGTAGGAACAAGTTTGTATGGGACTCCCAAAGATCCCCAGAACTGAGCTAAAGTGGGTATGTCTCCAACTCCTAGAAATAACTTCATGCCCCATCTCCCTTACTTCCAGCTAGTCAGGATCACATAATTCCTAACAAAGTTTTGACACAGATTCCCAATTCGGGCATTCAGAACATATAGCACCTTTCTTTAAGCAAGGTCTTTCTCATTCCAAGTAGCAAGTTACTATCTAGGAACAAGTTTGTATAGGGATTTCAAAGATCGCCAGAACAGAGCTAAATTGTGTATGTCTCCAACTCCTAGAAATAACTTCATGCCCCATCTCACTTACTTCCAGCTAGTCAGGATCACATAATTCCTAACAAAGATTTGACACAGATTCCCAATTCGGGCATTCAGAACATATGGCACGTTGCTTTAAGCAAGCACTTTCTCATTCCAAGTAGCAAGTAACTATGTAGGAACAAGTTAGTATAGGACTTTCAAAGATCCCCAGAACTGAGCTAAAGTGTGTATGTCTCCAACTCCTAGAAATAACTTCATGCCCCATCTCTCTTACTTCCAGCTAGTAAGGATCACAAAATTCCTAATAAAGTTTTGACACAGATTCCCATTTCGGGCATTCAGAACTTATAGCATGATGCTGTAATCAAACACTTTCTCATTCAAAGTTGCAAGTTACTATGTAGGAACAAGTTTGTATAGGACTTTCAAAGATCCCCAGAAGTGAGCAAATGTGGGTATGTCTCCAACTCCTAGAAATAACTTCATGCCCCATCTCCCTTACTTCCAGCTAGTAGGGATCACATAGTTCCTAACAAAGTTTTGACACAGATTCCCAATTCGGGCATTCAGAACATTTAGCACGTTGCTTTCAGCAAGCACTTTCTCATTCCAAGCAGCAAGTTACCATGTAGGAACAAGTTTGTATAGGACTTTCAAAGATCCCATTACTGAGCTTAAGTGGGTATGTCTCCAACTCCAAGAAATCACTTCATGCCCCATCTCCCTTACTTCCACCTGGTAAGGATCACATAATTCCTAACAAAGTTTTGACACAGATTCCCATTTCATGCATTCAGAACACATAGCACGTTACTGTAATCAAGCACGTTCTCATTCAAAGTTGCAAGTTGCGATCTAGGAACAAGTTTGAATAGAACCTTCAAAGATCGCCAGAACAGAGCTAAAGTGGGTATGTCTCCAACTCCTAGAAATAACACCATGCCCTCTCTCCCTTACTTCCAGCTAGTAAGGATCACATAATTCCTAACAAAGTTTTGACACAGATTCCCATTTCGGGCATTCAGAACATATAACACGTTGCTTTAAGCAAGCAATTTCTCATTCCAAGTTGAAAGTTGCTATGTAGGAACAAATTAGTATAGGATTTTCAAATATCCCGAGAACCTAGCTAAAGTGGGTATGTCTCCAACTCCTAGAAAGAACTTCATGCCCCATCTCCCTTACTTGCAGTCAGTTGGGATCACATAATTCCTAACAATGTTTTGACACATAATCCCAATTCGGGCATTCGGAACATATAGCACGTTGCTTTAAGCAAACACTTTCTCATTCCAAGTTGCAAGTTACTATGTAGGAACAAGTTTGTATAGGACTTTGAAAGATCCCCAGAACTGAGCTAAAGTGGGTATGTCTCCAACTCCTAGAAATAACTCCATGTCCCATCTCCCTTACTTCAGCTAGTAAGGATCACGCAATTCCTAACAAAATTTTGACACAGATTCCCAATTCGGGCATTCAGAACATATACCACGTTGCTGTAATCAAGCACTTTCTCATTCCAAGATGCAAGTTACTATGTAGGAACAAGTTTGTATAGGACTTTCAAAAATCCCCTGAACTGAGCTAAAGTGGGTAAGTCTCCAACTCCTAGAAATAATTTCATGCCCCATCTCCCTTACTTCCATCTAGTAAGGATCACATAATTCCTAACAAAGGTTGGACACAGATTCCCAATTCGGGTGTTCAGAACATATACCTCGTTGCTTTATGCAAGCACTTTGTCATTCCAAGTAGCAAGTTACTATGTAGGAACAGTTTGTATAGGACTTTCAAAGATCCCCAGAACTGAGCTAAAGTGGGTATGTCTCCAAGTCCTAGAAATAATTCCATGCACCATCTCCCTTACATCCAGCTAGTAAGAATCACATAATTCCTAACAAAGTTTTGACACAGATTCCCAATTTGGGCATTCAGAACATATAGCACGTTGCTTTAAGCAAGCACTTTCTCATTCCAAGTAGCAAGTTACTATGTAGGAACAAGTTAGTATAGGACTTTCAAAGATCCCCAGAACTGAGCTAAAGTGTGTATGTCTCCAACTTCTAGAAATAACTTCATGCCCCATCTCCCTTACTTCCAGCTAGTAAGGATCACATAATTCCTAAGAAAGTTTTGACACAGATTCCCGTTTCTGGCATTCAGAACATATAGCACGTTGCTGTAAGCAAGCACTTTCTCATTCAAAGTTGCAAGTTACTATCTAGGATCAAGTTTGTATAGGACTTTCAAAGATCGCCAGAACAGAGCTAAAGTGGATATGTCTCAAACTCCTAGAAATAACTTTATGCCCCATCTCCCGTACTTCCAGCTAGTAAGGATCACATAATTCCTAACAAAGTTTTGACACAGATTCCCAATTCGAGCATTCAGAACATATAGCACGTTGCTGTAAGCAAGCACTTTCTGAATCAAAGTTGCAAGTTACTATCTATGAACAAGTTTGTATCGGACTTTCAAAGATCCCTAGAAATGAGCTAAAGTGGGTATGTCTCCAACTCCTAGAAATAAATTCATGCCCCATCTCCCTTACTTCCAGCTACTAGGGATCACATAATTCCTAACAAAGTTTTGACACAGATTCCCAATTCGGACATTCAGAACATATAGCACGTTGCTTTAAGCAAGCACTTTCTCATTCAAAGTTGCAAGTTACTATGTAGGAACAAGTTTGTATGGGACTTTCAAAGATCCCCAGAACTGAGCTAAAGTGGGTATGTCTCCAACTCCTGGAAATAACTTCATGCCCCGTCTCCCTTACTTCCAGCTAGTAAGGATCACATAATTCCTAATAAAGTTTTGACACAGATTCCCAATTCGGGCATTAAGATCATATAGCACGTTTCTGTAAGCAAGCACTTTCTCATTCTAACTAGCAAGTTACTATCTAGGAACAAGTTTGTATAGGACTTTCAAAGATCCTCAGAACTGAGCTAAAGTGGGTATGTCTCCAACTCCTAGAAATAACTTTATGACCCATCTCCCTTACTTCCAGCTAGTCAGGATCACAAATTCCTAACAAAGTTTTGACACCGATTCCCAATTCGGGCATTCAGAACATGTAGCACGTTTCTTTAAGCAAGGTCTTTCTCATTCCAAGTAGCAAGTTACTATCTATGAACAAGTTAGTATAGGACTTTCAAAGATGCCCAGAACTGAGCGAAAGTGTGTATGTCTCCAACTCCTAGAAATAACTTCATGACCCATCTACCTTACTTGCAGCTAGTCAGGATCACATAATTCCTAACAAAGTTTTGACACAGATTCCCATTTCGGGCATTCAGAACATATAGCACGTTGCTTTAAGCAAGCACTTTCTCATTCCAAGTAGCAAGTTATCATGCATGAACAAGTTTTTATAGGACTTTCAAAGATCCTCAGAACAGAGCTAAAGTGGGTATGTCTCCAACTCCTAGAAATAACTTGATGCCCCATCTCCCTTACTTCCAGCTAGTCAGGATCACATAATTCCTAACAAAGTTTTGACACAGATTCCCAATTCGGGCATTCAGAACATATGGCACGTTGCTTTAAGCAAACCCTTTCTCATTCCAAGTAGCAAGTTACTACATAGGAACAAGTGTGTATAGGACTTTCAAAGATCCCCAGAACTGAGATAAAGTGGGGATGTCTCCAACTCCTAGAAATAACTTCATGCCCCATCTCCCTTACTTGCAGTCAGTAGGGATCACATAATTCCTAACAAAGTTTTGACACAGATTCCCAATTCGGGCATTCAGAACATATAGCACGTTGCTTTAAGCAAACACTTTCTCATTCCAAGTGGCAAGTTACTATGTAGGTAGAAGTTTTTATAGGACTTTCAAAGATCCCCTAACTGAGCTAAAGTGGGTATGTCTCCAACTACTAGAAATAACTCCATGTCCCATCTCCCTTACATCAGCTAGTAAGGATCACACAATTCCTAACAAAATTTTGAAACAGATTCCCAATTCTGGCATTCAGAACATATACCACGTTGCTTTAAGCAAGCAATTTCTCATTCAAAGTAGCAAGTTACTATGTAGGAACAAGTTTGTATCGGACTTTCCAAGATCCCAGAACTGAGAAAAAGTGGGTATGTCTCCAACTCCTAGAAATAATTTCATGCCCCATCTCCCTTACTTCCAGCTAGTAGGGATCACATAATTCCTAACAAACTTTTGACACAGATTCCCAATTCGGGCGTTCAGAACATATAGCACGTTGCTTTAAGCAAGCACTTTCTCATTCCAAGTAGCAAGTTACTACGTAGGAACAAGTTTGTATAGGAATTTCAAAGATTCCCAGACCTATGCTAAAGTGGGTATGGCTCCAACTCCTAGAAATAACTTCATGCCACATCTCCCTTTCTTCCACCTGGTAAGGATCACATAATTTCTAACAAAGTTTTGACACAGATTCCCAAATCGGGCATTCAGAACATATAGCACGTTGCTTTAAGCAAGCACTTTCTCATTCCAAGTTGCAAGTTACTATGTAGGAACAATTTTTTATGGGACTTTCAAAGATCCCCAGAAGTGAGCTAAAGTGGGTATGTCTCCAACTCCTAGAAATAACTTCATGCCCCATCTCCCTTGCTTCCAGCTAGTAAGGATCACATAATTCCTAACAAAATTTTGACACAGATTCCCAATTCGGGCATTCAGAACACATAGCACGTTTCTGTAAGCAAACACTTTCTCATTCAAAGATGCAAGTTAATATCTAGGAACAAGTTTGTGCAGGACTTTCAAAGATCCCCAGAACAAAGCTAAAGTGGGTACGTCTCCAACTCCTAGAAATAACTTCATGCCCCATCTCCCTTGCTTCCAGCTAGTAAGGATTACATAATTCCTCACAAAGTTTTGACACAGATTCCCATTTCGGGCATTCAGAACATATAGCACGTTGCTGTAAGCAAGCACTTTCTCATTCAAAGTTGCAAGTTACTATCTAGGAACAAGTTTGTATAGGACTTTCAAAGATCGCCAGAACAGAGCTAAAGTGGGTATGTCTCAAACTCCTAGAAATAACTTTATGCCCCATCTCCCTTACTTCCAGCTAGTAAGGATCACATAATTCCTAACAAAGTTTTGACACAGATTCCCAATTCGGGCATTCAGAACATATAGCACGTTGCTTTAAGCAAGCACTTTCTCATTCAAAGTTGCAAGTTACTATGTAGGAACAAGTTTGTATGGGACTCCCAAAGATCCCCAGAACTGAGCTAAAGTGGGTATGTCTCGAACTCCTGGAATTAACTTCATGCCCCATCTCTCTTACTTCCAGCTAGTAAGGATCACATAATTCCTAACAAAGATTTGACACAGATTCCCAAATCGGGCATTAAGATCATATAGCACGTTGCTGTAAGCAAGCACTTTCTCATTCTAACTAGCAAGTTACTATCTAGGAACAAGTTTGTATAGGACTTTCAAAGATCCTCAGAACTGAGCTAAAGTGGGTGTGTCTCCAACTCCTAGAAATAACTTCATGCCCCATCTCCCTTACTTCCAGCTAGTCAGGATCACATAATTCCTAACAAAGTTTTGACACAGATTCCCAATTCGGGCATTCAGAACATATAGCACCTTTCTTTAAGCAAGGTCTTTCTCATTCCAAGTAGCAAGTTACTATCTAGGAACAAGTTTGTATAGGGCTTTCAAAGATCGCCAGAACAGAGCTAAATTGTGTATGTCTCCAACTCCTAGAAATAACTTCATGCCCCATCTCACTTACTTCCAGCTAGTAAGGATCACAAAATTCCTAATAAAGTTTTGACACAGATTCCCATTTCGGGCATTCAGAACTTATAGCACGATGCTGTAATCAAACACTTTCTCATTCAAAGTTGCAAGTTACTATGTAGGAACAAGTTTGTATAGGACTTTCAAAGATCCCCAGAAGTGAGCAAATGTGGGTATGTCTCCAACTCCTAGAAATAACTTCATGCCCCATCTCCCTTACTTCCAGCTAGTAGGGATCACATAGTTCCTAACAAAGTTTTGACACAGATTCCCAATTCGGGCATTCAGAACATTTAGCACGTTGCTTTCAGCAAGCACTTTCTCATTCCAAGCAGCAAGTTACCATGTAGGAACAAGTTTGTATAGGACTTTCAAAGATCCCATTACTGAGCTTAAGTGGGTATGTCTCCAACTCCAAGAAATCACTTCATGCCCCATCTCCCTTACTTCCACCTGGTAAGGATCACATAATTCCTAACAAAGTTTTGACACAGATTCCCAATTTGGGCATTCAGAACATATAGCACGTTGCTTTAAGCAAGCACTTTCTCATTCCAAGTAGCAAGTTATCATGCATGAACAAGTTTTTATAGGACTTTCAAAGATCCTCAGAACAGAGCTAAAGTGGGTATGTCTCCAACTCCTAGAAATAACTTGATGCCCCATCTCCCTTACTTCCAGCTAGTCAGGATCACATAATTCCTAACAAAGTTTTGACACAGATTCCCAATTCGGGCATTCAGAACATATGGCACGTTGCTTTAAGCAAACCCTTTCTCATTCCAAGTAGCAAGTTACTACATAGGAACAAGTTTGTATAGGACTTTCAAAGATCCCCAGAACTGAGCTAAAGTGGGGATGTCTCCAACTCCTAGAAATAACTTCATGCCCCATCTCCCTTACTTGCAGTCAGTAGGGATCACATAATTCCTAACAAAGTTTTGACACAGATTCCCAATTCAGGCATTCAGACCATATAGCACGTTGCTTTAAGCAAGCACTTTCTCATTCAAAGTTGCAAGTTACTATGTAGGAACAAGTTTGTATGGGACTCCCAAAGATTCCCAGAACTGAGCTAAAGTGGGTATGTCTCGAACTCCTGGAATTAACTTCATGCCCCATCTCCCTTACTTCCAGCTAGTAAGGATCACATAATTCCTAACAAAGATTTGACACAGATTCCCAATTCGGGCATTAAGATCATATAGCACTTTGCTGTAAGCAAGCACTTTCTCATTCTAACTAGCAAGTTACTATCTAGGAACAAGTTTGTATAGGACTTTCAAAGATCCTCAGAACTGAGCTAAAGTGGGTATGTCTCCAACTCCTAGAAATAACTTCATGCCCCATCTCCCTTACTTCCAGCTAGTCAGGATCACATAATTCCTAACAAAGTTTTGACACAGATTCCCAATTCGGCCATTCAGAACATATAGCACCTTTCTTTAAGCAAGGTCTTTCTCATTCCAAGTAGCAAGTTACTATCTAGGAACAAGTTTGTATAGGGCTTTCAAAGATCGCCAGAACAGAGCTAAATTGTGTATGTCTCCAACTCCTAGAAATAACTTCATGCCCCATCTCACTTACTTCCAGCTAGTCAGGATCACATAATTCCTAACAAAGATTTGACACAGATTCCCAATTCGGGCATTCAGAACATATGGCACGTTGCTTTAAGCAAGCACTTTCTCATTCCAAGTAGCAAGTTACTATGCAGGAACAAGTTAGTATAGGACTTTCAAAGATCCCCAGAACTGAGCTAAAGTGTGTATGTCTCCAACTCCTAGAAATAACTTCATGCCCCATCTCCCTTACTTCCAGCTAGTAAGGATCACAAAATTCCTAATAAAGTTTTGACACAGATTCCCATTTCGGGCATTCAGAACTTATAGCACGATGCTGTAATCAAACACTTTCTCATTCAAAGTTGCAAGTTACTATGTAGGAACAAGTTTGTATAGGACTTTCAAAGATCCCCAGAAGTGAGCAAATGTGGGTATGTCTCCAACTCCTAGAAATAACTTCATGCCCCATCTCCCTTACTTCCAGCTAGTAGGGATCACATAGTTCCTAACAAAGTTTTGACACAGATTCCCAATTCGGGCATTCAGAACATTTAGCACGTTGCTTTCAGCAAGCACTTTCTCATTCCAAGCAGCAAGTTACCATGTAGGAACAAGTTTGTATAGGACTTTCAAAGATCCCATTACTGAGCTTAAGTGGGTATGTCTCCAACTCCAAGAAATCACTTCATGCCCCATCTCCCTTACTTCCACCTGGTAAGGATCACATAATTCCTAACAAAGTTTTGACACAGATTCCCAATTTGGGCATTCAGAACATATAGCACGTTGCTTTAAGCAAGCACTTTCTCATTCCAAGTAGCAAGTTATCATGCATGAACAAGTTTTTATAGGACTTTCAAAGATCCTCAGAACAGAGCTAAAGTGGGTATGTCTCCAACTCCTAGAAATAACATGATGCCCCATCTCCCTTACTTCCAGCTAGTCAGGATCACATAATTCCTAACAAAGTTTTGACACAGATTCCCAATTCGGGCATTCAGAACATATGGCACGTTGCTTTAAGCAAACCCTTTCTCATTCCAAGTAGCAAGTTACTACATAGGAACAAGTTTGTATAGGACTTTCAAAGATCCCCAGAACTGAGCTAAAGTGGGGATGTCTCCAACTCCTAGAAATAACTTCATGCCCCATCTCCCTTACTTGCAGTCAGTAGGGATCACATAATTCCTAACAAAGTTTTGACACAGATTCCCAATTCGGGCATTCGCAACATATAGCACGTTGCTTTAAGCAAACACTTTCTCATTCCAAGTGGCAAGTTACTATGTAGGTACAAGTTTTTATAGGACTTTCAAAGATCCCCTAACTGAGCTAAAGTGGGTATGTCTCCAACTACTAGAAATAACTCCATGTCCCATCTCCCTTACATCAGCTAGTAAGGATCACACAATTCCTAACAAAATTTTGAAACAGATTCCCAATTCTGGCATTCAGAACATATACCACGTTGCTTTAAGCAAGCAATTTCTCATTCAAAGTAGCAAGTTACTATGTAGGAACAAGTTTGTATCGGACTTTCCTAGATCCCAGAACTGAGAAAAAGTGGGTATGTCTCCAACTCCTAGAAATAATTTCATGCCCCATCTCCCTTACTTCCAGCTAGTAGGGATCACATAATTCCTAACAAACTTTTGACACAGATTCCCAATTCGGGCGTTCAGAACATATAGCACGTTGCTTTAAGCAAGCACTTTCTCATTCCAAGTAGCAAGTTACTACGTAGGAACAAGTTTGTATAGGAATTTCAAAGATTCCCAGACCTATGCTAAAGTGGGTATGGCTCCAACTCCTAGAAATAACTTCATGCCACATCTCCCTTTCTTCCACCTGGTAAGGATCACATAATTTCTAACAAAGTTTTGACACAGATTCCCAAATCGGGCATTCAGAACATATAGCACGTTGCTTTAAGCAAGCACTTTCTCATTCCAAGTTGCAAGTTACTATGTAGGAACAATTTTGTATGGGACTTTCAAAGATCCCCAGAAGTGAGCTAAAGTGGGTATGTCTCCAACTCCTAGAAATAACTTCATGCCCCATCTCCCTTGCTTCCAGCTAGTAAGGATCACATAATTCCTAACAAAATTTTGACACAGATCCCAATTCGGGCATTCAGAACACATAGCACGTTTCTGTAAGCAAACACTTTCTCATTCAAAGTTGCAAGTTAATATCTAGGAACAAGTTTGTGCAGGACTTTCAAAGATCCCCAGAACAGAGCTAAAGTGGGTACGTCTCCAACTCCTAGAAATAACTTCATGCCCCATCTCCCTTGCTTCCAGCTAGTAAGGATCACATAATTCCTCACAAAGTTTTGACACAGATTCCCATTTCGGGCATTCAGAAGATATAGCACGTTGCTGTAAGCAAGCACTTTCTCATTCAAAGTTGCAAGTTACTATCTAGGAACAAGTTTGTATAGGACTTTCAAAGATCGCCAGAACTGAGTTGAAGTGGGTATGTCTCCAACTCCTAGAAATAACTCCATGTCCCATCTTCCTTACTTCAGCTATTAAGGATCACGCAATTCCTAACAAAATTTTGACACAGATTCCCAATTCTGGCATTCAGAACTTATACCACGTTGCTTTAAGCAAGCACTTTCTCATTCCAAGTTGCAAGTTACTATGTAGGAACAAGTTTGTATAGGACTTTCAAAAATCCCCTGAACTGAGCTAAAGTGGGTAAGTCTCCAACTCCTAGAAATAATTTCATGCCCCATCTCCCTTACTTCCAGCTAGTAAGGATCACATAATTCCTAACAAAGGTTGGACACAGATTCCCAATTCGGGTGTTCAGAATATATACCTCGTTGCTTTAAGCAAGCACTTTGTCATTCCAAGTAGCAAGTTACTATGTAGGAACAGTTTGTATAGGACTTTCAAAGATCCCCAGAACTGAGCTAAAGTGGGTATGTCTCCAAGTCCTAGAAATAATTCCATGCACCATCTCCCTTACTTCCAGCTAGTAAGAATCACATAATTCCTAACAAAGTTTTGACACAGATTCCCAAATGGGCATTCAGAACATATAGCACGTTGCTTTAAGCAAGCACTTTCTCATTCCAAATAGCAAGTTACTATCTAGGAACAAGTTTGTATAGCTATTTTAAAGATGCCCAGAACTGAAGTAAACTTGGTATGTCTCCAACTCCTAGAAATAACTTCATGCCCCATCTCCCTTACTTCCAGATACTAAGTATCACATAATTCCTAACAAAGTTTTGCTACAGATTCCCAATTCGGGAATTCAGAACATATAGAATGTTGGTTTAAGCAAGCACATGCTCATTCCAAGTTGCAAGTTACAATGTACGAACAAGTTTGTATAGGACTTTCAAAGATTCCCAGAACTGAGCTAAAGTGGGTATGTCTCCAACTCCTAGAAATAACTTCATGCCCCATCTCCCTTACCTCCATCTAGTAAGGATCTCATAATTCCTAACAAAGTTTTCACACAGATTTCCAATTCGGGCATGCAGAACATATAGCACTTTGGTTTAAGCAAGATCTTTCTCATTCCAAGTTGAAGTTACTATGTAGAAATAAGTTTGTATAGGACTTTCAAAGATTCCCAGAACTGAGCTAAAGTGGTTGGTCTCAAACTCCTAGAAATAACTTCATGCCCCATCTCCCTTACTTCCAGCTAGTAAGGATCACATAATTCCTAACAAAGTTTGGACACAGATTCCCAATTTGGGAATTCAGAACATAGAGCACGTTGCTTTAAGCAAGCACATGCTCATTCCAACTTGCAAGTTACTATGTAGGAACAAGTTTGTATAGGACTTTCAAAGATTCCCTGAACTGAGCTAAAGTGTGCATGTCTTCAACTCCTAGAAATATCTTAATGCGCCAGCTCCCTTACTTCCAGCTAGTAAGGATCACATAATTCCTAACAAAATTGTGACAGAGATTCCCAATTCGGGCATTCAGAACATATAGCACGTTGCTTTAAGCAAGCACTTTCTCATTCCAAGTTGCAAGTTACTATGTAGGAACAAGTTTGTATGGGACTTTCAAAGATCCCCAGAAGTGAGCTAAAGTGGGTATGTCTCCAACTCCTAGAAATAACTTCATGCCCCATCTCCCTTACTTCCAGCTAGTAAGGATCACATAATTCCTAACAAAGTTTTGACACAGATTACCATTTCGGGCATTCAAAACATATAGCACGTTGCTGTAAGCAAGCACTTTCTCATTCAAAGTTGCAAGTTACTATCTAGGAACAAGTTTGTATAGGACTTTCAAGGATCCCCATAACTGAACTAACTTGGTATGTCTCCAACTCCTAGAAATAACCTCATGCCCCATCTCCCTTACTTCCAGCTAGTAAGGATCACATAATTCCTGACAAAGTTTTGACACAGATTCCCAATTCGGGCATTCAGAACATATCGCACGTTGCTTTATGCAAGCACTTTCTCCTTCCAACTAGCAAGTTAATATCTTGGAACAAGTTTGTGTAGGACTTTCAAAGATCCTCAGAACTGAGCAAAGTAGGTATGTCTCCAACTCTTAGAAATAACTTCATAGCCCATCTCCCTTACTTCCAGCTAGTAAGGATCACATAATTCCTAACAAAGTTTTGACACAGATTTCCAATTTGAGCATTCAGAAAATATGGCCCGTTGCTTTAAGCAAGCACTTTCTCATTCCAAGTAGCAAGTTACTATGTAGGAATAAGTTTGTATAGGTATTTCAAAGATGCCCAGAACTGAACTAAACTTGGTATGTCTCCAACTCCTAGAAATAACTTCATGCCCCATCTCCCTTACTTCCAGCTAGTAAGGATCACATAATTCCTAACAAAGTTTGGACATAGATTCCCATTTCGGGCATTCGGAACATATAGCACGTTCCTTTAAGCAAGCACTTTCTCATTCTAACTAGCAATTTACTATCTAGGAACAAGTTTGTATAGGACTTTCAAAGATGCCCAGAACTGAGCTAAAGTGGGTATGTCTCCAACTCCTAGAAATAACTTCATGCCCCATGTCCCTTACTTCCAGCTAGTAAGGATCACATAATTCTTAACAAAGTTTTGACACAGATTCCCAATTCGGGCATTCAGAACATATAGCACGTTTCTTTAAGCAAGCACTTTCTCATTCCAAGTTGTAAGTTACTATGTAGGAACAAGATTGTATAGGACTTTCAAAGATCGCCAGAACTGAGCTGAAGTGGTATGTCTCCAACTCCTAGAAATCACTTCATGCCCCAGCTCCCTTACTTCCAGCTACTAAGGATCACATAATTCCTAACAAAGTTTTGACACAGATTCCCATTCGGGCATTCATAACATATAGCACGTTGCTTTAAGCAAGCAATTTCTCATTCCAAGTTGCAAGTTACTATGTAGGAACAAGTTTGTATAGGACTTTCAAAGATTCCCAGAACTGAGCTAAAGTGGGTATGTCTCCAACTCCTAGAAATAACTTCATGCCCCATCTCCCTTACTACCAGCTACTAAGGATCACATAATCCCTAATAAAGTTTGACACAGATTCCCAATTTGGGAATTCAGACCATATAGCAAGTTGCTTGAAGCAAGCACTTTCTCATTCCAACTAGCAAGTTACTATCTAGGAACAAGTTTGTATAGGACTTTCAAAGATCCCCACAACTGAGCCAAAGTGGGCATGTCTTCAACTCCTAGAAATAACATCATGCCCCATCTCCCTTACTTCCAGCTAGTAAGGATCACATAATTCCTAACAAAGTTTTGACACAGATTCTCAATTCGGGCATTCAGAACATATAGCTCGTTTCTGTAAGCAAGCACTTTCTCATTCAAAGTAGCTAGTTACTATGTAGGAACAAGTTTGTATAGGACTTTCAAAGATCCCCAGAACAGAGCTAAAGTAGGTATGTCTCCAACTCCTAGTAATAACTTCATGCCCCATCTCCCTTACTTCCAGCTGGTAATTCCTAACAAAGTTTTGACACAGATACCCAATTCGGGCATTCAGAACATATAGCAACTTGCTTTAAGCAAGCACTTTCTCATTCCAAGTTGCAAGTTACTATGTATGAACAAGTTTGTATAGGACTTTCAAAGATTCCCTGAACTGATCTAAAGTGTGTATGTCTTCAACTCATAGAAATAACTTAACGCGCCAGCTCCCTTAGTTCCAGCTAGTAAAGATCACATAATTCCTAACAAAATTGTGACAGAGATTCCCAATTCGGGCATTCAGAACATATAGCACGTTGCTTTAAGCAAGCACTTTCTCATTCCAAGTTGCAAGTTACTATCGAGGAACAAGTTTGTATAGGACTTTCATAGATTCCCAGAACTGAGCTAAAGTGGGCATGTCTCCAACTCCTAGAAATAACTTCATGCCCCATCTCCATTACTTCCAGCTAGTAAGGATCACATAATTTCTACCAAAGTTTTGCCACAGATTCCCAATTCGGGCATTCAGAACATATAGCACGTTGCTTTAAGCAAGCACATGCTCATTCCAAGTTGCAAATTACTATCTAGGAACAAGTTTGTATAGGACTTTCAAAGATTCCCAGAACTGAGCTAAAGTGGGTATTTCTCCAGCTCCCAGAAATAACTTCCGGACCCATCTCCCTTACTTCTATCTAGTAAGCGTCACATGATTCCTAAAAAAGTTTTGACACAGATTGCCAATTCGGGCATTCAGAACATGTAGCACGTTGCTTTAAGCAACCAGTTTCTCATTCCAAGTTGCAAGTTACTATCTAGGAACAAGTTTGTATAGGACTTTCAAAGATCCCCAGAAGTGAGCTAAAGTGGGTATGTCTCCAACTCCTAGAAATAACTTCAGGCCCCATCTCCCTCACTTCCAGCTAGTAAGGATCACATAATTCCTAACAAAGTTTTGACACAGATTCCGAATTCAGGCATTCAGAACATATAGCACGTTGCTTTAAGCAAGCATTTTCTCATTCCAAGGAGCAAGTTACTATGTAGGAACAAGTTTGTATAGCTATTTTAAAGATGCCCAGAACTGAAGTAAACTTGGTATGTCTCCAACTCCTAGAAATAACTTCATGCCCCATCTCCCTTACTTCCAGATACTAAGCATCACATAATTCCTAACAAAGTTTTGCTACAGATTCCCAATTCGGGCATTCAGAACATATAGAACGTTGGTTTAAGCAAGCACATGCTCATTCCAAGTTGCAAGTTACAATGTACGAACAAGTTTGTATAGGACTTTCAAAGATTCCCAGAACTGAGCTAAAGTGGGTATGTCTCCAACTCCTAGAAATAACTTCATGCCCCATCTCCCTTACCTCCATCTAGTAAGGATCTCATAATTCCTAACAAAGTTTTGACACAGATTTCCAATTCGGGCATTCAGAACATATAGCACTTTGGTTTAAGCAAGATCTTTCTCATTCCAAGTTGAAGTTACTATGTAGAAATAAGTTTGTATAGGACTTTCAAAGATTCCCAGAACTGAGCTAATGTGGGTATGTCTCCATCTCCTAGAAATAACTTCATGCCCCATCTCCCTTAGTTCCATCTCATAAGGATCACATAATTCCTAACAAAGTTCTGACATAGATTCCTAATTCGGCCATTCAGAACATATAGCACGTTGCTTTAAGCAAGCACTTTCTCATTCCAAGTCGCAAGTTACTATCGAGGAACAAGTTTGTATAGGACTTTCAAAGATTCCCAGAACTGAGTTAAACTGGGTATGTCTCCAACTCCTAGAAATATCTTCATGCCCCATCTCCCTTACTTCCATCTAGTAAGGATCGCATAATTACTGACAAAGATTTGACACAGATTCCCAATTCGGCCATTCAGAACATATAGCACGTTGCTTTAAGCAAGCACATGCTCATTCCAAGTTGCAAATTACTATCTAGGAACAAGTTTGTATAGGACTTTCAAAGATTCCCAGAACTGAGCTAAAGTGGGTATTTCTCCAGCTCCCAGAAATAACTTCCTGACCCATCTCCCTTACTTCTATCTAGTAAGCATCACATGATTCCTAAAAAAGTTTTGACACAGATTGCCAATTCGGGCATTCAGAACATGTAGCACGTTGCTTTAAGCAACCAGTTTCTCATTCCAAGTTGCAAGTTACTATCTAGGAACCAGTTTGTATAGGACTTTCAAAGATGCCCAGAACTGAGCTAAAGTGGGTATGTCTCCAACTCCTAGAAATAACTTCAGGCCCCATCTCCCTCACTTCCAGCTAGTAAGGATCACATAATTCCTAACAAAGTTTTGACACAGATTCCGAATTCAGGCATTCAGAACATATAGCACGTTGCTTTAAGCAAGCATTTTCTCATTCCAAGGAGCAAGTTACTATGTAGGAACAAGTTTGTATAGCTATTTTAAAGATGCCCAGAACTGAAGTAAACTTGGTATGTCTCCAACTCCTAGAAATAACTTCATGCCCCATCTCCCTTACTTCCAGATACTAAGCATCACATAATTCCTAACAAAGTTTTGCTACAGATTCCCAATTCGGGCATTCAGAACATATAGAACGTTGGTTTAAGCAAGCACATGCTCATTCCAAGTTGCAAGTTACAATGTAGGAACAAGTTTGTATAGGACTTTCAAAGATTCCCAGAACTGAGCTAAAGTGGGTATGTCTCCAACTCCTAGAAATAACTTCATGCCCCATCTCCCTTACCTCCATCTAGTAAGGATCTCATAATTCCTAACAAAGTTTTGACACAGATTTCCAATTCGGGCATTCAGAACATATAGCACTTTGGTTTAAGCAAGATCTTTCTCATTCCCAGTTGCAAATTACTATGTAGGAACAAGTTTGTATAGGACTTTCAAAGATTCCCAGAACTGAGCTAAAGTGGGTATGTCTCCAACTCCTAGAAATAACTTCATGCCCCATCTCCCTTACCTCCATCTAGTAAGGATCACATAATTCCTAACAAAGTTTTGACACAGATTTCCAATTCGGACATTCAGAATATATAGCACGTTGCTTTAAGCAAGCACTTTCTCATTCCAAGTTGCAAGTTACTATGTAGGAACAAGTTTGTATAGGACTTTCAAAGATTCCCAGAACTGAGCTCAAGTGGGTATGTCTCCAACTCCTAGAAATAACTTCATGCCCAATGTCTCTTACTTCCATCTAGTAAGGATCACATATTTCCTAACAAAGTTTTGACACAGATTCCCAATTCGGGCATTGAGAACATATAGCACGTTGCTTTAAGCAAGCACTTTCTCATTCCAAGGTGCAAGCTGCTGTGTAGAAACAAGTTTGTATAGGAATTGCAATGATTTCCAGAACTGAGCTAAAGTTGGTATATCTCTATCTCCTTGAAAAAACTTCATGCCACTTCTCCCTAACTTCCATCTAGTAAGGAGCTGATATTTCCTAAACAAGATTTGGCACAGATTCCCTTTTTGAGCATAGAGAAGAAATAGCCTGTTCCTTTTAAGAAACACATTCTGATTCCATGTTGCATGTTGCTGTACAGCAATAAGTTTGTATATGACTTGCAAAGATGGCCACAGCTGTGAAAATCGGGATATGACTCCAACTCCAGGAAATAACTTCATGCCGCCTCTCCCTTACTTCCAGCTAGTAAGAATCACAGAAATTCTAAAGAAGATTTGGAACAGATTCATGTTTGGTGCATTGAGAAGAAATAGCATGTTCTTTTGAAGAAGCACTTTCTGATTCCAGTTGCAAGTTGCTATCTAGCAACAAGTTTGTATAGGACTTGCAAAGATTCCCAGAAGTGAGCTAAAGGGGGTATTTCTCCAACTCCTAGAAATAACTTCATGCCCCATCTCCCTTACTTCCAGCTAGTAAGGATCACATATTTCCTCAACAAGATTTGACACAGATTCCCTTTTTGGGCATTGAGAAGAAATAACCCGTTCCTTTGAAGAAACACATTCTGATTCCAAATTGCAAGTTGCTGTCTAGCAATAAGTTTTTATAGGCCTTGCAATGATGCCCACAGCTGGGAAAAACCGGGTATGACTCCAACTCCTGGAAATAACTTCATGCCCCATCTCCCTTACTTCCAGCTAGTAAGGATCACATAAATCCTAAAGAAGATTTGGAACAGATTCATGTTTGGTGCATTGAGAAGACATAGCTTGTTCTTTTGAAGAAGCACTTTCTGATTCCAGTTCCAATTTGCTATCTAGCAACAAGTTTGTATAGGACTTGCAAATATTCCCAGAACTGAGCTAAGGGGGTATGTCTCCAACTCCTAGAAATAACTTCATGCCCCATCTCCCTTACTTCCATCTAGTAAGGATCACTTAATTCCTAACAATGTTTTGACACAGATTCCCAATTCGGGCATTCAGAACATATTGGATGTTGCTTTAAGCAAGCACTTTCTCATTCCAAGTTGCAAGCTGCTGGGTAGAAACAATTTGTATAGGACTTGCAATGATTTCCAGAACTGAGCTAATGTGGCGATATCTCTATCTCCTAGAAAAAACTTCATGCCCCATCTCCCTAACTTCCACCTAGTAAGGATCATATATTTCCTAAACAAGATTTGGCACAGATTCCCTTTTTGGGCATTGAGAGGAAATAACCCGTTCCTTTGAAGAAACACATTCTGATTCCAAATTGCAAGTTGCTGTCTAGCAGTAAGGTTGTATAGGCCTTGCAATGATGTCCACATCTGGGAAAAACTGGGTATGACTCCAACTTCTGGAAATAACTTCATGCCCCTTCTCCCTTACTTCCAGCTAGTAAGGATCACATAAATCCTAAAGAAGATTTGGAACAGATTCATGTTTGGTGCATTGAGACAAATAGCATGTTGTTTTGAAGAAGCACTTTCTGATTCCAGTTGCAAGTTGCTCTCTAGCAACAAGTTTATATAGGTATTTCAAAGATGCCCAGAACTGAGCTAAAGTGGGTATGTCTCCAACTCCTAGAAATAACTTCATGCCCCAACTCCCTTACTTCCAGCTAGTAAGGATCACATAATTCCTAACAAAGTTTTGACACAGATTCCCAATTCGGGCATTCAGAACATATAGCACGTTGCTGTAAGCAAGCACTTTCTCATTCCAAGTTCAAGCTGCTATGTAGAAACAAGTTTGTATAGGACTTTCAATGATTGCCAGAACTGAGCTAAAGTGGGTAAGTCTCTATATCCTACAAATAACTTCATGCTCCATCTGCCTTACTTCCATCTAGTAAGGATCACATATTTCCTAAACAAGATTTGGTACAGATTCCCTTTTTGGGCATTGAGAAGAAATAGCCCGTTCCTTTGAAGAAACACATTCTGATTACAAATTGCAAGTTGCTGTCTAGCAATAAATTTGTATAGCCCTTTCAAAGATGCCCACAGCTGGGAAAAACTGGGTATGACTCCAACTCCTGGAGATAACTTCATGCCCCATCTCTCTTGCTTCCATCTTGTCAGGATCACATAATTCGTAAAAATGTTTGGACCCAGATTCCCAATTCGGACATTCAGAACATATAGCACGTTACTTTCAGCAAGCACGTTCTCATTTAAAGTGCCAGCTGCTGTGTAGACACAAGTTTGTATAGGACTTAGAACGATGGCCAGAACTGAGCTAATGTGCGTATTTCTCTATTTCCTAAGAATAACTTCATGCCCCATCTCACTTACTTCCATCTAGCAAGGATCACATATTTCCTATACAAGATTTGGCACATATTCCCTTTTTGCACATTGAGAAGAAATAGCCCGTTCCTTTGAACAAACACATTCTGATTCCAAATTGCAAGTTGCTGTTTAGCAATCAGTTTGTATGGGACTTGCAAAGACGCCCACATCTGAGAAAATCAGGGTATGACTCCAACTTCAGGAAATCACTTCATGCCCCATCTCCCTTACTTCCAGCTAGTAAGGATCTCATAAATCCGAAAGAATATTTGGAACAGATTCAAGTCTGCGACATTGAGAGGAAATAGCACGTTCCTTTGAAGAAGCACTTTCTGATTCCAAGTTGCAAAATGCTATCTAGCAACAAGGTTGTATAGGACTTCCAAAGATTCCCAGAACTGAGCTACAATGGGTATGTCTCCACTCCTACAAAAAAATTCATGCCCCATCTCCCTTACTTCCACCTAATAAAGATCACATATGACTATAAAAGGAAGTAAGGGAGATCGGGCATGAAGTTATTTCTAGGAGTTGGAGACATTCTCACTCTAGTTCCGTTCTGGGAAGATTTGCAAGTCCTATACAAACTTGTTGCTAGACAGCAACTTGTAACTTGGACTCAGAACGTGCTTCTTCAAAGGAAATTGCTATTTATCTTCATTGCACCAAACATGAATCTGTTCCAAAACTTCTTTAGGATGTATGTGATCCTTACTAGATGAAGTAAGGGAGAAGGGGCATGATGTTATTTCCAGGATTTGGAGTCAGACCCAGTTTTTCTCAACTGTGGGCATCTTGGAAGTCCTATACAAACTTATTGCTAGAAGGCAACTTGCATCTTGGAATCAGAATGTGTTTCTTCAAAGGAACGGTCTCTTTCTTTTCAATGCCCCAATTAGAAATCTGTTACAAAACTTGTTTAAGATTTATGTGATCCTTACTAGATGGAAGTAAGTGAGATGGGACTTGAAGTTATTTCTAGGAGATAGAGACATACCCGCTTTAGCTCAGTTCTAGCAATCTTTGCAAGGCCTATACAAACTTGTTTCTACACAGCAGCTTGCCAGCTGCAATGAGACTGTGCTTGCTCAAAGCAACGTGCTACTCATTCCCAATGCCCTAATTGGGAATCTCTGTCACAATTTTTTAGGAATTATGTGATCCTTACTAGATGGAAGTAAGGGAGATTAGGCATGAAGTTATTTCTAGGAGTTGGCGACATTCCCACGCTAGCTCAGTTCTGGGAATCTTTGCAAGTCCTATACAAACTTGTTGCTAGACAGCAACTTGCAACTTGGACTCAGAACGTGCTTCTCCAAAGAACGTGCTATTTCTCTTCAGTGCACCAAATATGAATCTGTTCTAAAATTTCTTTAGGATTTGTTATCCTTACTAGCTGGAAGTAAGAGAGATGGGGCATGTTGTTATTTCCAGGAGTTGGAATCATACCCCGTTTTTCTCAGCTGTGGGCATCTTGGAAGTCTTATACAAACTTATTGCTAGAAGGCAACTTGCAACTTTGAATCAGTATGTGTTTAGACCTGCCAAAAAGGCAGATCTTTTAGCCAGAGAAGGCAAATTACCAGACAGTGTGGATCCTGGCGACTGCGCCAAAACTGACGGGAGAAGAGGGAGAATCTCCCTCTGTGCTTTTCCTTTAGGTTCTTATGGCTAGCCAAATAATTACCAAGACAGGTTAGTAGGAAAAAATATTATCATGTTTAATAACATGTATACATGGGAGAAAGCAGGGACACCGCGTTTCTCAACACAATAGCAGAAATTCTCGTCTTAAATACCATGTTCAGCCAATGACAAAGGAGGACTTTGGGGGTGGAGGGAGTCAGTTAAAGGAGATTACCACTAAAGCACAGTAAACCAGAGTACGGTTATTATGCAGCTTTAAGGCCTCAACTTCCACATTGATAAGCCTTTAGAAATGAGGCCATCCTGCTCTCTTCTCAAAACAGAGACGGATATACCTTTACAAAGGGGATTTCCCTTATAAATGTAAATGATTGTCTGGCAACTCCTGGAAGGGTCATACAGAGAATGTGGCCAGAGAGACAGAACGTCTGATAAGATGGGCTTGTTGGTGCCTTTCCTATTGCAACATTTACCCTAGGTTATCTTTACATACATCATGATAGATCTGTTCCAGAAAGGAACCACCATGTCAAATACGTTAGGCAGTTAGTGGGGGAGGTCAAATGTCCCTAGATAAAACAACCAAGGTAAAGAAAGAGATTTCAGGGTGGCCAAATCTTGGGCTCCCACAAAAACCTAAAATTTGGGTTTACGTGCTGTCTGAAAGAGTGTAACCCAACTTTTCTCCACTACAGATTTGAGCAGCTTTTAAATATCTAGGTATACAAAAGGATTAGAAAGGAAAATAGATCCAACTGAAAGGAATTTCGGATGGAACAATGAAATGATGCTGAAGTGAGCCAGCGCACTGAAAAGAGTTTCAGAAAGACCTGCAGTCTCTAAAGGCAGTGGGCAATGTATCCATCAGGTTTCAAGTAGAAAGGGAAATGGGAACAATTGTCTGTCATCTCATGTCCAGGAGATGACAAGCAACAGTCTCTCAGAGAAGAAAAAGATTTCTTTCCAACCGGTCGAACCAGCCACCTGGGCCAGGCCCCTTTCAAGTGGACGAGTTCCAGAGGAGAGAGCCCCGGGGCCTGCCGCCAAGTTTCCTGGGGCGTGTGCTGGGCCCCCTCAGAGGACCAGGCAGCCTGGCAGCCTGTGTGCCAGAGCTGAGATCTGGCGGCCTCCCACACCCGGTTCCCTGTCCTGCCCCGTCCTCCCGAGGGAGGCCGATGGTCCTGGCAGTGGCGAGTGGGGTGGGGCTGGCTGTGAAGCTTTCCTGGGATGCCCCGGGAGAGGGCGCCGGGGGATGGGCTGCCCCTGGCCAGGTCTGAGGCACTGACCCAGCTCAGGGCTGTCGGGGGCGGAGAGAGAAGCCCCTCCGCCTCTTCCCTGAAGCTTCTTATGGCTGGCCAAATCCTTCACAAGACAGGTTCGCTGGAGAAAATAATACCCAGCTTCAGAACACGTGTACAGGGGAGAAACCCGCGAAACTGAGTCTCTCAACACAATGGCAGAGATTCTCCTCCTATCTCCAGCTGCAGACAAAGGAGGATGTTGGGGGTGCGGTTTGGGCATGTGAGACTGGAGAAGACAATTGTCATGGAGAGGGACATGTAGACGATTGGATTGTCTGAACCGGTTCCCCTGCAGTGGGGTCAGGCCCGGAAGGGACAGCACGGAGGTGACCATGAAGGGGCCTCTCCGTGGTGTGGCTGGCCCCGGGGGGCCGCGCCTGGGGATGGGGATGGAGGGGGGGAAGTGGGATGGCCTGTGAGTTGGCAGCAGTGGTGGATGCAGATACTCAGAGGTCAGGGATCTCTCACTCTTTCCCTGCCTGTCTGTCTGTCTGTCTCTCACTCTCTCTCTCTCTCTCTCTCTCTTTCTCTCTCGGGGACCTGAGGAGAAGAGGTGGGCGAGCCCTGCCCGCCTCGCCTACCTGCCTTCCTCTCCCCTGGCCCCTTCTTTCTCCGGCTGCTTTGAGTGCCCTGTGGGCTTGGGTTCAACCCCTGAGGCCAAGGGCGCATGCGCCACCCGCCACCGCCGGGGCCTAGGGCGGGCCTCGGGGGTCCTCAGTGAAGGCCCCGCCCGCCCGCCAGGCCAGGCCAGTCCCAGCTGAAGAAGGAACGCCAACGCCCTGCTGGACTTGGCTTCAGCTGTTGTCTCCCTCCCATCCCCCACTTGCAATCAGCTGGCCGGCCGCTTCCCTTCTTTGGAAGCGGTGGTCTGGACCTGGTGGCCAAAGGCCGACTGGGGTGCCAGGTCAAGGCTCTGCCTCGGCCAGCTGCTTTTGCCCGGGCCTCATTTCTTCCTGGAAAGGCAAAACCACGGCCTCACCCCACGCCCGCACTTGTCGACTCCAGCCAGGTGGAGGAAAGGCTCTGTGGAATCCGAAGGGCCGAGACAGGCTTATGGCCAAGCAGTGAGTGAGGCCCCAGCAGGCCGCCGGCTTGGGGAGCCGCTGCCACACGGGCAGGCCCTTCCGGCGACGGGTCCCAGCATCATCTCTGGAGTCGGGAGGGCCTGGCCTTCCTAGTGCCCAGGCCACGGCTCTGAGGAGAAATCCGCGTTGGAGGGCACGCGTGAGGCCCTCGGCCTGAGGGCGCTGGTGCCACGCCGGGGGCGACTGGAAGGCTGGCTGGGCTCGCCTGCTTTGTCCAAAGGAGGCTGGCCAACCAGCCCAACCGGCCACCTGGGCCAGGCCCCTTTCAAGTGGACAAGATCCGGGGGAAAGGGCCCTGGGGCCTGCCGCCAAGTCCCCTGGGGCGTGTGCTGGGCTCCCTCAGAGGAGGGAGCCACCTGGCAACCTGTGTGCCAGACCTTAGATCTGGCGGCCTGCCACACCCGGCTCCCTGCCCTGCCCACGCCTGCCTCCATCCACTGCACGGAGGACGATGGTGTTGGCAGTGCGAGCGGAGATAGTCGTTAGAGACTTCACTTGGAGTTGTAGTCCAAGAGCATCACAGAAGAGCACTGAGCTTGGGCTCGGCCATTTATCCGCTTTGTAACCTGGCTGAGTTTTCTAGCCACTGTACCCAGTCTCTTCATCTAGCAAATGGTGCAAAGAACAACATTGACTACGTCGGGATGCTTTCAGGGTCATGTGAGTTAAGATATGTTCCAGCACAGAGTTTACATTCAGGGTGCAGTCCTTGGCTCAGTAGAAGTGTTCGCTGCTGTTCTTATGATTTTCATTATTTCACGTCCTTATCTTCCTCGTGAGTTCCCTGTCAAACCAACCACGATCCACGGTGTCAGCAGTTTGATTCCAGGTCCCTGCTTCAAGGCCTGCAGAGGGAACCTCGTGCTCATAACCTCCTGTTTTTCTCCCAGTCTCTGGAGGGATGCATTGACCTCTAGCTTGTCTGCACTGAGGCACGGAATGGGGTCCCACACCCAACCCCGCGTCTCCTCCTTTTCATATCTGATGCTTTGGGAAGACTGCTTACTGTTCACTCGGTGGACTATACTCCCTGACATGAGCAACGCACGGGAGAGAGGCGGTAGGAAACACTGATCCATGTAGGGCTCTGAGTTGACCATAACACAGAGTACAGTTGATCAAGGGCCGAGGTAGGGTTCCTTAAGGCAAAGATCTGCCGAGATGAGGGTGTTCTGATGTGACGCCGCCTGAAAATAAAGCAAACACATAAAAGCATATGTAGTGGTCAAAGGGAAAGCACGCCACTAAAAGAATTGATCCCATGAAATACACTATTCTATTTGTTTATGTATCAAATGACTGATAGGAAAGAGCCAGGCGTAGAGATAGTAGACTTGATCAATGTCATAGAGAATTCTTTTAACAGTTGTTCATGCCTTGTGTTTTACATCATTGATTAGGGGAGTATTTTCGTCTTTTCCTTTCCTAGTGTCTCCATCTTTCTCAACTTTTCCAGGAGACATATTTACATTATCCTCTAAAATGTTAGGGAAATTTTAAAAAAGTTATGACACATTGGAAGTTGTTGATTTTGTATATGGGAGGAGCACTAGATTGCAAGTGAATTAGTGATCATTAGAGTTTTAGTTTGGTAAAAGACGGTAGTTGGAGTTGATACCAGGATGTTTGTAACCCAGTTTTTACTTCATTATTTGGTGTAGTTTTCCAAATGCCAGAGCCGGTCATTTTTAATGTAATAACTTGTCTCATTTTAGAATATGTGTTCTTGGAGAGGGTGATGCAGGTAAGTAGAAAATAATTTAATGTAGTGACTTGTTTTTCTCCAATGGATCTCTTATAAACCCAACAGCCATATAGCATTCTTTTGTCCAAATGACCTGATGGCACTTTCTTAACTTTTCTTGCTGTGACTCTAGCAATCTAGGGTCACACCACCTTCTCTCTCCTAGTCATGCTTTCAGTTGTAAGAGTGATATTGTCAATAGTACAGTGAGCAATTGGCACACACTCTACTCTTTTCTTACATGTATATATATGTATATGTGTGTGTGTCTATATTTCTCAACTGCGAACTTTGGTAACATAATTGTTAAGGTGTGAACTATTTGCAGTGCACTTAACAACTGATGGCTACACATGATTGTGTAGTGACATCACGGTTAAAACCCTTCTTTGCAACATGTGGCCCCTTTCAGTTTTATTTTCAAGGAAAGGGTTCAATGACTTTTTTCTTTTGGAAGAAGAAAGACTTGCATTTCCATCTTAGAAAATCGAGAACTGGTTTCTTGCCTTTTTTCTTTTTTTGTCTTCAGCTCCTCGTCCTACTGGTTACTAATTCACATGTCCAGTCACTTCAGATTCATGGTGCTAACCCTTTGCCTTGTTCAAGGCTCTGACTTTAATTATTCCATAATCCCTTCTGTGAAGGAGGTTTCTCTCCACGCTCATCTAGCGAGGAAGGAACCGACCCTCCTTTATGTGAACTTGGAGACAGAGGCCAAGGTGAAGCCTCGGTGCCCCTCCACACCAGTGAGCTGCAGAAGGGCTGCAGAGTCCTGTGAATCTTTGGCTCCTCTCCTGGCTCCCTCCGGAGTTGGCATTGCCTGCACGGAGGAGCCCAGCTCCTTACAATCGAATTGGTGAAGTCTCCTGAAGCCGGCTGAAGGATAAGACTGGCCGGAAAGGACATCAGCAAGCAGTGTGCTCCAAAAGTGGGTGGCAGAAACACTCAGAAGAAGAAAACCTTTCCGTTTCTCTTGTTTTCTCTTTATCTTCTCTCCCTTCCTTTTCCTTTCCTTAGATGGTACAGAGCCTGTCCACCCCCCATGGTGGCTGTTTTTCTCCTCAGAGCCCCAGGACAGAGCTGTATCTCTTAGTTGTAGGTCAACCCATGGGGGTTCTTTGCCTGGAGTCCCACGGCAGTTTATTCACATCTCTTTCATTCAAATGATTTCAGTAGTGTAATTTATCTGTTTAGGCATATCTGTCTTCCTTGCAGACCCCCAACATTTCAAGACCTTTGGGCACATAGTAGATGCTTAAGTACTTGAGTGAATCCGTGAAGATCTTTTGTTGAATACGATCTAAATAAATACAATACCTACTCAGCACACGAATGCAGGCACTTGAGAGAGAGTTTGGTGTCTGCTGAAGCAGGCTGTGGACCAGCTTAGGGGCTCAGTGCCAAAGTGACCCAATAGATTTAGACAAAATGAACGAGATAATTAACTTCAATTTTGCAATTCATGGAGAACAGGAGCAGGATATCTAGGTGTGAATCGGGACTTGATCATTCTTGTTGCATCTTTGGAAAATCCAGTCCTTTTTCTTTCTATGGAAACGTGACTGGCCAAGAGAGTGAACGGAGGACTGGCTTTTAGAAAGGCAATTTTGTCACAGGAAGTCCTGGAGGAAAATATATGGAAGGAGAGCTGCTAGAAACATGGCAGAGACGTTTTGTGTAGAAACCCTAAAATGTGGGTTTACATGCTGTCTGAAAGAGTTGTAACCCAACTTTTCTCCACTACAGATTTGAGCAGCTTTTAAATATCTAGGTATACAAAAGGATTAGAAAGGAAAATAGATCCAACTGAAAGGAATTTCGGATGGAACAATGAAATGATGCTGAAGTGAGCCAGCGCACTGAAAAGAGTTTCAGAAAGACCTGCAGTCTCTAAAGGCAGTGGGCAATGTATCCATCAGGTTTCAAGTAGAAAGGGAAATGGGAACAATTGTCTGTCATCTCATGTCCAGGAGATGACAAGCAACAGTCTCTCAGAGAAGAAAAAGATTTCTTTCCAACCGGTCGAACCAGCCACCTGGGCCAGGCCCCTTTCAAGTGGACGAGTTCCAGAGGAGAGAGCCCCGGGGCCTGCCGCCAAGTTTCCTGGGGCGTGTGCTGGGCCCCCTCAGAGGACCAGGCAGCCTGGCAGCCTGTGTGCCAGAGCTGAGATCTGGCGGCCTCCCACACCCGGTTCCCTGTCCTGCCCCGTCCTCCCGAGGGAGGCCGATGGTCCTGGCAGTGGCGAGTGGGGTGGGGCTGGCTGTGAAGCTTTCCTGGGATGCCCCGGGAGAGGGCGCCGGGGGATGGGCTGCCCCTGGCCAGGTCTGAGGCACTGACCCAGCTCAGGGCTGTCGGGGGCGGAGAGAGAAGCCCCTCCGCCTCTTCCCTGAAGCTTCTTATGGCTGGCCAAATCCTTCACAAGACAGGTTCGCTGGAGAAAATAATACCCAGCTTCAGAACACGTGTACAGGGGAGAAACCCGCGAAACTGAGTCTCTCAACACAATGGCAGAGATTCTCCTCCTATCTCCAGCTGCAGACAAAGGAGGATGTTGGGGGTGCGGTTTGGGCATGTGAGACTGGAGAAGACAATTGTCATGGAGAGGGACATGTAGACGATTGGATTGTCTGAACCGGTTCCCCTGCAGTGGGGTCAGGCCCGGAAGGGACAGCACGGAGGTGACCATGAAGGGGCCTCTCCGTGGTGTGGCTGGCCCCGGGGGGCCGCGCCTGGGGATGGGGATGGAGGGGGGGAAGTGGGATGGCCTGTGAGTTGGCAGCAGTGGTGGATGCAGATACTCAGAGGTCAGGGATCTCTCACTCTTTCCCTGCCTGTCTGTCTGTCTGTCTCTCACTCTCTCTCTCTCTCTCTCTCTCTTTCTCTCTCGGGGACCTGAGGAGAAGAGGTGGGCGAGCCCTGCCCGCCTCGCCTACCTGCCTTCCTCTCCCCTGGCCCCTTCTTTCTCCGGCTGCTTTGAGTGCCCTGTGGGCTTGGGTTCAACCCCTGAGGCCAAGGGCGCATGCGCCACCCGCCACCGCCGGGGCCTAGGGCGGGCCTCGGGGGTCCTCAGTGAAGGCCCCGCCCGCCCGCCAGGCCAGGCCAGTCCCAGCTGAAGAAGGAACGCCAACGCCCTGCTGGACTTGGCTTCAGCTGTTGTCTCCCTCCCATCCCCCACTTGCAATCAGCTGGCCGGCCGCTTCCCTTCTTTGGAAGCGGTGGTCTGGACCTGGTGGCCAAAGGCCGACTGGGGTGCCAGGTCAAGGCTCTGCCTCGGCCAGCTGCTTTTGCCCGGGCCTCATTTCTTCCTGGAAAGGCAAAACCACGGCCTCACCCCACGCCCGCACTTGTCGACTCCAGCCAGGTGGAGGAAAGGCTCTGTGGAATCCGAAGGGCCGAGACAGGCTTATGGCCAAGCAGTGAGTGAGGCCCCAGCAGGCCGCCGGCTTGGGGAGCCGCTGCCACACGGGCAGGCCCTTCCGGCGACGGGTCCCAGCATCATCTCTGGAGTCGGGAGGGCCTGGCCTTCCTAGTGCCCAGGCCACGGCTCTGAGGAGAAATCCGCGTTGGAGGGCACGCGTGAGGCCCTCGGCCTGAGGGCGCTGGTGCCACGCCGGGGGCGACTGGAAGGCTGGCTGGGCTCGCCTGCTTTGTCCAAAGGAGGCTGGCCAACCAGCCCAACCGGCCACCTGGGCCAGGCCCCTTTCAAGTGGACAAGATCCGGGGGAAAGGGCCCTGGGGCCTGCCGCCAAGTCCCCTGGGGCGTGTGCTGGGCCCCCTCAGAGGAGGGAGCCACCTGGCAACCTGTGTGCCAGACCTTAGATCTGGCGGCCTGCCACACCCGGCTCCCTGCCCTGCCCACGCCTGCCTCCATCCACTCCACGGAGGACGATGGTGTTGGCAGTGCGAGCGGAGATAGTCGTTAGAGACTTCACTTGGAGTTGTAGTCCAAGAGCATCACAGAGGAGCACTGAGCTTGGGCTCGGCCATTTATCCGCTTTGTAACCTGGCTGAGTTTTCTAGCCACTGTACCCAGTCTCTTCATCTAGCAAATGGTGCAAAGAACAACATTGACTACGTTGGGATGCTTTCAGGGTCATGTGAGTTAAGATATGTTCCAGCACAGAGTTTACATTCAGGGTGCAGTCCTTGGCTCAGTAGAAGTGTTCGCTGCTGTTCTTATGATTTTCATTATTTCACGTCCTTATCTTCCTCGTGAGTTCCCTGTCAAACCAACCACGATCCACGGTGTCAGCAGTTTGATTCCAGGTCCCTGCTTCAAGGCCTGCAGAGGGAACCTCGTGCTCATAACCTCCTGTTTTTCTCCCAGTCTCTGGAGGGATGCATTGACCTCTAGCTTGTCTGCACTGAGGCACGGAATGGGGTCCCACACCCAACCCCGCGTCTCCTCCTTTTCATATCTGATGCTTTGGGAAGACTGCTTACTGTTCACTCGGTGGACTATACTCCCTGACATGAGCAACGCACGGGAGAGAGGCGGTAGGAAACACTGATCCATGTAGGGCTCTGAGTTGACCATAACACAGAGTACAGTTGATCAAGGGCCGAGGTAGGGTTCCTTAAGGCAAAGATCTGCCGAGATGAGGGTGTTCTGATGTGACGCCGCCTGAAAATAAAGCAAACACATAAAAGCATATGTAGTGGTCAAAGGGAAAGCACGCCACTAAAAGAATTGATCCCATGAAATACACTATTCTATTTGTTTATGTATCAAATGACTGATAGGAAAGAGCCAGGCGTAGAGATAGTAGACTTGATCAATGTCATAGAGAATTCTTTTAACAGTTGTTCATGCCTTGTGTTTTACATCATTGATTAGGGGAGTATTTTCGTCTTTTCCTTTCCTAGTGTCTCCATCTTTCTCAACTTTTCCAGGAGACATATTTACATTATCCTCTAAAATGTTAGGGAAATTTTAAAAAAGTTATGACACATTGGAAGTTGTTGATTTTGTATATGGGAGGAGCACTAGATTGCAAGTGAATTAGTGATCATTAGAGTTTTAGTTTGGTAAAAGACGGTAGTTGGAGTTGATACCAGGATGTTTGTAACCCAGTTTTTACTTCATTATTTGGTGTAGTTTTCCAAATGCCAGAGCCGGTCATTTTTAATGTAATAACTTGTCTCATTTTAGAATATGTGTTCTTGGAGAGGGTGATGCAGGTAAGTAGAAAATAATTTAATGTAGTGACTTGTTTTTCTCCAATGGATCTCTTATAAACCCAACAGCCATATAGCATTCTTTTGTCCAAATGACCTGATGGCACTTTCTTAACTTTTCTTGCTGTGACTCTAGCAATCTAGGGTCACACCACCTTCTCTCTCCTAGTCATGCTTTCAGTTGTAAGAGTGATATTGTCAATAGTACAGTGAGCAATTGGCACACACTCTACTCTTTTCTTACATGTATATATATGTATATGTGTGTGTGTCTATATTTCTCAACTGCGAACTTTGGTAACATAATTGTTAAGGTGTGAACTATTTGCAGTGCACTTAACAACTGATGGCTACACATGATTGTGTAGTGACATCACGGTTAAAACCCTTCTTTGCAACATGTGGCCCCTTTCAGTTTTATTTTCAAGGAAAGGGTTCAATGACTTTTTTCTTTTGGAAGAAGAAAGACTTGCATTTCCATCTTAGAAAATCGAGAACTGGTTTCTTGCCTTTTTTCTTTTTTTGTCTTCAGCTCCTCGTCCTACTGGTTACTAATTCACATGTCCAGTCACTTCAGATTCATGGTGCTAACCCTTTGCCTTGTTCAAGGCTCTGACTTTAATTATTCCATAATCCCTTCTGTGAAGGAGGTTTCTCTCCACGCTCATCTAGCGAGGAAGGAACCGACCCTCCTTTATGTGAACTTGGAGACAGAGGCCAAGGTGAAGCCTCGGTGCCCCTCCACACCAGTGAGCTGCAGAAGGGCTGCAGAGTCCTGTGAATCTTTGGCTCCCCTCCTGGCTCCCTCCGGAGTTGGCATTGCCTGCACGGAGGAGCCCAGCTCCTTACAATCGAATTGGTGAAGTCTCCTGAAGCCGGCTGAAGGATAAGACTGGCCGGAAAGGACATCAGCAAGCAGTGTGCTCCAAAAGTGGGTGGCAGAAACACTCAGAAGAAGAAAACCTTTCCGTTTCTCTTGTTTTCTCTTTATCTTCTCTCCCTTCCTTTTCCTTTCCTTAGATGGTACAGAGCCTGTCCACCCCCCATGGTGGCTGTTTTTCTCCTCAGAGCCCCAGGACAGAGCTGTATCTCTTAGTTGTAGGTCAACCCATGGGGGTTCTTTGCCTGGAGTCCCACGGCAGTTTATTCACATCTCTTTCATTCAAATGATTTCAGTAGTGTAATTTATCTGTTTAGGCATATCTGTCTTCCTTGCAGACCCCCAACATTTCAAGACCTTTGGGCACATAGTAGATGCTTAAGTACTTGAGTGAATCCGGAAGATCTTTTGTTGAATACGATCTAAATAAATACAATACCTACTCAGCACACGAATGCAGGCACTTGAGATAGAGTTTGGTGTCTGCTGAAGCAGGCTGTGGACCAGCTTAGGGGCTCAGTGCCAAAGTGACCCAATAGATTTAGACAAAATGAACGAGATAATTAACTTCAATTTTGCAATTCATGGAGAACAGGAGCAGGATATCTAGGTGTGAATCGGGACTTGATCATTCTTGTTGCATCTTTGGAAAATCCAGTCCTTTTTCTTTCTATGGAAACGTGACTGGCCAAGAGAGTGAACGGAGGACTGGCTTTTAGAAAGGCAATTTTGTCACAGGAAGTCCTGGAGGAAAATATATGGAAGGAGAGCTGCTAGAAACATGGCAGAGACGTTTTGTGTAGAAACCCTAAAATGTGGGTTTACATGCTGTCTGAAAGAGTTGTAACCCAACTTTTCTCCACTACAGATTTGAGCAGCTTTTAAATATCTAGGTATACAAAAGGATTAGAAAGGAAAATAGATCCAACTGAAAGGAATTTCGGATGGAACAATGAAATGATGCTGAAGTAAGCCAGCGCACTGAAAAGAGTTTCAGAAAGACCTGCAGTCTCTAAAGGCAGTGGGCAATGTATCCATCAGGTTTCAAGTAGAAAGGGAAATGGGAACAATTGTCTGTCATCTCATGTCCAGGAGATGACAAGCAACAGTCTCTCAGAGAAGAAAAAGATTTCTTTCCAACCGGTCGAACCAGCCACCTGGGCCAGGCCCCTTTCAAGTGGACGAGTTCCAGAGGAGAGAGCCCCGGGGCCTGCCGCCAAGTTTCCTGGGGCGTGTGCTGGGCCCCCTCAGAGGACCAGGCAGCCTGGCAGCCTGTGTGCCAGAGCTGAGATCTGGCGGCCTCCCACACCCGGTTCCCTGTCCTGCCCCGTCCTCCCGAGGGAGGCCGATGGTCCTGGCAGTGGCGAGTGGGGTGGGGCTGGCTGTGAAGCTTTCCTGGGATGCCCCGGGAGAGGGCGCCGGGGGATGGGCTGCCCCTGGCCAGGTCTGAGGCACTGACCCAGCTCAGGGCTGTCGGGGGCGGAGAGAGAAGCCCCTCCGCCTCTTCCCTGAAGCTTCTTATGGCTGGCCAAATCCTTCACAAGACAGGTTCGCTGGAGAAAATAATACCCAGCTTCAGAACACGTGTACAGGGGAGAAACCCGCGAAACTGAGTCTCTCAACACAATGGCAGAGATTCTCCTCCTATCTCCAGCTGCAGACAAAGGAGGATGTTGGGGGTGCGGTTTGGGCATGTGAGACTGGAGAAGACAATTGTCATGGAGAGGGACATGTAGACGATTGGATTGTCTGAACCGGTTCCCCTGCAGTGGGGTCAGGCCCGGAAGGGACAGCACGGAGGTGACCATGAAGGGGCCTCTCCGTGGTGTGGCTGGCCCCGGGGGGCCGCGCCTGGGGATGGGGATGGAGGGGGGGAAGTGGGATGGCCTGTGAGTTGGCAGCAGTGGTGGATGCAGATACTCAGAGGTCAGGGATCTCTCACTCTTTCCCTGCCTGTCTGTCTGTCTGTCTCTCACTCTCTCTCTCTCTCTCTCTTTCTCTCTCGGGGACCTGAGGAGAAGAGGTGGGCGAGCCCTGCCCGCCTCGCCTACCTGCCTTCCTCTCCCCTGGCCCCTTCTTTCTCCGGCTGCTTTGAGTGCCCTGTGGGCTTGGGTTCAACCCCTGAGGCCAAGGGCGCATGCGCCACCCGCCACCGCCGGGGCCTAGGGCGGGCCTCGGGGGTCCTCAGTGAAGGCCCCGCCCGCCCGCCAGGCCAGGCCAGTCCCAGCTGAAGAAGGAACGCCAACGCCCTGCTGGACTTGGCTTCAGCTGTTGTCTCCCTCCCATCCCCCACTTGCAATCAGCTGGCCGGCCGCTTCCCTTCTTTGGAAGCGGTGGTCTGGACCTGGTGGCCAAAGGCCGACTGGGGTGCCAGGTCAAGGCTCTGCCTCGGCCAGCTGCTTTTGCCCGGGCCTCATTTCTTCCTGGAAAGGCAAAACCACGGCCTCACCCCACGCCCGCACTTGTCGACTCCAGCCAGGTGGAGGAAAGGCTCTGTGGAATCCGAAGGGCCGAGACAGGCTTATGGCCAAGCAGTGAGTGAGGCCCCAGCAGGCCGCCGGCTTGGGGAGCCGCTGCCACACGGGCAGGCCCTTCCGGCGACGGGTCCCAGCATCATCTCTGGAGTCGGGAGGGCCTGGCCTTCCTAGTGCCCAGGCCACGGCTCTGAGGAGAAATCCGCGTTGGAGGGCACGCGTGAGGCCCTCGGCCTGAGGGCGCTGGTGCCACGCCGGGGGCGACTGGAAGGCTGGCTGGGCTCGCCTGCTTTGTCCAAAGGAGGCTGGCCAACCAGCCCAACCGGCCACCTGGGCCAGGCCCCTTTCAAGTGGACAAGATCCGGGGGAAAGGGCCCTGGGGCCTGCCGCCAAGTCCCCTGGGGCGTGTGCTGGGCCCCCTCAGAGGAGGGAGCCACCTGGCAACCTGTGTGCCAGACCTTAGATCTGGCGGCCTGCCACACCCGGCTCCCTGCCCTGCCCACGCCTGCCTCCATCCACTCCACGGAGGACGATGGTGTTGGCAGTGCGAGCGGAGATAGTCGTTAGAGACTTCACTTGGAGTTGTAGTCCAAGAGCATCACAGAAGAGCACTGAGCTTGGGCTCGGCCATTTATCCGCTTTGTAACCTGGCTGAGTTTTCTAGCCACTGTACCCAGTCTCTTCATCTAGCAAATGGTGCAAAGAACAACATTGACTACGTCGGGATGCTTTCAGGGTCATGTGAGTTAAGATATGTTCCAGCACAGAGTTTACATTCAGGGTGCAGTCCTTGGCTCAGTAGAAGTGTTCGCTGCTGTTCTTATGATTTTCATTATTTCACGTCCTTATCTTCCTCGTGAGTTCCCTGTCAAACCAACCACGATCCACGGTGTCAGCAGTTTGATTCCAGGTCCCTGCTTCAAGGCCTGCAGAGGGAACCTCGTGCTCATAACCTCCTGTTTTTCTCCCAGTCTCTGGAGGGATGCATTGACCTCTAGCTTGTCTGCACTGAGGCACGGAATGGGGTCCCACACCCAACCCCGCGTCTCCTCCTTTTCATATCTGATGCTTTGGGAAGACTGCTTACTGTTCACTCGGTGGACTATACTCCCTGACATGAGCCACGCACGGGAGAGAGGCGGTAGGAAACACTGATCCATGTAGGGCTCTGAGTTGACCATAACACAGAGTACAGTTGATCAAGGGCCGAGGTAGGGTTCCTTAAGGCAAAGATCTGCCGAGATGAGGGTGTTCTGATGTGATGCCGCCTGAAAATAAAGCAAACACATAAAAGCATATGTAGTGGTCAAAGGGAAAGCACGCCACTAAAAGAATTGATCCCATGAAATACACTATTCTATTTGTTTATGTATCAAATGACTGATAGGAAAGAGCCAGGCGTAGAGATAGTAGACTTGATCAATGTCATAGAGAATTCTTTTAACAGTTGTTCATGCCTTGTGTTTTACATCATTGATTAGGGGAGTATTTTCGTCTTTTCCTTTCCTAGTGTCTCCATCTTTCTCAACTTTTCCAGGAGACATATTTACATTATCCTCTAAAATGTTAGGGAAATTTTAAAAAAGTTATGACACATTGGAAGTTGTTGATTTTGTATATGGGAGGAGCACTAGATTGCAAGTGAATTAGTGATCATTAGAGTTTTAGTTTGGTAAAAGACGGTAGTTGGAGTTGATACCAGGATGTTTGTAACCCAGTTTTTACTTCATTATTTGGTGTAGTTTTCCAAATGCCAGAGCCGGTCATTTTTAATGTAATAACTTGTCTCATTTTAGAATATGTGTTCTTGGAGAGGGTGATGCAGGTAAGTAGAAAATAATTTAATGTAGTGACTTGTTTTTCTCCAATGGATCTCTTATAAACCCAACAGCCATATAGCATTCTTTTGTCCAAATGACCTGATGGCACTTTCTTAACTTTTCTTGCTGTGACTCTAGCAATCTAGGGTCACACCACCTTCTCTCTCCTAGTCATGCTTTCAGTTGTAAGAGTGATATTGTCAATAGTACAGTGAGCAATTGGCACACACTCTACTCTTTTCTTACATGTATATATATGTATATGTGTGTGTGTCTATATTTCTCAACTGCGAACTTTGGTAACATAATTGTTAAGGTGTGAACTATTTGCAGTGCACTTAACAACTGATGGCTACACATGATTGTGTAGTGACATCACGGTTAAAACCCTTCTTTGCAACATGTGGCCCCTTTCAGTTTTATTTTCAAGGAAAGGGTTCAATGACTTTTTTCTTTTGGAAGAAGAAAGACTTGCATTTCCATCTTAGAAAATCGAGAACTGGTTTCTTGCCTTTTTCCTTTTTTTGTCTTCAGCTCCTCGTCCTACTGGTTACTAATTCACATGTCCAGTCACTTCAGATTCATGGTGCTAACCCTTTGCCTTGTTCAAGGCTCTGACTTTAATTATTCCATAATCCCTTCTGTGAAGGAGGTTTCTCTCCACGCTCATCTAGCGAGGAAGGAACCGACCCTCCTTTGTGTGAACTTGGAGACAGAGGCCAAGGTGAAGCCTCGGTGCCCCTCCACACCAGTGAGCTGCAGAAGGGCTGCAGAGTCCTGTGAATCTTTGGCTCCCCTCCTGGCTCCCTCCGGAGTTGGCATTGCCTGCACGGAGGAGCCCAGCTCCTTACAATCGAATTGGTGAAGTCTCCTGAAGCCGGCTGAAGGATAAGACTGGCCGGAAAGGACATCAGCAAGCAGTGTGCTCCAAAAGTGGGTGGCAGAAACACTCAGAAGAAGAAAACCTTTCCGTTTCTCTTGTTTTCTCTTTATCTTCTCTCCCTTCCTTTTCCTTTCCTTAGATGGTACAGAGCCTGTCCACCCCCCACGGTGGCTGTTTTTCTCCTCAGAGCCCCAGGACAGAGCTGTATCTCTTAGTTGTAGGTCAACCCATGGGGGTTCTTTGCCTGGAGTCCCACGGCAGTTTATTCACATCTCTTTCATTCAAATGATTTCAGTAGTGTAATTTATCTGTTTAGGCATATCTGTCTTCCTTGCAGACCCCCAACATTTCAAGACCTTTGGGCACATAGTAGATGCTTAAGTACTTGAGTGAATCCGTGAAGATCTTTTGTTGAATACGATCTAAATAAATACAATACCTACTCAGCACACGAATGCAGGCACTTGAGAGAGAGTTTGGTGTCTGCTGAAGCAGGCTGTGGACCAGCTTAGGGGCTCAGTGCCAAAGTGACCCAATAGATTTAGACAAAATGAACGAGATAATTAACTTCAATTTTGCAATTCATGGAGAACAGGAGCAGGATATCTAGGTGTGAATCGGGACTTGATCATTCTTGTTGCATCTTTGGAAAATCCAGTCCTTTTTCTTTCTATGGAAACGTGACTGGCCAAGAGAGTGAACGGAGGACTGGCTTTTAGAAAGGCAATTTTGTCACAGGAAGTCCTGGAGGAAAATATATGGAAGGAGAGCTGCTAGAAACATGGCAGAGACGTTTTGTGTAGAAACCCTAAAATGTGGGTTTACATGCTGTCTGAAAGAGTTGTAACCCAACTTTTCTCCACTACAGATTTGAGCAGCTTTTAAATATCTAGGTATACAAAAGGATTAGAAAGGAAAATAGATCCAACTGAAAGGAATTTCGGATGGAACAATGAAATGATGCTGAAGTAAGCCAGCGCACTGAAAAGAGTTTCAGAAAGACCTGCAGTCTCTAAAGGCAGTGGGCAATGTATCCATCAGGTTTCAAGTAGAAAGGGAAATGGGAACAATTGTCTGTCATCTCATGTCCAGGAGATGACAAGCAACAGTCTCTCAGAGAAGAAAAAGATTTCTTTCCAACCGGTCGAACCAGCCACCTGGGCCAGGCCCCTTTCAAGTGGACGAGTTCCAGAGGAGAGAGCCCCGGGGCCTGCCGCCAAGTTTCCTGGGGCGTGTGCTGGGCCCCCTCAGAGGACCAGGCAGCCTGGCAGCCTGTGTGCCAGAGCTGAGATCTGGCGGCCTCCCACACCCGGTTCCCTGTCCTGCCCCGTCCTCCCGAGGGAGGCCGATGGTCCTGGCAGTGGCGAGTGGGGTGGGGCTGGCTGTGAAGCTTTCCTGGGATGCCCCGGGAGAGGGCGCCGGGGGATGGGCTGCCCCTGGCCAGGTCTGAGGCACTGACCCAGCTCAGGGCTGTCGGGGGCGGAGAGAGAAGCCCCTCCGCCTCTTCCCTGAAGCTTCTTATGGCTGGCCAAATCCTTCACAAGACAGGTTCGCTGGAGAAAATAATACCCAGCTTCAGAACACGTGTACAGGGGAGAAACCCGCGAAACTGAGTCTCTCAACACAATGGCAGAGATTCTCCTCCTATCTCCAGCTGCAGACAAAGGAGGATGTTGGGGGTGCGGTTTGGGCATGTGAGACTGGAGAAGACAATTGTCATGGAGAGGGACATGTAGACGATTGGATTGTCTGAACCGGTTCCCCTGCAGTGGGGTCAGGCCCGGAAGGGACAGCACGGAGGTGACCATGAAGGGGCCTCTCCGTGGTGTGGCTGGCCCCGGGGGGCCGCGCCTGGGGATGGGGATGGAGGGGGGGAAGTGGGATGGCCTGTGAGTTGGCAGCAGTGGTGGATGCAGATACTCAGAGGTCAGGGATCTCTCACTCTTTCCCTGCCTGTCTGTCTGTCTGTCTCTCACTCTCTCTCTCTCTCTCTCTCTCTTTCTCTCTCGGGGACCTGAGGAGAAGAGGTGGGCGAGCCCTGCCCGCCTCGCCTACCTGCCTTCCTCTCCCCTGGCCCCTTCTTTCTCCGGCTGCTTTGAGTGCCCTGTGGGCTTGGGTTCAACCCCTGAGGCCAAGGGCGCATGCGCCACCCGCCACCGCCGGGGCCTAGGGCGGGCCTCGGGGGTCCTCAGTGAAGGCCCCGCCCGCCCGCCAGGCCAGGCCAGTCCCAGCTGAAGAAGGAACGCCAACGCCCTGCTGGACTTGGCTTCAGCTGTTGTCTCCCTCCCATCCCCCACTTGCAATCAGCTGGCCGGCCGCTTCCCTTCTTTGGAAGCGGTGGTCTGGACCTGGTGGCCAAAGGCCGACTGGGGTGCCAGGTCAAGGCTCTGCCTCGGCCAGCTGCTTTTGCCCGGGCCTCATTTCTTCCTGGAAAGGCAAAACCACGGCCTCACCCCACGCCCGCACTTGTCGACTCCAGCCAGGTGGAGGAAAGGCTCTGTGGAATCCGAAGGGCCGAGACAGGCTTATGGCCAAGCAGTGAGTGAGGCCCCAGCAGGCCGCCGGCTTGGGGAGCCGCTGCCACACGGGCAGGCCCTTCCGGCGACGGGTCCCAGCATCATCTCTGGAGTCGGGAGGGCCTGGCCTTCCTAGTGCCCAGGCCACGGCTCTGAGGAGAAATCCGCGTTGGAGGGCACGCGTGAGGCCCTCGGCCTGAGGGCGCTGGTGCCACGCCGGGGGCGACTGGAAGGCTGGCTGGGCTCGCCTGCTTTGTCCAAAGGAGGCTGGCCAACCAGCCCAACCAGCCACCTGGGCCAGGCCCCTTTCAAGTGGACAAGATCCGGGGGAAAGGGCCCTGGGGCCTGCCGCCAAGTCCCCTGGGGCGTGTGCTGGGCCCCCTCAGAGGAGGGAGCCACCTGGCAACCTGTGTGCCAGACCTTAGATCTGGCGGCCTGCCACACCCGGCTCCCTGCCCTGCCCACGCCTGCCTCCATCCACTCCACGGAGGACGATGGTGTTGGCAGTGCGAGCGGAGATAGTCGTTAGAGACTTCACTTGGAGTTGTAGTCCAAGAGCATCACAGAAGAGCACTGAGCTTGGGCTCGGCCATTTATCCGCTTTGTAACCTGGCTGAGTTTTCTAGCCACTGTACCCAGTCTCTTCATCTAGCAAATGGTGCAAAGAACAACATTGACTACGTCGGGATGCTTTCAGGGTCATGTGAGTTAAGATATGTTCCAGCACAGAGTTTACATTCAGGGTGCAGTCCTTGGCTCAGTAGAAGTGTTCGCTGCTGTTCTTATGATTTTCATTATTTCACGTCCTTATCTTCCTCGTGAGTTCCCTGTCAAACCAACCACGATCCACGGTGTCAGCAGTTTGATTCCAGGTCCCTGCTTCAAGGCCTGCAGAGGGAACCTCGTGCTCATAACCTCCTGTTTTTCTCCCAGTCTCTGGAGGGATGCATTGACCTCTAGCTTGTCTGCACTGAGGCACGGAATGGGGTCCCACACCCAACCCCGCGTCTCCTCCTTTTCATATCTGATGCTTTGGGAAGACTGCTTACTGTTCACTCGGTGGACTATACTCCCTGACATGAGCCACGCACGGGAGAGAGGCGGTAGGAAACACTGATCCATGTAGGGCTCTGAGTTGACCATAACACAGAGTACAGTTGATCAAGGGCCGAGGTAGGGTTCCTTAAGGCAAAGATCTGCCGAGATGAGGGTGTTCTGATGTGACGCCGCCTGAAAATAAAGCAAACACATAAAAGCATATGTAGTGGTCAAAGGGAAAGCACGCCACTAAAAGAATTGATCCCATGAAATACACTATTCTATTTGTTTATGTATCAAATGACTGATAGGAAAGAGCCAGGCGTAGAGATAGTAGACTTGATCAATGTCATAGAGAATTCTTTTAACAGTTGTTCATGCCTTGTGTTTTACATCATTGATTAGGGGAGTATTTTCGTCTTTTCCTTTCCTAGTGTCTCCATCTTTCTCAACTTTTCCAGGAGACATATTTACATTATCCTCTAAAATGTTAGGGAAATTTTAAAAAAGTTATGACACATTGGAAGTTGTTGATTTTGTATATGGGAGGAGCACTAGATTGCAAGTGAATTAGTGATCATTAGAGTTTTAGTTTGGTAAAAGACGGTAGTTGGAGTTGATACCAGGATGTTTGTAACCCAGTTTTTACTTCATTATTTGGTGTAGTTTTCCAAATGCCAGAGCCGGTCATTTTTAATGTAATAACTTGTCTCATTTTAGAATATGTGTTCTTGGAGAGGGTGATGCAGGTAAGTAGAAAATAATTTAATGTAGTGACTTGTTTTTCTCCAATGGATCTCTTATAAACCCAACAGCCATATAGCATTCTTTTGTCCAAATGACCTGATGGCACTTTCTTAACTTTTCTTGCTCTGACTCTAGCAATCTAGGGTCACACCACCTTCTCTCTCCTAGTCATGCTTTCAGTTGTAAGAGTGATATTGTCAATAGTACAGTGAGCAATTGGCACACACTCTACTCTTTTCTTACATGTATATATATGTATATGTGTGTGTGTCTATATTTCTCAACTGCGAACTTTGGTAACATAATTGTTAAGGTGTGAACTATTTGCAGTGCACTTAACAACTGATGGCTACACATGATTGTGTAGTGACATCACGGTTAAAACCCTTCTTTGCAACATGTGGCCCCTTTCAGTTTTATTTTCAAGGAAAGGGTTCAATGACTTTTTTCTTTTGGAAGAAGAAAGACTTGCATTTCCATCTTAGAAAATCGAGAACTGGTTTCTTGCCTTTTTCCTTTTTTTGTCTTCAGCTCCTCGTCCTACTGGTTACTAATTCACATGTCCAGTCACTTCAGATTCATGGTGCTAACCCTTTGCCTTGTTCAAGGCTCTGACTTTAATTATTCCATAATCCCTTCTGTGAAGGAGGTTTCTCTCCACGCTCATCTAGCGAGGAAGGAACCGACCCTCCTTTGTGTGAACTTGGAGACAGAGGCCAAGGTGAAGCCTCGGTGCCCCTCCACACCAGTGAGCTGCAGAAGGGCTGCAGAGTCCTGTGAATCTTTGGCTCCCCTCCTGGCTCCCTCCGGAGTTGGCATTGCCTGCACGGAGGAGCCCAGCTCCTTACAATCGAATTGGTGAAGTCTCCTGAAGCCGGCTGAAGGATAAGACTGGCCGGAAAGGACATCAGCAAGCAGTGTGCTCCAAAAGTGGGTGGCAGAAACACTCAGAAGAAGAAAACCTTTCCGTTTCTCTTGTTTTCTCTTTATCTTCTCTCCCTTCCTTTTCCTTTCCTTAGATGGTACAGAGCCTGTCCACCCCCCACGGTGGCTGTTTTTCTCCTCAGAGCCCCAGGACAGAGCTGTATCTCTTAGTTGTAGGTCAACCCATGGGGGTTCTTTGCCTGGAGTCCCACGGCAGTTTATTCACATCTCTTTCATTCAAATGATTTCAGTAGTGTAATTTATCTGTTTAGGCATATCTGTCTTCCTTGCAGACCCCCAACATTTCAAGACCTTTGGGCACATAGTAGATGCTTAAGTACTTGAGTGAATCCGTGAAGATCTTTTGTTGAATACGATCTAAATAAATACAATACCTACTCAGCACACGAATGCAGGCACTTGAGAGAGAGTTTGGTGTCTGCTGAAGCAGGCTGTGGACCAGCTTAGGGGCTCAGTGCCAAAGTGACCCAATAGATTTAGACAAAATGAACGAGATAATTAACTTCAATTTTGCAATTCATGGAGAACAGGAGCAGGATATCTAGGTGTGAATCGGGACTTGATCATTCTTGTTGCATCTTTGGAAAATCCAGTCCTTTTTCTTTCTATGGAAACGTGACTGGCCAAGAGAGTGAACGGAGGACTGGCTTTTAGAAAGGCAATTTTGTCACAGGAAGTCCTGGAGGAAAATATATGGAAGGAGAGCTGCTAGAAACATGGCAGAGACGTTTTGTGTAGAAACCCTAAAATGTGGGTTTACATGCTGTCTGAAAGAGTTGTAACCCAACTTTTCTCCACTACAGATTTGAGCAGCTTTTAAATATCTAGGTATACAAAAGGATTAGAAAGGAAAATAGATCCAACTGAAAGGAATTTCGGATGGAACAATGAAATGATGCTGAAGTAAGCCAGCGCACTGAAAAGAGTTTCAGAAAGACCTGCAGTCTCTAAAGGCAGTGGGCAATGTATCCATCAGGTTTCAAGTAGAAAGGGAAATGGGAACAATTGTCTGTCATCTCATGTCCAGGAGATGACAAGCAACAGTCTCTCAGAGAAGAAAAAGATTTCTTTCCAACCGGTCGAACCAGCCACCTGGGCCAGGCCCCTTTCAAGTGGACGAGTTCCAGAGGAGAGAGCCCCGGGGCCTGCCGCCAAGTTTCCTGGGGCGTGTGCTGGGCCCCCTCAGAGGACCAGGCAGCCTGGCAGCCTGTGTGCCAGAGCTGAGATCTGGCGGCCTCCCACACCCGGTTCCCTGTCCTGCCCCGTCCTCCCGAGGGAGGCCGATGGTCCTGGCAGTGGCGAGTGGGGTGGGGCTGGCTGTGAAGCTTTCCTGGGATGCCCCGGGAGAGGGCGCCGGGGGATGGGCTGCCCCTGGCCAGGTCTGAGGCACTGACCCAGCTCAGGGCTGTCGGGGGCGGAGAGAGAAGCCCCTCCGCCTCTTCCCTGAAGCTTCTTATGGCTGGCCAAATCCTTCACAAGACAGGTTCGCTGGAGAAAATAATACCCAGCTTCAGAACACGTGTACAGGGGAGAAACCCGCGAAACTGAGTCTCTCAACACAATGGCAGAGATTCTCCTCCTATCTCCAGCTGCAGACAAAGGAGGATGTTGGGGGTGCGGTTTGGGCATGTGAGACTGGAGAAGACAATTGTCATGGAGAGGGACATGTAGACGATTGGATTGTCTGAACCGGTTCCCCTGCAGTGGGGTCAGGCCCGGAAGGGACAGCACGGAGGTGACCATGAAGGGGCCTCTCCGTGGTGTGGCTGGCCCCGGGGGGCCGCGCCTGGGGATGGGGATGGAGGGGGGAAGTGGGATGGCCTGTGAGTTGGCAGCAGTGGTGGATGCAGATACTCAGAGGTCAGGGATCTCTCACTCTTTCCCTGCCTGTCTGTCTGTCTGTCTCTCACTCTCTCTCTCTCTCTCTCTCTCTTTCTCTCTCGGGGACCTGAGGAGAAGAGGTGGGCGAGCCCTGCCCGCCTCGCCTACCTGCCTTCCTCTCCCCTGGCCCCTTCTTTCTCCGGCTGCTTTGAGTGCCCTGTGGGCTTGGGTTCAACCCCTGAGGCCAAGGGCGCATGCGCCACCCGCCACCGCCAGGGCCTAGGGCGGGCCTCGGGGGTCCTCAGTGAAGGCCCCGCCCGCCCGCCAGGCCAGGCCAGTCCCAGCTGAAGAAGGAACGCCAACGCCCTGCTGGACTTGGCTTCAGCTGTTGTCTCCCTCCCATCCCCCACTTGCAATCAGCTGGCCGGCCGCTTCCCTTCTTTGGAAGCGGTGGTCTGGACCTGGTGGCCAAAGGCCGACTGGGGTGCCAGGTCAAGGCTCTGCCTCAGCCAGCTGCTTTTGCCCGGGCCTCATTTCTTCCTGGAAAGGCAAAACCACGGCCTCACCCCACGCCCGCACTTGTCGACTCCAGCCAGGTGGAGGAAAGGCTCTGTGGAATCCGAAGGGCCGAGACAGGCTTATGGCCAAGCAGTGAGTGAGGCCCCAGCAGGCCGCCGGCTTGGGGAGCCGCTGCCACACGGGCAGGCCCTTCCGGCGACGGGTCCCAGCATCATCTCTGGAGTCGGGAGGGCCTGGCCTTCCTAGTGCCCAGGCCACGGCTCTGAGGAGAAATCCGCGTTGGAGGGCACGCGTGAGGCCCTCGGCCTGAGGGCGCTGGTGCCACGCCGGGGGCGACTGGAAGGCTGGCTGGGCTCGCCTGCTTTGTCCAAAGGAGGCTGGCCAACCAGCCCAACCGGCCACCTGGGCCAGGCCCCTTTCAAGTGGACAAGATCCGGGGGAAAGGGCCCTGGGGCCTGCCGCCAAGTCCCCTGGGGCGTGTGCTGGGCCCCCTCAGAGGAGGGAGCCACCTGGCAACCTGTGTGCCAGACCTTAGATCTGGCGGCCTGCCACACCCGGCTCCCTGCCCTGCCCACGCCTGCCTCCATCCACTCCACGGAGGACGATGGTGTTGGCAGTGCGAGCGGAGATAGTCGTTAGAGACTTCACTTGGAGTTGTAGTCCAAGAGCATCACAGAAGAGCACTGAGCTTGGGCTCGGCCATTTATCCGCTTTGTAACCTGGCTGAGTTTTCTAGCCACTGTACCCAGTCTCTTCATCTAGCAAATGGTGCAAAGAACAACATTGACTACGTCGGGATGCTTTCAGGGTCATGTGAGTTAAGATATGTTCCAGCACAGAGTTTACATTCAGGGTGCAGTCCTTGGCTCAGTAGAAGTGTTCGCTGCTGTTCTTATGATTTTCATTATTTCACGTCCTTATCTTCCTCGTGAGTTCCCTGTCAAACCAACCACGATCCACGGTGTCAGCAGTTTGATTCCAGGTCCCTGCTTCAAGGCCTGCAGAGGGAACCTCGTGCTCATAACCTCCTGTTTTTCTCCCAGTCTCTGGAGGGATGCATTGACCTCTAGCTTGTCTGCACTGAGGCACGGAATGGGGTCCCACACCCAACCCCGCGTCTCCTCCTTTTCATATCTGATGCTTTGGGAAGACTGCTTACTGTTCACTCGGTGGACTATACTCCCTGACATGAGCCACGCACGGGAGAGAGGCGGTAGGAAACACTGATCCATGTAGGGCTCTGAGTTGACCATAACACAGAGTACAGTTGATCAAGGGCCGAGGTAGGGTTCCTTAAGGCAAAGATCTGCCGAGATGAGGGTGTTCTGATGTGACGCCGCCTGAAAATAAAGCAAACACATAAAAGCATATGTAGTGGTCAAAGGGAAAGCACGCCACTAAAAGAATTGATCCCATGAAATACACTATTCTATTTGTTTATGTATCAAATGACTGATAGGAAAGAGCCAGGCGTAGAGATAGTAGACTTGATCAATGTCATAGAGAATTCTTTTAACAGTTGTTCATGCCTTGTGTTTTACATCATTGATTAGGGGAGTATTTTCGTCTTTTCCTTTCCTAGTGTCTCCATCTTTCTCAACTTTTCCAGGAGACATATTTACATTATCCTCTAAAATGTTAGGGAAATTTTAAAAAAGTTATGACACATTGGAAGTTGTTGATTTTGTATATGGGAGGAGCACTAGATTGCAAGTGAATTAGTGATCATTAGAGTTTTAGTTTGGTAAAAGACGGTAGTTGGAGTTGATACCAGGATGTTTGTAACCCAGTTTTTACTTCATTATTTGGTGTAGTTTTCCAAATGCCAGAGCCGGTCATTTTTAATGTAATAACTTGTCTCATTTTAGAATATGTGTTCTTGGAGAGGGTGATGCAGGTAAGTAGAAAATAATTTAATGTAGTGACTTGTTTTTCTCCAATGGATCTCTTATAAACCCAACAGCCATATAGCATTCTTTTGTCCAAATGACCTGATGGCACTTTCTTAACTTTTCTTGCTGTGACTCTAGCAATCTAGGGTCACACCACCTTCTCTCTCCTAGTCATGCTTTCAGTTGTAAGAGTGATATTGTCAATAGTACAGTGAGCAATTGGCACACACTCTACTCTTTTCTTACATGTATATATATGTATATGTGTGTGTGTCTATATTTCTCAACTGCGAACTTTGGTAACATAATTGTTAAGGTGTGAACTATTTGCAGTGCACTTAACAACTGATGGCTACACATGATTGTGTAGTGACATCACGGTTAAAACCCTTCTTTGCAACATGTGGCCCCTTTCAGTTTTATTTTCAAGGAAAGGGTTCAATGACTTTTTTCTTTTGGAAGAAGAAAGACTTGCATTTCCATCTTAGAAAATCGAGAACTGGTTTCTTGCCTTTTTCCTTTTTTTGTCTTCAGCTCCTCGTCCTACTGGTTACTAATTCACATGTCCAGTCACTTCAGATTCATGGTGCTAACCCTTTGCCTTGTTCAAGGCTCTGACTTTAATTATTCCATAATCCCTTCTGTGAAGGAGGTTTCTCTCCACGCTCATCTAGCGAGGAAGGAACCGACCCTCCTTTGTGTGAACTTGGAGACAGAGGCCAAGGTGAAGCCTCGGTGCCCCTCCACACCAGTGAGCTGCAGAAGGGCTGCAGAGTCCTGTGAATCTTTGGCTCCCCTCCTGGCTCCCTCCGGAGTTGGCATTGCCTGCACGGAGGAGCCCAGCTCCTTACAATCGAATTGGTGAAGTCTCCTGAAGCCGGCTGAAGGATAAGACTGGCCGGAAAGGACATCAGCAAGCAGTGTGCTCCAAAAGTGGGTGGCAGAAACACTCAGAAGAAGAAAACCTTTCCGTTTCTCTTGTTTTCTCTTTATCTTCTCTCCCTTCCTTTTCCTTTCCTTAGATGGTACAGAGCCTGTCCACCCCCCACGGTGGCTGTTTTTCTCCTCAGAGCCCCAGGACAGAGCTGTATCTCTTAGTTGTAGGTCAACCCATGGGGGTTCTTTGCCTGGAGTCCCACGGCAGTTTATTCACATCTCTTTCATTCAAATGATTTCAGTAGTGTAATTTATCTGTTTAGGCATATCTGTCTTCCTTGCAGACCCCCAACATTTCAAGACCTTTGGGCACATAGTAGATGCTTAAGTACTTGAGTGAATCCGTGAAGATCTTTTGTTGAATACGATCTAAATAAATACAATACCTACTCAGCACACGAATGCAGGCACTTGAGAGAGAGTTTGGTGTCTGCTGAAGCAGGCTGTGGACCAGCTTAGGGGCTCAGTGCCAAAGTGACCCAATAGATTTAGACAAAATGAACGAGATAATTAACTTCAATTTTGCAATTCATGGAGAACAGGAGCAGGATATCTAGGTGTGAATCGGGACTTGATCATTCTTGTTGCATCTTTGGAAAATCCAGTCCTTTTTCTTTCTATGGAAACGTGACTGGCCAAGAGAGTGAACGGAGGACTGGCTTTTAGAAAGGCAATTTTGTCACAGGAAGTCCTGGAGGAAAATATATGGAAGGAGAGCTGCTAGAAACATGGCAGAGACGTTTTGTGTAGAAACCCTAAAATGTGGGTTTACATGCTGTCTGAAAGAGTTGTAACCCAACTTTTCTCCACTACAGATTTGAGCAGCTTTTAAATATCTAGGTATACAAAAGGATTAGAAAGGAAAATAGATCCAACTGAAAGGAATTTCGGATGGAACAATGAAATGATGCTGAAGTAAGCCAGCGCACTGAAAAGAGTTTCAGAAAGACCTGCAGTCTCTAAAGGCAGTGGGCAATGTATCCATCAGGTTTCAAGTAGAAAGGGAAATGGGAACAATTGTCTGTCATCTCATGTCCAGGAGATGACAAGCAACAGTCTCTCAGAGAAGAAAAAGATTTCTTTCCAACCGGTCGAACCAGCCACCTGGGCCAGGCCCCTTTCAAGTGGACGAGTTCCAGAGGAGAGAGCCCCGGGGCCTGCCGCCAAGTTTCCTGGGGCGTGTGCTGGGCCCCCTCAGAGGACCAGGCAGCCTGGCAGCCTGTGTGCCAGAGCTGAGATCTGGCGGCCTCCCACACCCGGTTCCCTGTCCTGCCCCGTCCTCCCGAGGGAGGCCGATGGTCCTGGCAGTGGCGAGTGGGGTGGGGCTGGCTGTGAAGCTTTCCTGGGATGCCCCGGGAGAGGGCGCCGGGGGATGGGCTGCCCCTGGCCAGGTCTGAGGCACTGACCCAGCTCAGGGCTGTCGGGGGCGGAGAGAGAAGCCCCTCCGCCTCTTCCCTGAAGCTTCTTATGGCTGGCCAAATCCTTCACAAGACAGGTTCGCTGGAGAAAATAATACCCAGCTTCAGAACACGTGTACAGGGGAGAAACCCGCGAAACTGAGTCTCTCAACACAATGGCAGAGATTCTCCTCCTATCTCCAGCTGCAGACAAAGGAGGATGTTGGGGGTGCGGTTTGGGCATGTGAGACTGGAGAAGACAATTGTCATGGAGAGGGACATGTAGACGATTGGATTGTCTGAACCGGTTCCCCTGCAGTGGGGTCAGGCCCGGAAGGGACAGCACGGAGGTGACCATGAAGGGGCCTCTCCGTGGTGTGGCTGGCCCCGGGGGGCCGCGCCTGGGGATGGGGATGGAGGGGGGAAGTGGGATGGCCTGTGAGTTGGCAGCAGTGGTGGATGCAGATACTCAGAGGTCAGGGATCTCTCACTCTTTCCCTGCCTGTCTGTCTGTCTGTCTCTCACTCTCTCTCTCTCTCTCTCTCTCTTTCTCTCTCGGGGACCTGAGGAGAAGAGGTGGGCGAGCCCTGCCCGCCTCGCCTACCTGCCTTCCTCTCCCCTGGCCCCTTCTTTCTCCGGCTGCTTTGAGTGCCCTGTGGGCTTGGGTTCAACCCCTGAGGCCAAGGGCGCATGCGCCACCCGCCACCGCCAGGGCCTAGGGCGGGCCTCGGGGGTCCTCAGTGAAGGCCCCGCCCGCCCGCCAGGCCAGGCCAGTCCCAGCTGAAGAAGGAACGCCAACGCCCTGCTGGACTTGGCTTCAGCTGTTGTCTCCCTCCCATCCCCCACTTGCAATCAGCTGGCCGGCCGCTTCCCTTCTTTGGAAGCGGTGGTCTGGACCTGGTGGCCAAAGGCCGACTGGGGTGCCAGGTCAAGGCTCTGCCTCGGCCAGCTGCTTTTGCCCGGGCCTCATTTCTTCCTGGAAAGGCAAAACCACGGCCTCACCCCACGCCCGCACTTGTCGACTCCAGCCAGGTGGAGGAAAGGCTCTGTGGAATCCGAAGGGCCGAGACAGGCTTATGGCCAAGCAGTGAGTGAGGCCCCAGCAGGCCGCCGGCTTGGGGAGCCGCTGCCACACGGGCAGGCCCTTCCGGCGACGGGTCCCAGCATCATCTCTGGAGTCGGGAGGGCCTGGCCTTCCTAGTGCCCAGGCCACGGCTCTGAGGAGAAATCCGCGTTGGAGGGCACGCGTGAGGCCCTCGGCCTGAGGGCGCTGGTGCCACGCCGGGGGCGACTGGAAGGCTGGCTGGGCTCGCCTGCTTTGTCCAAAGGAGGCTGGCCAACCAGCCCAACCGGCCACCTGGGCCAGGCCCCTTTCAAGTGGACAAGATCCGGGGGAAAGGGCCCTGGGGCCTGCCGCCAAGTCCCCTGGGGCGTGTGCTGGGCCCCCTCAGAGGAGGGAGCCACCTGGCAACCTGTGTGCCAGACCTTAGATCTGGCGGCCTGCCACACCCGGCTCCCTGCCCTGCCCACGCCTGCCTCCATCCACTCCACGGAGGACGATGGTGTTGGCAGTGCGAGCGGAGATAGTCGTTAGAGACTTCACTTGGAGTTGTAGTCCAAGAGCATCACAGAAGAGCACTGAGCTTGGGCTCGGCCATTTATCCGCTTTGTAACCTGGCTGAGTTTTCTAGCCACTGTACCCAGTCTCTTCATCTAGCAAATGGTGCAAAGAACAACATTGACTACGTCGGGATGCTTTCAGGGTCATGTGAGTTAAGATATGTTCCAGCACAGAGTTTACATTCAGGGTGCAGTCCTTGGCTCAGTAGAAGTGTTCGCTGCTGTTCTTATGATTTTCATTATTTCACGTCCTTATCTTCCTCGTGAGTTCCCTGTCAAACCAACCACGATCCACGGTGTCAGCAGTTTGATTCCAGGTCCCTGCTTCAAGGCCTGCAGAGGGAACCTCGTGCTCATAACCTCCTGTTTTTCTCCCAGTCTCTGGAGGGATGCATTGACCTCTAGCTTGTCTGCACTGAGGCACGGAATGGGGTCCCACACCCAACCCCGCGTCTCCTCCTTTTCATATCTGATGCTTTGGGAAGACTGCTTACTGTTCACTCGGTGGACTATACTCCCTGACATGAGCCACGCACGGGAGAGAGGCGGTAGGAAACACTGATCCATGTAGGGCTCTGAGTTGACCATAACACAGAGTACAGTTGATCAAGGGCCGAGGTAGGGTTCCTTAAGGCAAAGATCTGCCGAGATGAGGGTGTTCTGATGTGACGCCGCCTGAAAATAAAGCAAACACATAAAAGCATATGTAGTGGTCAAAGGGAAAGCACGCCACTAAAAGAATTGATCCCATGAAATACACTATTCTATTTGTTTATGTATCAAATGACTGATAGGAAAGAGCCAGGCGTAGAGATAGTAGACTTGATCAATGTCATAGAGAATTCTTTTAACAGTTGTTCATGCCTTGTGTTTTACATCATTGATTAGGGGAGTATTTTCGTCTTTTCCTTTCCTAGTGTCTCCATCTTTCTCAACTTTTCCAGGAGACATATTTACATTATCCTCTAAAATGTTAGGGAAATTTTAAAAAAGTTATGACACATTGGAAGTTGTTGATTTTGTATATGGGAGGAGCACTAGATTGCAAGTGAATTAGTGATCATTAGAGTTTTAGTTTGGTAAAAGACGGTAGTTGGAGTTGATACCAGGATGTTTGTAACCCAGTTTTTACTTCATTATTTGGTGTAGTTTTCCAAATGCCAGAGCCGGTCATTTTTAATGTAATAACTTGTCTCATTTTAGAATATGTGTTCTTGGAGAGGGTGATGCAGGTAAGTAGAAAATAATTTAATGTAGTGACTTGTTTTTCTCCAATGGATCTCTTATAAACCCAACAGCCATATAGCATTCTTTTGTCCAAATGACCTGATGGCACTTTCTTAACTTTTCTTGCTGTGACTCTAGCAATCTAGGGTCACACCACCTTCTCTCTCCTAGTCATGCTTTCAGTTGTAAGAGTGATATTGTCAATAGTACAGTGAGCAATTGGCACACACTCTACTCTTTTCTTACATGTATATATATGTATATGTGTGTGTGTCTATATTTCTCAACTGCGAACTTTGGTAACATAATTGTTAAGGTGTGAACTATTTGCAGTGCACTTAACAACTGATGGCTACACATGATTGTGTAGTGACATCACGGTTAAAACCCTTCTTTGCAACATGTGGCCCCTTTCAGTTTTATTTTCAAGGAAAGGGTTCAATGACTTTTTTCTTTTGGAAGAAGAAAGACTTGCATTTCCATCTTAGAAAATCGAGAACTGGTTTCTTGCCTTTTTTCTTTTTTTGTCTTCAGCTCCTCGTCCTACTGGTTACTAATTCACATGTCCAGTCACTTCAGATTCATGGTGCTAACCCTTTGCCTTGTTCAAGGCTCTGACTTTAATTATTCCATAATCCCTTCTGTGAAGGAGGTTTCTCTCCACGCTCATCTAGCGAGGAAGGAACCGACCCTCCTTTATGTGAACTTGGAGACAGAGGCCAAGGTGAAGCCTCGGTGCCCCTCCACACCAGTGAGCTGCAGAAGGGCTGCAGAGTCCTGTGAATCTTTGGCTCCCCTCCTGGCTCCCTCCGGAGTTGGCATTGCCTGCACGGAGGAGCCCAGCTCCTTACAATCGAATTGGTGAAGTCTCCTGAAGCCGGCTGAAGGATAAGACTGGCCGGAAAGGACATCAGCAAGCAGTGTGCTCCAAAAGTGGGTGGCAGAAACACTCAGAAGAAGAAAACCTTTCCGTTTCTCTTGTTTTCTCTTTATCTTCTCTCCCTTCCTTTTCCTTTCCTTAGATGGTACAGAGCCTGTCCACCCCCCATGGTGGCTGTTTTTCTCCTCAGAGCCCCAGGACAGAGCTGTATCTCTTAGTTGTAGGTCAACCCATGGGGGTTCTTTGCCTGGAGTCCCACGGCAGTTTATTCACATCTCTTTCATTCAAATGATTTCAGTAGTGTAATTTATCTGTTTAGGCATATCTGTCTTCCTTGCAGACCCCCAACATTTCAAGACCTTTGGGCACATAGTAGATGCTTAAGTACTTGAGTGAATCCGTGAAGATCTTTTGTTGAATACGATCTAAATAAATACAATACCTACTCAGCACACGAATGCAGGCACTTGAGAGAGAGTTTGGTGTCTGCTGAAGCAGGCTGTGGACCAGCTTAGGGGCTCAGTGCCAAAGTGACCCAATAGATTTAGACAAAATGAACGAGATAATTAACTTCAATTTTGCAATTCATGGAGAACAGGAGCAGGATATCTAGGTGTGAATCGGGACTTGATCATTCTTGTTGCATCTTTGGAAAATCCAGTCCTTTTTCTTTCTATGGAAACGTGACTGGCCAAGAGAGTGAACGGAGGACTGGCTTTTAGAAAGGCAATTTTGTCACAGGAAGTCCTGGAGGAAAATATATGGAAGGAGAGCTGCTAGAAACATGGCAGAGACGTTTTGTGTAGAAACCCTAAAATGTGGGTTTACATGCTGTCTGAAAGAGTTGTAACCCAACTTTTCTCCACTACAGATTTGAGCAGCTTTTAAATATCTAGGTATACAAAAGGATTAGAAAGGAAAATAGATCCAACTGAAAGGAATTTCGGATGGAACAATGAAATGATGCTGAAGTGAGCCAGCGCACTGAAAAGAGTTTCAGAAAGACCTGCAGTCTCTAAAGGCAGTGGGCAATGTATCCATCAGGTTTCAAGTAGAAAGGGAAATGGGAACAATTGTCTGTCATCTCATGTCCAGGAGATGACAAGCAACAGTCTCTCAGAGAAGAAAAAGATTTCTTTCCAACCGGTCGAACCAGCCACCTGGGCCAGGCCCCTTTCAAGTGGACGAGTTCCAGAGGAGAGAGCCCCGGGGCCTGCCGCCAAGTTTCCTGGGGCGTGTGCTGGGCCCCCTCAGAGGACCAGGCAGCCTGGCAGCCTGTGTGCCAGAGCTGAGATCTGGCGGCCTCCCACACCCGGTTCCCTGTCCTGCCCCGTCCTCCCGAGGGAGGCCGATGGTCCTGGCAGTGGCGAGTGGGGTGGGGCTGGCTGTGAAGCTTTCCTGGGATGCCCCGGGAGAGGGCGCCGGGGGATGGGCTGCCCCTGGCCAGGTCTGAGGCACTGACCCAGCTCAGGGCTGTCGGGGGCGGAGAGAGAAGCCCCTCCGCCTCTTCCCTGAAGCTTCTTATGGCTGGCCAAATCCTTCACAAGACAGGTTCGCTGGAGAAAATAATACCCAGCTTCAGAACACGTGTACAGGGGAGAAACCCGCGAAACTGAGTCTCTCAACACAATGGCAGAGATTCTCCTCCTATCTCCAGCTGCAGACAAAGGAGGATGTTGGGGGTGCGGTTTGGGCATGTGAGACTGGAGAAGACAATTGTCATGGAGAGGGACATGTAGACGATTGGATTGTCTGAACCGGTTCCCCTGCAGTGGGGTCAGGCCCGGAAGGGACAGCACGGAGGTGACCATGAAGGGGCCTCTCCGTGGTGTGGCTGGCCCCGGGGGGCCGCGCCTGGGGATGGGGATGGAGGGGGGGAAGTGGGATGGCCTGTGAGTTGGCAGCAGTGGTGGATGCAGATACTCAGAGGTCAGGGATCTCTCACTCTTTCCCTGCCTGTCTGTCTGTCTGTCTCTCACTCTCTCTCTCTCTCTCTCTTTCTCTCTCGGGGACCTGAGGAGAAGAGGTGGGCGAGCCCTGCCCGCCTCGCCTACCTGCCTTCCTCTCCCCTGGCCCCTTCTTTCTCCGGCTGCTTTGAGTGCCCTGTGGGCTTGGGTTCAACCCCTGAGGCCAAGGGCGCATGCGCCACCCGCCACCGCCGGGGCCTAGGGCGGGCCTCGGGGGTCCTCAGTGAAGGCCCCGCCCGCCCGCCAGGCCAGGCCAGTCCCAGCTGAAGAAGGAACGCCAACGCCCTGCTGGACTTGGCTTCAGCTGTTGTCTCCCTCCCATCCCCCACTTGCAATCAGCTGGCCGGCCGCTTCCCTTCTTTGGAAGCGGTGGTCTGGACCTGGTGGCCAAAGGCCGACTGGGGTGCCAGGTCAAGGCTCTGCCTCGGCCAGCTGCTTTTGCCCGGGCCTCATTTCTTCCTGGAAAGGCAAAACCACGGCCTCACCCCACGCCCGCACTTGTCGACTCCAGCCAGGTGGAGGAAAGGCTCTGTGGAATCCGAAGGGCCGAGACAGGCTTATGGCCAAGCAGTGAGTGAGGCCCCAGCAGGCCGCCGGCTTGGGGAGCCGCTGCCACACGGGCAGGCCCTTCCGGCGACGGGTCCCAGCATCATCTCTGGAGTCGGGAGGGCCTGGCCTTCCTAGTGCCCAGGCCACGGCTCTGAGGAGAAATCCGCGTTGGAGGGCACGCGTGAGGCCCTCGGCCTGAGGGCGCTGGTGCCACGCCGGGGGCGACTGGAAGGCTGGCTGGGCTCGCCTGCTTTGTCCAAAGGAGGCTGGCCAACCAGCCCAACCGGCCACCTGGGCCAGGCCCCTTTCAAGTGGACAAGATCCGGGGGAAAGGGCCCTGGGGCCTGCCGCCAAGTCCCCTGGGGCGTGTGCTGGGCCCCCTCAGAGGAGGGAGCCACCTGGCAACCTGTGTGCCAGACCTTAGATCTGGCGGCCTGCCACACCCGGCTCCCTGCCCTGCCCACGCCTGCCTCCATCCACTCCACGGAGGACGATGGTGTTGGCAGTGCGAGCGGAGATAGTCGTTAGAGACTTCACTTGGAGTTGTAGTCCAAGAGCATCACAGAGGAGCACTGAGCTTGGGCTCGGCCATTTATCCGCTTTGTAACCTGGCTGAGTTTTCTAGCCACTGTACCCAGTCTCTTCATCTAGCAAATGGTGCAAAGAACAACATTGACTACGTCGGGATGCTTTCAGGGTCATGTGAGTTAAGATATGTTCCAGCACAGAGTTTACATTCAGGGTGCAGTCCTTGGCTCAGTAGAAGTGTTCGCTGCTGTTCTTATGATTTTCATTATTTCACGTCCTTATCTTCCTCGTGAGTTCCCTGTCAAACCAACCACGATCCACGGTGTCAGCAGTTTGATTCCAGGTCCCTGCTTCAAGGCCTGCAGAGGGAACCTCGTGCTCATAACCTCCTGTTTTTCTCCCAGTCTCTGGAGGGATGCATTGACCTCTAGCTTGTCTGCACTGAGGCACGGAATGGGGTCCCACACCCAACCCCGCGTCTCCTCCTTTTCATATCTGATGCTTTGGGAAGACTGCTTACTGTTCACTCGGTGGACTATACTCCCTGACATGAGCCACGCACGGGAGAGAGGCGGTAGGAAACACTGATCCATGTAGGGCTCTGAGTTGACCATAACACAGAGTACAGTTGATCAAGGGCCGAGGTAGGGTTCCTTAAGGCAAAGATCTGCCGAGATGAGGGTGTTCTGATGTGACGCCGCCTGAAAATAAAGCAAACACATAAAAGCATATGTAGTGGTCAAAGGGAAAGCACGCCACTAAAAGAATTGATCCCATGAAATACACTATTCTATTTGTTTATGTATCAAATGACTGATAGGAAAGAGCCAGGCGTAGAGATAGTAGACTTGATCAATGTCATAGAGAATTCTTTTAACAGTTGTTCATGCCTTGTGTTTTACATCATTGATTAGGGGAGTATTTTCGTCTTTTCCTTTCCTAGTGTCTCCATCTTTCTCAACTTTTCCAGGAGACATATTTACATTATCCTCTAAAATGTTAGGGAAATTTTAAAAAAGTTATGACACATTGGAAGTTGTTGATTTTGTATATGGGAGGAGCACTAGATTGCAAGTGAATTAGTGATCATTAGAGTTTTAGTTTGGTAAAAGACGGTAGTTGGAGTTGATACCAGGATGTTTGTAACCCAGTTTTTACTTCATTATTTGGTGTAGTTTTCCAAATGCCAGAGCCGGTCATTTTTAATGTAATAACTTGTCTCATTTTAGAATATGTGTTCTTGGAGAGGGTGATGCAGGTAAGTAGAAAATAATTTAATGTAGTGACTTGTTTTTCTCCAATGGATCTCTTATAAACCCAACAGCCATATAGCATTCTTTTGTCCAAATGACCTGATGGCACTTTCTTAACTTTTCTTGCTGTGACTCTAGCAATCTAGGGTCACACCACCTTCTCTCTCCTAGTCATGCTTTCAGTTGTAAGAGTGATATTGTCAATAGTACAGTGAGCAATTGGCACACACTCTACTCTTTTCTTACATGTATATATATGTATATGTGTGTGTGTCTATATTTCTCAACTGCGAACTTTGGTAACATAATTGTTAAGGTGTGAACTATTTGCAGTGCACTTAACAACTGATGGCTACACATGATTGTGTAGTGACATCACGGTTAAAACCCTTCTTTGCAACATGTGGCCCCTTTCAGTTTTATTTTCAAGGAAAGGGTTCAATGACTTTTTTCTTTTGGAAGAAGAAAGACTTGCATTTCCATCTTAGAAAATCGAGAACTGGTTTCTTGCCTTTTTTCTTTTTTTGTCTTCAGCTCCTCGTCCTACTGGTTACTAATTCACATGTCCAGTCACTTCAGATTCATGGTGCTAACCCTTTGCCTTGTTCAAGGCTCTGACTTTAATTATTCCATAATCCCTTCTGTGAAGGAGGTTTCTCTCCACGCTCATCTAGCGAGGAAGGAACCGACCCTCCTTTATGTGAACTTGGAGACAGAGGCCAAGGTGAAGCCTCGGTGCCCCTCCACACCAGTGAGCTGCAGAAGGGCTGCAGAGTCCTGTGAATCTTTGGCTCCCCTCCTGGCTCCCTCCGGAGTTGGCATTGCCTGCACGGAGGAGCCCAGCTCCTTACAATCGAATTGGTGAAGTCTCCTGAAGCCGGCTGAAGGATAAGACTGGCCGGAAAGGACATCAGCAAGCAGTGTGCTCCAAAAGTGGGTGGCAGAAACACTCAGAAGAAGAAAACCTTTCCGTTTCTCTTGTTTTCTCTTTATCTTCTCTCCCTTCCTTTTCCTTTCCTTAGATGGTACAGAGCCTGTCCACCCCCCATGGTGGCTGTTTTTCTCCTCAGAGCCCCAGGACAGAGCTGTATCTCTTAGTTGTAGGTCAACCCATGGGGGTTCTTTGCCTGGAGTCCCACGGCAGTTTATTCACATCTCTTTCATTCAAATGATTTCAGTAGTGTAATTTATCTGTTTAGGCATATCTGTCTTCCTTGCAGACCCCCAACATTTCAAGACCTTTGGGCACATAGTAGATGCTTAAGTACTTGAGTGAATCCGTGAAGATCTTTTGTTGAATACGATCTAAATAAATACAATACCTACTCAGCACACGAATGCAGGCACTTGAGAGAGAGTTTGGTGTCTGCTGAAGCAGGCTGTGGACCAGCTTAGGGGCTCAGTGCCAAAGTGACCCAATAGATTTAGACAAAATGAACGAGATAATTAACTTCAATTTTGCAATTCATGGAGAACAGGAGCAGGATATCTAGGTGTGAATCGGGACTTGATCATTCTTGTTGCATCTTTGGAAAATCCAGTCCTTTTTCTTTCTATGGAAACGTGACTGGCCAAGAGAGTGAACGGAGGACTGGCTTTTAGAAAGGCAATTTTGTCACAGGAAGTCCTGGAGGAAAATATATGGAAGGAGAGCTGCTAGAAACATGGCAGAGACGTTTTGTGTAGAAACCCTAAAATGTGGGTTTACATGCTGTCTGAAAGAGTTGTAACCCAACTTTTCTCCACTACAGATTTGAGCAGCTTTTAAATATCTAGGTATACAAAAGGATTAGAAAGGAAAATAGATCCAACTGAAAGGAATTTCGGATGGAACAATGAAATGATGCTGAAGTGAGCCAGCGCACTGAAAAGAGTTTCAGAAAGACCTGCAGTCTCTAAAGGCAGTGGGCAATGTATCCATCAGGTTTCAAGTAGAAAGGGAAATGGGAACAATTGTCTGTCATCTCATGTCCAGGAGATGACAAGCAACAGTCTCTCAGAGAAGAAAAAGATTTCTTTCCAACCGGTCGAACCAGCCACCTGGGCCAGGCCCCTTTCAAGTGGACGAGTTCCAGAGGAGAGAGCCCCGGGGCCTGCCGCCAAGTTTCCTGGGGCGTGTGCTGGGCCCCCTCAGAGGACCAGGCAGCCTGGCAGCCTGTGTGCCAGAGCTGAGATCTGGCGGCCTCCCACACCCGGTTCCCTGTCCTGCCCCGTCCTCCCGAGGGAGGCCGATGGTCCTGGCAGTGGCGAGTGGGGTGGGGCTGGCTGTGAAGCTTTCCTGGGATGCCCCGGGAGAGGGCGCCGGGGGATGGGCTGCCCCTGGCCAGGTCTGAGGCACTGACCCAGCTCAGGGCTGTCGGGGGCGGAGAGAGAAGCCCCTCCGCCTCTTCCCTGAAGCTTCTTATGGCTGGCCAAATCCTTCACAAGACAGGTTCGCTGGAGAAAATAATACCCAGCTTCAGAACACGTGTACAGGGGAGAAACCCGCGAAACTGAGTCTCTCAACACAATGGCAGAGATTCTCCTCCTCCTATCTCCAGCTGCAGACAAAGGAGGATGTTGGGGGTGCGGTTTGGGCATGTGAGACTGGAGAAGACAATTGTCATGGAGAGGGACATGTAGACGATTGGATTGTCTGAACCGGTTCCCCTGCAGTGGGGTCAGGCCCGGAAGGGACAGCACGGAGGTGACCATGAAGGGGCCTCTCCGTGGTGTGGCTGGCCCCGGGGGGCCGCGCCTGGGGATGGGGATGGAGGGGGGGAAGTGGGATGGCCTGTGAGTTGGCAGCAGTGGTGGATGCAGATACTCAGAGGTCAGGGATCTCTCACTCTTTCCCTGCCTGTCTGTCTGTCTGTCTCTCACTCTCTCTCTCTCTCTCTCTCTCTCTCTCTCTCTCTCTCTCTCGGGGACCTGAGGAGAAGAGGTGGGCGAGCCCTGCCCGCCTCGCCTACCTGCCTTCCTCTCCCCTGGCCCCTTCTTTCTCCGGCTGCTTTGAGTGCCCTGTGGGCTTGGGTTCAACCCCTGAGGCCAAGGGCGCATGCGCCACCCGCCACCGCCGGGGCCTAGGGCGGGCCTCGGGGGTCCTCAGTGAAGGCCCCGCCCGCCCGCCAGGCCAGGCCAGTCCCAGCTGAAGAAGGAACGCCAACGCCCTGCTGGACTTGGCTTCAGCTGTTGTCTCCCTCCCATCCCCCACTTGCAATCAGCTGGCCGGCCGCTTCCCTTCTTTGGAAGCGGTGGTCTGGACCTGGTGGCCAAAGGCCGACTGGGGTGCCAGGTCAAGGCTCTGCCTCGGCCAGCTGCTTTTGCCCGGGCCTCATTTCTTCCTGGAAAGGCAAAACCACGGCCTCACCCCACGCCCGCACTTGTCGACTCCAGCCAGGTGGAGGAAAGGCTCTGTGGAATCCGAAGGGCCGAGACAGGCTTATGGCCAAGCAGTGAGTGAGGCCCCAGCAGGCCGCCGGCTTGGGGAGCCGCTGCCACACGGGCAGGCCCTTCCGGCGACGGGTCCCAGCATCATCTCTGGAGTCGGGAGGGCCTGGCCTTCCTAGTGCCCAGGCCACGGCTCTGAGGAGAAATCCGCGTTGGAGGGCACGCGTGAGGCCCTCGGCCTGAGGGCGCTGGTGCCACGCCGGGGGCGACTGGAAGGCTGGCTGGGCTCGCCTGCTTTGTCCAAAGGAGGCTGGCCAACCAGCCCAACCGGCCACCTGGGCCAGGCCCCTTTCAAGTGGACAAGATCCGGGGGAAAGGGCCCTGGGGCCTGCCGCCAAGTCCCCTGGGGCGTGTGCTGGGCCCCCTCAGAGGAGGGAGCCACCTGGCAACCTGTGTGCCAGACCTTAGATCTGGCGGCCTGCCACACCCGGCTCCCTGCCCTGCCCACGCCTGCCTCCATCCACTCCACGGAGGACGATGGTGTTGGCAGTGCGAGCGGAGATAGTCGTTAGAGACTTCACTTGGAGTTGTAGTCCAAGAGCATCACAGAGGAGCACTGAGCTTGGGCTCGGCCATTTATCCGCTTTGTAACCTGGCTGAGTTTTCTAGCCACTGTACCCAGTCTCTTCATCTAGCAAATGGTGCAAAGAACAACATTGACTACGTCGGGATGCTTTCAGGGTCATGTGAGTTAAGATATGTTCCAGCACAGAGTTTACATTCAGGGTGCAGTCCTTGGCTCAGTAGAAGTGTTCGCTGCTGTTCTTATGATTTTCATTATTTCACGTCCTTATCTTCCTCGTGAGTTCCCTGTCAAACCAACCACGATCCACGGTGTCAGCAGTTTGATTCCAGGTCCCTGCTTCAAGGCCTGCAGAGGGAACCTCGTGCTCATAACCTCCTGTTTTTCTCCCAGTCTCTGGAGGGATGCATTGACCTCTAGCTTGTCTGCACTGAGGCACGGAATGGGGTCCCACACCCAACCCCGCGTCTCCTCCTTTTCATATCTGATGCTTTGGGAAGACTGCTTACTGTTCACTCGGTGGACTATACTCCCTGACATGAGCCACGCACGGGAGAGAGGCGGTAGGAAACACTGATCCATGTAGGGCTCTGAGTTGACCATAACACAGAGTACAGTTGATCAAGGGCCGAGGTAGGGTTCCTTAAGGCAAAGATCTGCCGAGATGAGGGTGTTCTGATGTGACGCCGCCTGAAAATAAAGCAAACACATAAAAGCATATGTAGTGGTCAAAGGGAAAGCACGCCACTAAAAGAATTGATCCCATGAAATACACTATTCTATTTGTTTATGTATCAAATGACTGATAGGAAAGAGCCAGGCGTAGAGATAGTAGACTTGATCAATGTCATAGAGAATTCTTTTAACAGTTGTTCATGCCTTGTGTTTTACATCATTGATTAGGGGAGTATTTTCGTCTTTTCCTTTCCTAGTGTCTCCATCTTTCTCAACTTTTCCAGGAGACATATTTACATTATCCTCTAAAATGTTAGGGAAATTTTAAAAAAGTTATGACACATTGGAAGTTGTTGATTTTGTATATGGGAGGAGCACTAGATTGCAAGTGAATTAGTGATCATTAGAGTTTTAGTTTGGTAAAAGACGGTAGTTGGAGTTGATACCAGGATGTTTGTAACCCAGTTTTTACTTCATTATTTGGTGTAGTTTTCCAAATGCCAGAGCCGGTCATTTTTAATGTAATAACTTGTCTCATTTTAGAATATGTGTTCTTGGAGAGGGTGATGCAGGTAAGTAGAAAATAATTTAATGTAGTGACTTGTTTTTCTCCAATGGATCTCTTATAAACCCAACAGCCATATAGCATTCTTTTGTCCAAATGACCTGATGGCACTTTCTTAACTTTTCTTGCTGTGACTCTAGCAATCTAGGGTCACACCACCTTCTCTCTCCTAGTCATGCTTTCAGTTGTAAGAGTGATATTGTCAATAGTACAGTGAGCAATTGGCACACACTCTACTCTTTTCTTACATGTATATATATGTATATGTGTGTGTGTCTATATTTCTCAACTGCGAACTTTGGTAACATAATTGTTAAGGTGTGAACTATTTGCAGTGCACTTAACAACTGATGGCTACACATGATTGTGTAGTGACATCACGGTTAAAACCCTTCTTTGCAACATGTGGCCCCTTTCAGTTTTATTTTCAAGGAAAGGGTTCAATGACTTTTTTCTTTTGGAAGAAGAAAGACTTGCATTTCCATCTTAGAAAATCGAGAACTGGTTTCTTGCCTTTTTTCTTTTTTTGTCTTCAGCTCCTCGTCCTACTGGTTACTAATTCACATGTCCAGTCACTTCAGATTCATGGTGCTAACCCTTTGCCTTGTTCAAGGCTCTGACTTTAATTATTCCATAATCCCTTCTGTGAAGGAGGTTTCTCTCCACGCTCATCTAGCGAGGAAGGAACCGACCCTCCTTTATGTGAACTTGGAGACAGAGGCCAAGGTGAAGCCTCGGTGCCCCTCCACACCAGTGAGCTGCAGAAGGGCTGCAGAGTCCTGTGAATCTTTGGCTCCCCTCCTGGCTCCCTCCGGAGTTGGCATTGCCTGCACGGAGGAGCCCAGCTCCTTACAATCGAATTGGTGAAGTCTCCTGAAGCCGGCTGAAGGATAAGACTGGCCGGAAAGGACATCAGCAAGCAGTGTGCTCCAAAAGTGGGTGGCAGAAACACTCAGAAGAAGAAAACCTTTCCGTTTCTCTTGTTTTCTCTTTATCTTCTCTCCCTTCCTTTTCCTTTCCTTAGATGGTACAGAGCCTGTCCACCCCCCATGGTGGCTGTTTTTCTCCTCAGAGCCCCAGGACAGAGCTGTATCTCTTAGTTGTAGGTCAACCCATGGGGGTTCTTTGCCTGGAGTCCCACGGCAGTTTATTCACATCTCTTTCATTCAAATGATTTCAGTAGTGTAATTTATCTGTTTAGGCATATCTGTCTTCCTTGCAGACCCCCAACATTTCAAGACCTTTGGGCACATAGTAGATGCTTAAGTACTTGAGTGAATCCGTGAAGATCTTTTGTTGAATACGATCTAAATAAATACAATACCTACTCAGCACACGAATGCAGGCACTTGAGAGAGAGTTTGGTGTCTGCTGAAGCAGGCTGTGGACCAGCTTAGGGGCTCAGTGCCAAAGTGACCCAATAGATTTAGACAAAATGAACGAGATAATTAACTTCAATTTTGCAATTCATGGAGAACAGGAGCAGGATATCTAGGTGTGAATCGGGACTTGATCATTCTTGTTGCATCTTTGGAAAATCCAGTCCTTTTTCTTTCTATGGAAACGTGACTGGCCAAGAGAGTGAACGGAGGACTGGCTTTTAGAAAGGCAATTTTGTCACAGGAAGTCCTGGAGGAAAATATATGGAAGGAGAGCTGCTAGAAACATGGCAGAGACGTTTTGTGTAGAAACCCTAAAATGTGGGTTTACATGCTGTCTGAAAGAGTTGTAACCCAACTTTTCTCCACTACAGATTTGAGCAGCTTTTAAATATCTAGGTATACAAAAGGATTAGAAAGGAAAATAGATCCAACTGAAAGGAATTTCGGATGGGACAATGAAATGATGCTGAAGTGAGCCAGCGCACTGAAAAGAGTTTCAGAAAGACCTGCAGTCTCTAAAGGCAGTGGGCAATGTATCCATCAGGTTTCAAGTAGAAAGGGAAATGGGAACAATTGTCTGTCATCTCATGTCCAGGAGATGACAAGCAACAGTCTCTCAGAGAAGAAAAAGATTTCTTTCCAACCGGTCGAACCAGCCACCTGGGCCAGGCCCCTTTCAAGTGGACGAGTTCCAGAGGAGAGAGCCCCGGGGCCTGCCGCCAAGTTTCCTGGGGCGTGTGCTGGGCCCCCTCAGAGGACCAGGCAGCCTGGCAGCCTGTGTGCCAGAGCTGAGATCTGGCGGCCTCCCACACCCGGTTCCCTGTCCTGCCCCGTCCTCCCGAGGGAGGCCGATGGTCCTGGCAGTGGCGAGTGGGGTGGGGCTGGCTGTGAAGCTTTCCTGGGATGCCCCGGGAGAGGGCGCCGGGGGATGGGCTGCCCCTGGCCAGGTCTGAGGCACTGACCCAGCTCAGGGCTGTCGGGGGCGGAGAGAGAAGCCCCTCCGCCTCTTCCCTGAAGCTTCTTATGGCTGGCCAAATCCTTCACAAGACAGGTTCGCTGGAGAAAATAATACCCAGCTTCAGAACACGTGTACAGGGGAGAAACCCGCGAAACTGAGTCTCTCAACACAATGGCAGAGATTCTCCTCCTATCTCCAGCTGCAGACAAAGGAGGATGTTGGGGGTGCGGTTTGGGCATGTGAGACTGGAGAAGACAATTGTCATGGAGAGGGACATGTAGACGATTGGATTGTCTGAACCGGTTCCCCTGCAGTGGGGTCAGGCCCGGAAGGGACAGCACGGAGGTGACCATGAAGGGGCCTCTCCGTGGTGTGGCTGGCCCCGGGGGGCCGCGCCTGGGGATGGGGATGGAGGGGGGGAAGTGGGATGGCCTGTGAGTTGGCAGCAGTGGTGGATGCAGATACTCAGAGGTCAGGGATCTCTCACTCTTTCCCTGCCTGTCTGTCTGTCTGTCTCTCACTCTCTCTCTCTCTCTCTCTCTCTCTCTCTCTCTCTCTCTCTCGGGGACCTGAGGAGAAGAGGTGGGCGAGCCCTGCCCGCCTCGCCTACCTGCCTTCCTCTCCCCTGGCCCCTTCTTTCTCCGGCTGCTTTGAGTGCCCTGTGGGCTTGGGTTCAACCCCTGAGGCCAAGGGCGCATGCGCCACCCGCCACCGCCGGGGCCTAGGGCGGGCCTCGGGGGTCCTCAGTGAAGGCCCCGCCCGCCCGCCAGGCCAGGCCAGTCCCAGCTGAAGAAGGAACGCCAACGCCCTGCTGGACTTGGCTTCAGCTGTTGTCTCCCTCCCATCCCCCACTTGCAATCAGCTGGCCGGCCGCTTCCCTTCTTTGGAAGCGGTGGTCTGGACCTGGTGGCCAAAGGCCGACTGGGGTGCCAGGTCAAGGCTCTGCCTCGGCCAGCTGCTTTTGCCCGGGCCTCATTTCTTCCTGGAAAGGCAAAACCACGGCCTCACCCCACGCCCGCACTTGTCGACTCCAGCCAGGTGGAGGAAAGGCTCTGTGGAATCCGAAGGGCCGAGACAGGCTTATGGCCAAGCAGTGAGTGAGGCCCCAGCAGGCCGCCGGCTTGGGGAGCCGCTGCCACACGGGCAGGCCCTTCCGGCGACGGGTCCCAGCATCATCTCTGGAGTCGGGAGGGCCTGGCCTTCCTAGTGCCCAGGCCACGGCTCTGAGGAGAAATCCGCGTTGGAGGGCACGCGTGAGGCCCTCGGCCTGAGGGCGCTGGTGCCACGCCGGGGGCGACTGGAAGGCTGGCTGGGCTCGCCTGCTTTGTCCAAAGGAGGCTGGCCAACCAGCCCAACCGGCCACCTGGGCCAGGCCCCTTTCAAGTGGACAAGATCCGGGGGAAAGGGCCCTGGGGCCTGCCGCCAAGTCCCCTGGGGCGTGTGCTGGGCCCCCTCAGAGGAGGGAGCCACCTGGCAACCTGTGTGCCAGACCTTAGATCTGGCGGCCTGCCACACCCGGCTCCCTGCCCTGCCCACGCCTGCCTCCATCCACTCCACGGAGGACGATGGTGTTGGCAGTGCGAGCGGAGATAGTCGTTAGAGACTTCACTTGGAGTTGTAGTCCAAGAGCATCACAGAGGAGCACTGAGCTTGGGCTCGGCCATTTATCCGCTTTGTAACCTGGCTGAGTTTTCTAGCCACTGTACCCAGTCTCTTCATCTAGCAAATGGTGCAAAGAACAACATTGACTACGTCGGGATGCTTTCAGGGTCATGTGAGTTAAGATATGTTCCAGCACAGAGTTTACATTCAGGGTGCAGTCCTTGGCTCAGTAGAAGTGTTCGCTGCTGTTCTTATGATTTTCATTATTTCACGTCCTTATCTTCCTCGTGAGTTCCCTGTCAAACCAACCACGATCCACGGTGTCAGCAGTTTGATTCCAGGTCCCTGCTTCAAGGCCTGCAGAGGGAACCTCGTGCTCATAACCTCCTGTTTTTCTCCCAGTCTCTGGAGGGATGCATTGACCTCTAGCTTGTCTGCACTGAGGCACGGAATGGGGTCCCACACCCAACCCCGCGTCTCCTCCTTTTCATATCTGATGCTTTGGGAAGACTGCTTACTGTTCACTCGGTGGACTATACTCCCTGACATGAGCCACGCACGGGAGAGAGGCGGTAGGAAACACTGATCCATGTAGGGCTCTGAGTTGACCATAACACAGAGTACAGTTGATCAAGGGCCGAGGTAGGGTTCCTTAAGGCAAAGATCTGCCGAGATGAGGGTGTTCTGATGTGACGCCGCCTGAAAATAAAGCAAACACATAAAAGCATATGTAGTGGTCAAAGGGAAAGCACGCCACTAAAAGAATTGATCCCATGAAATACACTATTCTATTTGTTTATGTATCAAATGACTGATAGGAAAGAGCCAGGCGTAGAGATAGTAGACTTGATCAATGTCATAGAGAATTCTTTTAACAGTTGTTCATGCCTTGTGTTTTACATCATTGATTAGGGGAGTATTTTCGTCTTTTCCTTTCCTAGTGTCTCCATCTTTCTCAACTTTTCCAGGAGACATATTTACATTATCCTCTAAAATGTTAGGGAAATTTTAAAAAAGTTATGACACATTGGAAGTTGTTGATTTTGTATATGGGAGGAGCACTAGATTGCAAGTGAATTAGTGATCATTAGAGTTTTAGTTTGGTAAAAGACGGTAGTTGGAGTTGATACCAGGATGTTTGTAACCCAGTTTTTACTTCATTATTTGGTGTAGTTTTCCAAATGCCAGAGCCGGTCATTTTTAATGTAATAACTTGTCTCATTTTAGAATATGTGTTCTTGGAGAGGGTGATGCAGGTAAGTAGAAAATAATTTAATGTAGTGACTTGTTTTTCTCCAATGGATCTCTTATAAACCCAACAGCCATATAGCATTCTTTTGTCCAAATGACCTGATGGCACTTTCTTAACTTTTCTTGCTGTGACTCTAGCAATCTAGGGTCACACCACCTTCTCTCTCCTAGTCATGCTTTCAGTTGTAAGAGTGATATTGTCAATAGTACAGTGAGCAATTGGCACACACTCTACTCTTTTCTTACATGTATATATATGTATATGTGTGTGTGTCTATATTTCTCAACTGCGAACTTTGGTAACATAATTGTTAAGGTGTGAACTATTTGCAGTGCACTTAACAACTGATGGCTACACATGATTGTGTAGTGACATCACGGTTAAAACCCTTCTTTGCAACATGTGGCCCCTTTCAGTTTTATTTTCAAGGAAAGGGTTCAATGACTTTTTTCTTTTGGAAGAAGAAAGACTTGCATTTCCATCTTAGAAAATCGAGAACTGGTTTCTTGCCTTTTTTCTTTTTTTGTCTTCAGCTCCTCGTCCTACTGGTTACTAATTCACATGTCCAGTCACTTCAGATTCATGGTGCTAACCCTTTGCCTTGTTCAAGGCTCTGACTTTAATTATTCCATAATCCCTTCTGTGAAGGAGGTTTCTCTCCACGCTCATCTAGCGAGGAAGGAACCGACCCTCCTTTATGTGAACTTGGAGACAGAGGCCAAGGTGAAGCCTCGGTGCCCCTCCACACCAGTGAGCTGCAGAAGGGCTGCAGAGTCCTGTGAATCTTTGGCTCCCCTCCTGGCTCCCTCCGGAGTTGGCATTGCCTGCACGGAGGAGCCCAGCTCCTTACAATCGAATTGGTGAAGTCTCCTGAAGCCGGCTGAAGGATAAGACTGGCCGGAAAGGACATCAGCAAGCAGTGTGCTCCAAAAGTGGGTGGCAGAAACACTCAGAAGAAGAAAACCTTTCCGTTTCTCTTGTTTTCTCTTTATCTTCTCTCCCTTCCTTTTCCTTTCCTTAGATGGTACAGAGCCTGTCCACCCCCCATGGTGGCTGTTTTTCTCCTCAGAGCCCCAGGACAGAGCTGTATCTCTTAGTTGTAGGTCAACCCATGGGGGTTCTTTGCCTGGAGTCCCACGGCAGTTTATTCACATCTCTTTCATTCAAATGATTTCAGTAGTGTAATTTATCTGTTTAGGCATATCTGTCTTCCTTGCAGACCCCCAACATTTCAAGACCTTTGGGCACATAGTAGATGCTTAAGTACTTGAGTGAATCCGTGAAGATCTTTTGTTGAATACGATCTAAATAAATACAATACCTACTCAGCACACGAATGCAGGCACTTGAGATAGAGTTTGGTGTCTGCTGAAGCAGGCTGTGGACCAGCTTAGGGGCTCAGTGCCAAAGTGACCCAATAGATTTAGACAAAATGAACGAGATAATTAACTTCAATTTTGCAATTCATGGAGAACAGGAGCAGGATATCTAGGTGTGAATCGGGACTTGATCATTCTTGTTGCATCTTTGGAAAATCCAGTCCTTTTTCTTTCTATGGAAACGTGACTGGCCAAGAGAGTGAACGGAGGACTGGCTTTTAGAAAGGCAATTTTGTCACAGGAAGTCCTGGAGGAAAATATATGGAAGGAGAGCTGCTAGAAACATGGCAGAGACGTTTTGTGTAGAAACCCTAAAATGTGGGTTTACATGCTGTCTGAAAGAGTTGTAACCCAACTTTTCTCCACTACAGATTTGAGCAGCTTTTAAATATCTAGGTATACAAAAGGATTAGAAAGGAAAATAGATCCAACTGAAAGGAATTTCGGATGGAACAATGAAATGATGCTGAAGTGAGCCAGCGCACTGAAAAGAGTTTCAGAAAGACCTGCAGTCTCTAAAGGCAGTGGGCAATGTATCCATCAGGTTTCAAGTAGAAAGGGAAATGGGAACAATTGTCTGTCATCTCATGTCCAGGAGATGACAAGCAACAGTCTCTCAGAGAAGAAAAAGATTTCTTTCCAACCGGTCGAACCAGCCACCTGGGCCAGGCCCCTTTCAAGTGGACGAGTTCCAGAGGAGAGAGCCCCGGGGCCTGCCGCCAAGTTTCCTGGGGCGTGTGCTGGGCCCCCTCAGAGGACCAGGCAGCCTGGCAGCCTGTGTGCCAGAGCTGAGATCTGGCGGCCTCCCACACCCGGTTCCCTGTCCTGCCCCGTCCTCCCGAGGGAGGCCGATGGTCCTGGCAGTGGCGAGTGGGGTGGGGCTGGCTGTGAAGCTTTCCTGGGATGCCCCGGGAGAGGGCGCCGGGGGATGGGCTGCCCCTGGCCAGGTCTGAGGCACTGACCCAGCTCAGGGCTGTCGGGGGCGGAGAGAGAAGCCCCTCCGCCTCTTCCCTGAAGCTTCTTATGGCTGGCCAAATCCTTCACAAGACAGGTTCGCTGGAGAAAATAATACCCAGCTTCAGAACACGTGTACAGGGGAGAAACCCGCGAAACTGAGTCTCTCAACACAATGGCAGAGATTCTCCTCCTATCTCCAGCTGCAGACAAAGGAGGATGTTGGGGGTGCGGTTTGGGCATGTGAGACTGGAGAAGACAATTGTCATGGAGAGGGACATGTAGACGATTGGATTGTCTGAACCGGTTCCCCTGCAGTGGGGTCAGGCCCGGAAGGGACAGCACGGAGGTGACCATGAAGGGGCCTCTCCGTGGTGTGGCTGGCCCCGGGGGGCCGCGCCTGGGGATGGGGATGGAGGGGGGGAAGTGGGATGGCCTGTGAGTTGGCAGCAGTGGTGGATGCAGATACTCAGAGGTCAGGGATCTCTCACTCTTTCCCTGCCTGTCTGTCTGTCTGTCTCTCACTCTCTCTCTCTCTCTCTCTCTCTCTCTCTCTCTCTCTCTCTCGGGGACCTGAGGAGAAGAGGTGGGCGAGCCCTGCCCGCCTCGCCTACCTGCCTTCCTCTCCCCTGGCCCCTTCTTTCTCCGGCTGCTTTGAGTGCCCTGTGGGCTTGGGTTCAACCCCTGAGGCCAAGGGCGCATGCGCCACCCGCCACCGCCGGGGCCTAGGGCGGGCCTCGGGGGTCCTCAGTGAAGGCCCCGCCCGCCCGCCAGGCCAGGCCAGTCCCAGCTGAAGAAGGAACGCCAACGCCCTGCTGGACTTGGCTTCAGCTGTTGTCTCCCTCCCATCCCCCACTTGCAATCAGCTGGCCGGCCGCTTCCCTTCTTTGGAAGCGGTGGTCTGGACCTGGTGGCCAAAGGCCGACTGGGGTGCCAGGTCAAGGCTCTGCCTCGGCCAGCTGCTTTTGCCCGGGCCTCATTTCTTCCTGGAAAGGCAAAACCACGGCCTCACCCCACGCCCGCACTTGTCGACTCCAGCCAGGTGGAGGAAAGGCTCTGTGGAATCCGAAGGGCCGAGACAGGCTTATGGCCAAGCAGTGAGTGAGGCCCCAGCAGGCCGCCGGCTTGGGGAGCCGCTGCCACACGGGCAGGCCCTTCCGGCGACGGGTCCCAGCATCATCTCTGGAGTCGGGAGGGCCTGGCCTTCCTAGTGCCCAGGCCACGGCTCTGAGGAGAAATCCGCGTTGGAGGGCACGCGTGAGGCCCTCGGCCTGAGGGCGCTGGTGCCACGCCGGGGGCGACTGGAAGGCTGGCTGGGCTCGCCTGCTTTGTCCAAAGGAGGCTGGCCAACCAGCCCAACCGGCCACCTGGGCCAGGCCCCTTTCAAGTGGACAAGATCCGGGGGAAAGGGCCCTGGGGCCTGCCGCCAAGTCCCCTGGGGCGTGTGCTGGGCCCCCTCAGAGGAGGGAGCCACCTGGCAACCTGTGTGCCAGACCTTAGATCTGGCGGCCTGCCACACCCGGCTCCCTGCCCTGCCCACGCCTGCCTCCATCCACTCCACGGAGGACGATGGTGTTGGCAGTGCGAGCGGAGATAGTCGTTAGAGACTTCACTTGGAGTTGTAGTCCAAGAGCATCACAGAGGAGCACTGAGCTTGGGCTCGGCCATTTATCCGCTTTGTAACCTGGCTGAGTTTTCTAGCCACTGTACCCAGTCTCTTCATCTAGCAAATGGTGCAAAGAACAACATTGACTACGTCGGGATGCTTTCAGGGTCATGTGAGTTAAGATATGTTCCAGCACAGAGTTTACATTCAGGGTGCAGTCCTTGGCTCAGTAGAAGTGTTCGCTGCTGTTCTTATGATTTTCATTATTTCACGTCCTTATCTTCCTCGTGAGTTCCCTGTCAAACCAACCACGATCCACGGTGTCAGCAGTTTGATTCCAGGTCCCTGCTTCAAGGCCTGCAGAGGGAACCTCGTGCTCATAACCTCCTGTTTTTCTCCCAGTCTCTGGAGGGATGCATTGACCTCTAGCTTGTCTGCACTGAGGCACGGAATGGGGTCCCACACCCAACCCCGCGTCTCCTCCTTTTCATATCTGATGCTTTGGGAAGACTGCTTACTGTTCACTCGGTGGACTATACTCCCTGACATGAGCCACGCACGGGAGAGAGGCGGTAGGAAACACTGATCCATGTAGGGCTCTGAGTTGACCATAACACAGAGTACAGTTGATCAAGGGCCGAGGTAGGGTTCCTTAAGGCAAAGATCTGCCGAGATGAGGGTGTTCTGATGTGACGCCGCCTGAAAATAAAGCAAACACATAAAAGCATATGTAGTGGTCAAAGGGAAAGCACGCCACTAAAAGAATTGATCCCATGAAATACACTATTCTATTTGTTTATGTATCAAATGACTGATAGGAAAGAGCCAGGCGTAGAGATAGTAGACTTGATCAATGTCATAGAGAATTCTTTTAACAGTTGTTCATGCCTTGTGTTTTACATCATTGATTAGGGGAGTATTTTCGTCTTTTCCTTTCCTAGTGTCTCCATCTTTCTCAACTTTTCCAGGAGACATATTTACATTATCCTCTAAAATGTTAGGGAAATTTTAAAAAAGTTATGACACATTGGAAGTTGTTGATTTTGTATATGGGAGGAGCACTAGATTGCAAGTGAATTAGTGATCATTAGAGTTTTAGTTTGGTAAAAGACGGTAGTTGGAGTTGATACCAGGATGTTTGTAACCCAGTTTTTACTTCATTATTTGGTGTAGTTTTCCAAATGCCAGAGCCGGTCATTTTTAATGTAATAACTTGTCTCATTTTAGAATATGTGTTCTTGGAGAGGGTGATGCAGGTAAGTAGAAAATAATTTAATGTAGTGACTTGTTTTTCTCCAATGGATCTCTTATAAACCCAACAGCCATATAGCATTCTTTTGTCCAAATGACCTGATGGCACTTTCTTAACTTTTCTTGCTGTGACTCTAGCAATCTAGGGTCACACCACCTTCTCTCTCCTAGTCATGCTTTCAGTTGTAAGAGTGATATTGTCAATAGTACAGTGAGCAATTGGCACACACTCTACTCTTTTCTTACATGTATATATATGTATATGTGTGTGTGTCTATATTTCTCAACTGCGAACTTTGGTAACATAATTGTTAAGGTGTGAACTATTTGCAGTGCACTTAACAACTGATGGCTACACATGATTGTGTAGTGACATCACGGTTAAAACCCTTCTTTGCAACATGTGGCCCCTTTCAGTTTTATTTTCAAGGAAAGGGTTCAATGACTTTTTTCTTTTGGAAGAAGAAAGACTTGCATTTCCATCTTAGAAAATCGAGAACTGGTTTCTTGCCTTTTTTCTTTTTTTGTCTTCAGCTCCTCGTCCTACTGGTTACTAATTCACATGTCCAGTCACTTCAGATTCATGGTGCTAACCCTTTGCCTTGTTCAAGGCTCTGACTTTAATTATTCCATAATCCCTTCTGTGAAGGAGGTTTCTCTCCACGCTCATCTAGCGAGGAAGGAACCGACCCTCCTTTATGTGAACTTGGAGACAGAGGCCAAGGTGAAGCCTCGGTGCCCCTCCACACCAGTGAGCTGCAGAAGGGCTGCAGAGTCCTGTGAATCTTTGGCTCCCCTCCTGGCTCCCTCCGGAGTTGGCATTGCCTGCACGGAGGAGCCCAGCTCCTTACAATCGAATTGGTGAAGTCTCCTGAAGCCGGCTGAAGGATAAGACTGGCCGGAAAGGACATCAGCAAGCAGTGTGCTCCAAAAGTGGGTGGCAGAAACACTCAGAAGAAGAAAACCTTTCCGTTTCTCTTGTTTTCTCTTTATCTTCTCTCCCTTCCTTTTCCTTTCCTTAGATGGTACAGAGCCTGTCCACCCCCCATGGTGGCTGTTTTTCTCCTCAGAGCCCCAGGACAGAGCTGTATCTCTTAGTTGTAGGTCAACCCATGGGGGTTCTTTGCCTGGAGTCCCACGGCAGTTTATTCACATCTCTTTCATTCAAATGATTTCAGTAGTGTAATTTATCTGTTTAGGCATATCTGTCTTCCTTGCAGACCCCCAACATTTCAAGACCTTTGGGCACATAGTAGATGCTTAAGTACTTGAGTGAATCCGTGAAGATCTTTTGTTGAATACGATCTAAATAAATACAATACCTACTCAGCACACGAATGCAGGCACTTGAGAGAGAGTTTGGTGTCTGCTGAAGCAGGCTGTGGACCAGCTTAGGGGCTCAGTGCCAAAGTGACCCAATAGATTTAGACAAAATGAACGAGATAATTAACTTCAATTTTGCAATTCATGGAGAACAGGAGCAGGATATCTAGGTGTGAATCGGGACTTGATCATTCTTGTTGCATCTTTGGAAAATCCAGTCCTTTTTCTTTCTATGGAAACGTGACTGGCCAAGAGAGTGAACGGAGGACTGGCTTTTAGAAAGGCAATTTTGTCACAGGAAGTCCTGGAGGAAAATATATGGAAGGAGAGCTGCTAGAAACATGGCAGAGACGTTTTGTGTAGAAACCCTAAAATGTGGGTTTACATGCTGTCTGAAAGAGTTGTAACCCAACTTTTCTCCACTACAGATTTGAGCAGCTTTTAAATATCTAGGTATACAAAAGGATTAGAAAGGAAAATAGATCCAACTGAAAGGAATTTCGGATGGAACAATGAAATGATGCTGAAGTGAGCCAGCGCACTGAAAAGAGTTTCAGAAAGACCTGCAGTCTCTAAAGGCAGTGGGCAATGTATCCATCAGGTTTCAAGTAGAAAGGGAAATGGGAACAATTGTCTGTCATCTCATGTCCAGGAGATGACAAGCAACAGTCTCTCAGAGAAGAAAAAGATTTCTTTCCAACCGGTCGAACCAGCCACCTGGGCCAGGCCCCTTTCAAGTGGACGAGTTCCAGAGGAGAGAGCCCCGGGGCCTGCCGCCAAGTTTCCTGGGGCGTGTGCTGGGCCCCCTCAGAGGACCAGGCAGCCTGGCAGCCTGTGTGCCAGAGCTGAGATCTGGCGGCCTCCCACACCCGGTTCCCTGTCCTGCCCCGTCCTCCCGAGGGAGGCCGATGGTCCTGGCAGTGGCGAGTGGGGTGGGGCTGGCTGTGAAGCTTTCCTGGGATGCCCCGGGAGAGGGCGCCGGGGGATGGGCTGCCCCTGGCCAGGTCTGAGGCACTGACCCAGCTCAGGGCTGTCGGGGGCGGAGAGAGAAGCCCCTCCGCCTCTTCCCTGAAGCTTCTTATGGCTGGCCAAATCCTTCACAAGACAGGTTCGCTGGAGAAAATAATACCCAGCTTCAGAACACGTGTACAGGGGAGAAACCCGCGAAACTGAGTCTCTCAACACAATGGCAGAGATTCTCCTCCTATCTCCAGCTGCAGACAAAGGAGGATGTTGGGGGTGCGGTTTGGGCATGTGAGACTGGAGAAGACAATTGTCATGGAGAGGGACATGTAGACGATTGGATTGTCTGAACCGGTTCCCCTGCAGTGGGGTCAGGCCCGGAAGGGACAGCACGGAGGTGACCATGAAGGGGCCTCTCCGTGGTGTGGCTGGCCCCGGGGGGCCGCGCCTGGGGATGGGGATGGAGGGGGGGAAGTGGGATGGCCTGTGAGTTGGCAGCAGTGGTGGATGCAGATACTCAGAGGTCAGGGATCTCTCACTCTTTCCCTGCCTGTCTGTCTGTCTGTCTCTCACTCTCTCTCTCTCTCTCTCTCTCTTTCTCTCTCGGGGACCTGAGGAGAAGAGGTGGGCGAGCCCTGCCCGCCTCGCCTACCTGCCTTCCTCTCCCCTGGCCCCTTCTTTCTCCGGCTGCTTTGAGTGCCCTGTGGGCTTGGGTTCAACCCCTGAGGCCAAGGGCGCATGCGCCACCCGCCACCGCCGGGGCCTAGGGCGGGCCTCGGGGGTCCTCAGTGAAGGCCCCGCCCGCCCGCCAGGCCAGGCCAGTCCCAGCTGAAGAAGGAACGCCAACGCCCTGCTGGACTTGGCTTCAGCTGTTGTCTCCCTCCCATCCCCCACTTGCAATCAGCTGGCCGGCCGCTTCCCTTCTTTGGAAGCGGTGGTCTGGACCTGGTGGCCAAAGGCCGACTGGGGTGCCAGGTCAAGGCTCTGCCTCGGCCAGCTGCTTTTGCCCGGGCCTCATTTCTTCCTGGAAAGGCAAAACCACGGCCTCACCCCACGCCCGCACTTGTCGACTCCAGCCAGGTGGAGGAAAGGCTCTGTGGAATCCGAAGGGCCGAGACAGGCTTATGGCCAAGCAGTGAGTGAGGCCCCAGCAGGCCGCCGGCTTGGGGAGCCGCTGCCACACGGGCAGGCCCTTCCGGCGACGGGTCCCAGCATCATCTCTGGAGTCGGGAGGGCCTGGCCTTCCTAGTGCCCAGGCCACGGCTCTGAGGAGAAATCCGCGTTGGAGGGCACGCGTGAGGCCCTCGGCCTGAGGGCGCTGGTGCCACGCCGGGGGCGACTGGAAGGCTGGCTGGGCTCGCCTGCTTTGTCCAAAGGAGGCTGGCCAACCAGCCCAACCGGCCACCTGGGCCAGGCCCCTTTCAAGTGGACAAGATCCGGGGGAAAGGGCCCTGGGGCCTGCCGCCAAGTCCCCTGGGGCGTGTGCTGGGCCCCCTCAGAGGAGGGAGCCACCTGGCAACCTGTGTGCCAGACCTTAGATCTGGCAGCCTGCCACACCCGGCTCCCTGCCCTGCCCACGCCTGCCTCCATCCACTCCACGGAGGACGATGGTGTTGGCAGTGCGAGCGGAGATAGTCGTTAGAGACTTCACTTGGAGTTGTAGTCCAAGAGCATCACAGAGGAGCACTGAGCTTGGGCTCGGCCATTTATCCGCTTTGTAACCTGGCTGAGATTTCTAGCCACTGTACCCAGACTCTTCATCTAGCAAATGGTGCAAAGAACAACATTGACTACGTCGGGATGCTTTCAGGGTCATGTGAGTTAAGATATGTTCCAGCACAGAGTTTACATTCAGGGTGCAGTCCTTGGCTCAGTAGAAGTGTTCGCTGCTGTTCTTATGATTTTCATTATTTCACGTCCTTATCTTCCTCGTGAGTTCCCTGTCAAACCAACCACGATCCACGGTGTCAGCAGTTTGATTCCAGGTCCCTGCTTCAAGGCCTGCAGAGGGAACCTCGTGCTCATAACCTCCTGTTTTTCTCCCAGTCTCTGGAGGGATGCATTGACCTCTAGCTTGTCTGCACTGAGGCACGGAATGGGGTCCCACACCCAACCCCGCGTCTCCTCCTTTTCATATCTGATGCTTTGGGAAGACTGCTTACTGTTCACTCGGTGGACTATACTCCCTGACATGAGCAACGCACGGGAGAGAGGCGGTAGGAAACACTGATCCATGTAGGGCTCTGAGTTGACCATAACACAGAGTACAGTTGATCAAGGGCCGAGGTAGGGTTCCTTAAGGCAAAGATCTGCCGAGATGAGGGTGTTCTGATGTGACGCCGCCTGAAAATAAAGCAAACACATAAAAGCATATGTAGTGGTCAAAGGGAAAGCACGCCACTAAAAGAATTGATCCCATGAAATACACTATTCTATTTGTTTATGTATCAAATGACTGATAGGAAAGAGCCAGGCGTAGAGATAGTAGACTTGATCAATGTCATAGAGAATTCTTTTAACAGTTGTTCATGCCTTGTGTTTTACATCATTGATTAGGGGAGTATTTTCGTCTTTTCCTTTCCTAGTGTCTCCATCTTTCTCAACTTTTCCAGGAGACATATTTACATTATCCTCTAAAATGTTAGGGAAATTTTAAAAAAGTTATGACACATTGGAAGTTGTTGATTTTGTATATGGGAGGAGCACTAGATTGCAAGTGAATTAGTGATCATTAGAGTTTTAGTTTGGTAAAAGACGGTAGTTGGAGTTGATACCAGGATGTTTGTAACCCAGTTTTTACTTCATTATTTGGTGTAGTTTTCCAAATGCCAGAGCCGGTCATTTTTAATGTAATAACTTGTCTCATTTTAGAATATGTGTTCTTGGAGAGGGTGATGCAGGTAAGTAGAAAATAATTTAATGTAGTGACTTGTTTTTCTCCAATGGATCTCTTATAAACCCAACAGCCATATAGCATTCTTTTGTCCAAATGACCTGATGGCACTTTCTTAACTTTTCTTGCTGTGACTCTAGCAATCTAGGGTCACACCACCTTCTCTCTCCTAGTCATGCTTTCAGTTGTAAGAGTGATATTGTCAATAGTACAGTGAGCAATTGGCACACACTCTACTCTTTTCTTACATGTATATATATGTATATGTGTGTGTGTCTATATTTCTCAACTGCGAACTTTGGTAACATAATTGTTAAGGTGTGAACTATTTGCAGTGCACTTAACAACTGATGGCTACACATGATTGTGTAGTGACATCACGGTTAAAACCCTTCTTTGCAACATGTGGCCCCTTTCAGTTTTATTTTCAAGGAAAGGGTTCAATGACTTTTTTCTTTTGGAAGAAGAAAGACTTGCATTTCCATCTTAGAAAATCGAGAACTGGTTTCTTGCCTTTTTTCTTTTTTTGTCTTCAGCTCCTCGTCCTACTGGTTACTAATTCACATGTCCAGTCACTTCAGATTCATGGTGCTAACCCTTTGCCTTGTTCAAGGCTCTGACTTTAATTATTCCATAATCCCTTCTGTGAAGGAGGTTTCTCTCCACGCTCATCTAGCGAGGAAGGAACCGACCCTCCTTTATGTGAACTTGGAGACAGAGGCCAAGGTGAAGCCTCGGTGCCCCTCCACACCAGTGAGCTGCAGAAGGGCTGCAGAGTCCTGTGAATCTTTGGCTCCCCTCCTGGCTCCCTCCGGAGTTGGCATTGCCTGCACGGAGGAGCCCAGCTCCTTACAATCGAATTGGTGAAGTCTCCTGAAGCCGGCTGAAGGATAAGACTGGCCGGAAAGGACATCAGCAAGCAGTGTGCTCCAAAAGTGGGTGGCAGAAACACTCAGAAGAAGAAAACCTTTCCGTTTCTCTTGTTTTCTCTTTATCTTCTCTCCCTTCCTTTTCCTTTCCTTAGATGGTACAGAGCCTGTCCACCCCCCATGGTGGCTGTTTTTCTCCTCAGAGCCCCAGGACAGAGCTGTATCTCTTAGTTGTAGGTCAACCCATGGGGGTTCTTTGCCTGGAGTCCCACGGCAGTTTATTCACATCTCTTTCATTCAAATGATTTCAGTAGTGTAATTTATCTGTTTAGGCATATCTGTCTTCCTTGCAGACCCCCAACATTTCAAGACCTTTGGGCACATAGTAGATGCTTAAGTACTTGAGTGAATCCGTGAAGATCTTTTGTTGAATACGATCTAAATAAATACAATACCTACTCAGCACACGAATGCAGGCACTTGAGAGAGAGTTTGGTGTCTGCTGAAGCAGGCTGTGGACCAGCTTAGGGGCTCAGTGCCAAAGTGACCCAATAGATTTAGACAAAATGAACGAGATAATTAACTTCAATTTTGCAATTCATGGAGAACAGGAGCAGGATATCTAGGTGTGAATCGAGACTTGATCATTCTTGTTACATCTTTGGAAAATCCAGCCCTTTTTCTTTCTATGGATATTTGACTCATCCCAAGCAGCTGCCTTATTGGTATTTATGGGTAGATCAAATTGAAAAGAAAACCCAGAATAGTATTATGACTAGCCTTAGGGAATATCTTTATAATATAAAAGAACAAAAGTCGGAGTTAGAGCAAAGATTGAAAGTCAAATTTACTGAAAATTCCCTGTCTCCTCGCTCCTACACTCCCTTATATCCCCAACTCCCTGTCCCTGACTCCCAAGAATATCTTTTGGATTTCTGGGTCCCTGGCCCAAATCCTCCCCTTCAAGTCTTATCTCCTCAGTCACCTCCTCAGCCAGTTCCCTTAGGTCCCAGGACTCCAACTTCTCCGCAGTTCATCCAGCTGCCTGTTTTATCTTCTCTCACTGTTGAATATTTACAGGGGGCGCTTAGGCCTGACCTCCAAGCAAGGGGCATACAGGTTACTTGTGTAAATGTTATAAACCAAGAAATAAATTTAGTAGAAACACCCAGGAAGGGCAAGAAGGTTCGTTTTGCTGTGTCTTACAACTCCTCCTACTTTCCAGGGCTCTGTAATCAGGGTCTGTCAGCTTCAGACATTCCTATGCAGTATCCACTGAGGATGTATCCTGGACCTCCGCTGCAGAGAATTCATGTCCCCTGGACAGCAGCTGATCTTTTAAATTATGAAACTCTCCTGCCTCCATTGCCAGAAGACCCTACTAAATTTAGAGAAGAATTAGAAAGATTAGTGGCTATTCATAGCCCCACCCACCGAGACCTTGACTGGCTGCTAAGGGGCGTTCTTCCATCCCATGACTACACTGTAGTTATCAGACAGGCCAGACGACCCCCTAGCAAAAACCCCCCTCATAGAGGAAATACATGGCCAGACCCTCTCCCAGACCCTCCTGCAGATGACCAGGAAGTGGCACAGCTACAGGCTGATATTCAAGGTTTAATAGGAGCGATTCTAGAGGCGTTTCCTCCTAAAGTTAATCGGTCAAAAATTGAATTATGCACTCAGAACGAGGGGGAACAACATAAAGCTTTTGTTGAACGGTTTACTCAGACTTTCCAAAGGCACACTGCATTGAATCTAGAAGCTCCAGAGCATAAGAATCTCCTAATTTCTGCTTTAGTTGGAAATTTTCTTCCTGATATAAAGAAACAAATTCAAAACAGTGTGGTTGTTTGGGCAGGGCAACCATTAAGTGTAATAATGGAGGCTGCTACACAATTCTTTGAAAATTGTCAGAAAGAAAGCAAAAAAAATAAAAATAATTAAAGACAACTCTTCTTGCTTTGCAAATTGAATCTTTTGAAAAGCAAAAATTCAACCCTGAAAGTAAACTAAAGCCCACTCAGAGGTCTCCCTATTTGCCTTCAGACAATTATAGGTATTGCAAGAAACCAAGGCATTGGAAAAGGGCGTGTGCCGCTCTTAAGAGAAGGGAAAGTTTTGTGGGAGATCGGGATTTGGCCACCCTGAAATCTATCTCTTTACCTTGGTTGTTTTTTCTAGGGACATTTGACTTCCCCCACTAACTTCCTAAAGAATTTGACATAGTGGCTCCTTCCTGGAACAGATCTATCATGATGGCTGTAAAGATAATGTAGGGTAAATGTTACAATAGGAAAGGCACCAACAAGCCCCTCTTATCAGAAGTTCTGTCTCTCTGGCCACATTCTCTGGATGACCCTGCGAAGAGTTGCCAGACAATCATTTACATTTACAAGGGAAATCTCCATTTGTAAAGGTATCTCCCTCTCTGTTTGGAGAAGAGAGGGGGATGAGCTCATTTCAAGTGACTTATCAATGTAGAAGGTGAGGCCTTGAGCTACATAATAAACCTTACTCTTGTTTACTGTGCTTTAGTGGTAATCTCCTGTAACTGACTCCCCCCACCCCCAAAATCCTCCTTTGTCATTGGCTGAAAATTATATTTAAGACGAGAATTTCTGCTATTGTGTTGAGAAACGCAGTGTCCCTGCTTTCTCCCATGTATACATGTTATTAAACTTGGTATTATTTTCTCCTGCTAACCTGTCTTGTTGATTATTTGGCCAGCCAGAAGAACCTTAAGGGAAAGGGCAGAGGGAGATTCTCTCTCTTCCGCTGACAGTTTAAAAAATGTTCCCGCTTGACCCCAGCACCACCAAAAAGCTCATTTTTCTCTACCTGAGGGGCATTTCTTCCTCAAATGATGGGGTCAGCCGATCCTTAGTCGCACTCCTGAGCCTACAGTTAAACTTAAAATAGAGGTTCGAAAACTGGATTTCTTAATTGACACTGGTGCGACATTCTCTACTATCCGTTCAAAGGATTTATCTCTACCTGTTACCTCTGATTCTATCAAGCTGTTTGAGTCTCTAGACAGCCTATTTCACTGCCCATATCTAAGCCCACTCCAATATATTTAGGCCCCCTTAACACTCATCATGCTTTTTTAGTTTCTGACTGTTCACCAGCAAACCTCTTTGGCTGAGATTTGTTATGTAAATTCAATGCCACTATAAATTGTAATGAAAAAGGTGTTTTTATCTCCTTGCCTTCTGACCAAGCCCCAAGTCTCCTACTTTCCATGATGGAAACTTGTCCTGATTTAAATCCTTCTGAGGAAGATGAGTCTTTAAAGAATGTCCCAACCAGTCTTTGGGCTACACATGCAAATGAGGTACGATTGTTGCTTAGTGCTGAGCCCGTGCACGTTACTTGGAAAAAAAATAAACCATTTCCATCAGTAGCCCAATACCCGCTCTCCAGAGATGCCGAGCGAGGAATTCAACCCATAATAGACTCCCTTTTGCAACAGGGTGTACTAGCTTTTACTTCCTTGCCCTGTAACACTCCAATCTTGCCAGTAAAAAAGGAAGGCAAATTTGACTCAGACGGGAACCAAATCTATAGATTTGTACAAGACCTCAGAGCCATAAACTCTTTTGTAATTCCTCGGCATCCTGTGGTCCCTAATCCAGCTGTCATCTTGACCTCAATACCTGCTGATGCAGCCTGCTTTACAGTAGTTGACCTCTGCTCAGCTTTCTTTTCAATCCCATTACACCCTGACTCACAATTTCTTTTCACATTTACATTTAAAGGGAGACAATTTACATGGACTCGAATACCTCAGGGATATTGTGAGTCCCCCTCAATATTTTCCCAGGTCCTTAAAGCTGACTTGGATTCTGTAGTCTTTACTCAAAGCTCCACTCTTGTTCAATATGTTGATGACCTTTTACTCTGTAATCCAACTAAGCAGGGGGCTCTTACAGATTCGCTCATTCTCCTGAAAGCCCTAGCTGAACGAGGCCATAAAGCCTCCAGGTTTAAACTTCAGTGGGTGCAAATGACTGTTACCTACTTAGGGCATGAGATATCTCAAGGCATTCAAAAGCTAACGCCCAAACGCCTTGAGTCAATTTTATCCATCCATCTCCCCAAAACAAAGAAACAGCTACGTAAATTTCTAGGAGCTGCTGGTTACTGCTGCCAATGGATTCCTAATTTTGCAGCCCTTGCTAAACCTCTGTATTCTCTTCTCCCAGATATCACCCCAGAGCCTATTTCCTGGCCCTCAGAGGCATTAAACTCCTTAGAGGCCTTAAAAATATCTTTGTCCATGCCTCCAGCTCTTGGCTTACCTAATTTTGACAAGCCTTTTCATCTATACTGTCATGAAAATAATGAAATTGCTACAGGCATTCTAGGGCAATCTTTTGCCTCTCAAATACGTCCTATAGCATATTTCTCATGCCAACTAGACCCTGTGGCATCAGGCATGCCCCCATGCTTACGTGCGGTGGCTGCAGCTGCCACCCTGATTGATAAGGCCAGTACTCTTACATTAGGCTCTCCCATTCACCTCTATGTCCCACATTCTGTGTCAGCTATTTTGCAAGTTCATAGGACACAACACGTCTCTACACGGCGACAGACCACCTATGAGCAGGCTCTTTTAACTAACCCTTCCATCATCTTACATCGTTGCAACACTTTAAATCCAGCTACTTTACTGCCCCTTCCTGATGATGGAGAGCCCCACTCCATTCCACATGATTGCCTTGCAACTATAGAAATGGTCTCAAAGCCATGAGAGGATCTCTCAGACATCCCTTTAGACAATCCAGACTTACTTCTGTTTTGTGACGGCTCCTGTAAACGAAATTCCCGGGGAACCATAATAACTGGTTATGCCATAGTTTCCCCACATGAAACTCTTGAAGCTTATTCTTGGCCCACCATAAGATCAGCCCAAGCTGCTGAACTCATAGCTCTTACTAGGGCCTGCACATTAACAAAAGAAAAAACTGCCACTATTTACACAGACTCCAAATAGGCTTTTGGAGTCTGCCATGTTGTTGGCACAATTTGGAAATCCCGTAGATTCTTAACCTCTGCAAGAACTCCTATTGCTAATGGACACTTAATTACAGCCTTATTACAAGTTATTCACTTTCCTTCAAAAATTGCCATTGTTCATTTTTCAGCCCATACTAAGGAGACCGATGTCATATCTTTAGGGAATGACAGGGCTGACAGAGCTGCTAAACATGCAGCTCACTATATACCCCCTTATCCGTTTTCCACCCAATTTTTAAACCTGCCTTTATCCCTGACTGATGTTATTAACTATCAGGCAAATGCCCCACAATCTGAAAAAGACAATTGGATACAAAAGGGTGCCACACAATTATCAGATGGATTATACATTGGACCAAATGGACTTCCAGTAGCTCCTTTTCTTTTGACTTTTTGGCTTGCACTTATCTCCCACCAAATGGGACATATGTGCAAACGGGGGATAGCTAAAGAACTAAAAGACAATTGGTTTTACCCTGGCATCCATAAAATTTCTGACCAAATCACCTCCCAGTGCACAACTTGCAAATCTTCCCAAGTTTCTGGGAGAAATCGGTGTGATCCAGGAAGTCCTCCCAGGCCCATGCTGCCTTTTGAGGCACTCCAAATGGATTTTATGGACTTGCCCTCAGCTTTAGGTTACTCTCACTGTTTGGTTATTGTCTGCATGTTTAGTAGATGGACTGAATGCTATCCGACCAGACATGCAGATGCCACAACAGTGGTAAAGAAATTAATAACTGAAGTTATTCCTCGCTTTGGCATTCCTTTATAGATTGAACCAGACCAAGGAACTTACAGCATAGATAAACCACTTGCTTGCAAAAACTCTGGGATATTCATTAAAATTTCATACCCCATATCACCCTCAGTCATCAGGGCAAGTGGAACATAAAAATCTAGATATAAAAAGAACTCTAGGAAAAGTCTGTCAAGAAACTGGACTTAAATGGCCAGAATCTCTGCCCTTGGCCCCTATGAAGATTCAAAATACTCCAAACAAAAAGCATGGACTGACTCATTTGAAATAGTTTTTAGATGTCTGATGCCTACTGGCGTCTCTAAACCTTCAATTCCTGGATTAAATGACTATTATGGGAACTTAAGTGAACAATTTGATGCTATGACTAGTTATATACAAAAATTAACTAGTATACTTGAAGCATATCGTCAACAGGTAAAAGAGGCGTGGCCCCCACCTTCTGACAAGCCTTGCCATCCCTTTCGACCAGGAGACCGGGTGTACATCAAGGTCTTTAGAAGAAAACACGCACTGTCACCTCGCTGGGAAGGACCTTATGAAGCCTTACTGACGACCTGCACTGCCATCAAAATAAAAAAAAAATCTTCCTGGATCCATGCAAGCCACACCAAAATCACCCAGAACATCACTCTCAAGACAACTGAGAGATAATCCCCACAAGTGACCTTAAACTAAGGATTTTGAAGGTCAAAACCCAGGCCCCAGAAGCAGCCGACATCACGAAGTAGACAGCTCTTCCCAAGATCACGGATCAAGAAAACCTACTTTGACCCATTTCCTCCCCCTTGCTTTAAAACTCAGGATATATATACACACTCACACACACAAACTATTAGTGGATATATATATATATATATATATATATTTTTTTTTTTATTGATAATTTAATGGTTTCTAACATTGTGAAATTTTGGGTTGTACATTTTTGTTTGTCCATCACCCCATATATGACTCCCTTCACCCCTTGTGCCCACCCCCCACCCCCACTTCCCAGGTAACCACAGTCCAGTTTTCTCTGTCCATGTGTTGGTTTATATTCCACATATGAGTGAGATCATACAGTGTTTGTCTTTCTCTTTCTGGCTTATTTCACTTAACATAATACGCTCCAGGCCCATCCATGTTGTTGCAAATGGGACAATTTTGTCTTTTTTTATGGCTGAGTAGTATTCCATTGTATATATATACCACATTTTCTTAATCCAATCGTCAGTCGAGGGACACTTAGGTTGCTTCCACTTCTTGGCTATGGTGAATAATGTTGCAATGAACATAGGGGTGCATAAGCCTCTTTGGATTGTTGATTTCAGGTGCATTGGATAGATTCCCAGTAGTGGGATGGCTGGATCATAGGGCATCTCTATTTTTAATTCTTTGAGGAATCTCCATACCGTTTTCCATAGAGGCTGTACCAATTTGCATTCCCACCAGCTGTGTATGAGGGTTCCTGTTTCTCCACATCCTCTCCAACATTTGTTGTTTTTTGTCTTGGTGATTATAGCCATTCTAACGGGCGTGAGGTGGTATCTTAGTGTTGTTTTGATTTGCATTTCCCTGATGATTAGTGATGTTGAGCATCTTTTCATGTGCCTATTGGCCATCTGTATATCTTCCTTGGAGAAGTGTCTGTTCATTTCCTCTGCCCATTTTTTGATCGGGTTGTTTGTTTTTTTTGTTGTTCAATTGTGTGAGTTCTTTATATATTATGGAGATCAACCCCTTGTCAGATGTATGTTTTGCAAATATTCTCTCCCAGCTGGTTGGTTGTTTGTTCATCTTGATTCTGGTTTCATTTGTCTTATAAAAGCTCTTTAGTCTGATAAAGTCCCACTTGTTTATTTTTTCTTTAGTTTCCCTAGTCTGGGTAGGCATGTCATCCGAAAAGATTCCTTTAAACCCAATGTCAAATAGCGTGTTGCCTATATTTTCTTCTATGAGTTTTATAGTTTCAGGTCTCATCTTCAGGTCTTTGATCCATTTTGAGTTAATTTTTGTGAATGGCGATAGCACATGGTCCACTTTCATTCTTTTGCATGTGGATGTCCAGTTTTCCCAACACCATTTATTGAAGAAACTTTCCTTTCTCCATTGCATGTCCTTAGCACCTTTGTCGAAAATTAGCTGTCCGTATATGTGTGGTTTTATTTCTGGGCTTTCAATTCTGTTCCATTGATCTGTGTGTCTGTTTTTGTACCAGTACCATGCTGTTTTGATTACTATTGCTTTGTAGTATGTTTTGAAGTCAGGAATTGTGATGCCTCCTGCTTTGTTCGTTTTCTTTAGGATTTCTTTAGCTATTCGGGGTCTTTTGTTGCCCCATATAAATTTCAGTATTCTTTTTTCTATTTCTGTGAAGAATGTCATTGGGATTCTGATTGGGATTGCATTGAATCTGTAGATTGCTTTAGGTAATATAGACATTTTAACTATGTTTATTCTTCCAATCCACGTGCATGGGATATCTTTCCATTTCTTTATGTCATCGTAGATTTCCCTCAATAATGTCTTGTAGTTCTCATTGTATAGGTCCTTCACCTCCTTGGTAAGATTTATTCCTAGGTATTTTATTCTTTTTGATGCAATTGTAAATGGTATTATCTTTTTGAGCTCTCTTTCTGTTAGTTCATTATTAGCATATAGAAATGCAACTGATTTTTGTAGATTGATTTTGTACCCTGCAACTTTGCTGTAGTTGTTGATTGTTTCTAACAGTTTTCCAACAGATTCTGTAGGGTTTTCTATATATACAATCATGTCATCTGCAAATAGTGAGAGTTTCACTTCTTCGTTACCTATTTGGATTCCTTTTATTCCTTTTTCTTGCCTAATTGCTCTGGCCAAAACCTCCAGTACTATGTTGAACAGGAGTGGTGAGAGTGGGCAGCCCTGCCTCGTTCCTGTTCTCAGAGGAATGGCTTTCAGTCTTTCCCCGTTGAGTATGATGTTAGCTGTGGGTTTGTCATATATGGCCTTTATTATGTTGAGGTACTTTCCTTCTATTCCCATTTTATTGAGAGTTTTTATCATAAATGGATGTTGTATCTTGTCAAATGCCTTCTCTGCGTCTATTGAGACGATCATGTGGTTTTTATTCTTTGTTTTGTTGATGTGATGTATCACTTTGATTGATTTGCGGATGTTGAACCATCCCTGCGTCTCTGGTATAAATCCCACTTGATCATGGTGTATGATCTTTTTAATATATTGTTGTATTCGGTTTGCCAATATTTTGTTGAGGATTTTTGCATCAATGTTCATCAGCGATATTGGCCTGTAATTTTCTTTCTTTGTATTGTCTTTGTCTGGTTTTGGTATCAGGGTGATGTTGGCCTCATAGAATGATTCAGGAAGTGTTCCATCTTCCTCTATTTTTTGGAATAGTTTGAGGAGGATGGGTATTAAATCTTCTTTGAATGTTTGGTAAAATTCACTGGAGAAGCCATCTGGTCCTGGACTTTTATTTTTTGGGAGGTTTTTGATTACTATTTCAATCTCTTTACTTGTGATTGGTCTATTCAGATTCTCCATTTCTTCTTGGTTCAACTTTGGGAGGTTGTATAAGTCTAAGAATTTATCCATTTCTTCTAGATTGTCCAATTTGTTGGCATATAATTTCTCATAGTATTCTCTTATAATCCTCTGTATTTCCATGGTATCCGTTGTAATTTCTCCTCTTTCATTTCTAATTTTATTTACTTGAGCCTTTTCTCTTTTTTTCTTAGTTAGCCTGGCTAAGGGTTTGTCTATTTTGTTTATCTTCTCGAAGAACCAACTCTTTGTTTCATTAATCCTTTCTACTGTTTTTTTGGTCTCAATATCATTTATTTCTGCTCTGATTTTTATTATTTCTCTCCTTCTGCTGGCTTTGGGCTTTGTTTGTTCTTCTTTTTCTAGTTCTGTTAGGTGTAATTTAAGGTTGCCTATTAGGGCTTTTTCTTGTTTGTTAAGGTGGGCTTGTATCGCTATGAGTTTCCCTCTCAGGACCGCTTTTGCTGCGTCCCATATGGTTTGATATGGCATGTTATCATTTTCGTTTGTTTCCAGATAGTTTTTGATTTCTCCTTTAATTTCATCAATGATCCATTGGTTGTTCAGTAGCATGTTGTTTAATCTCCACATTTTTGTCACTTTCCCAGTTTTTTTTTCCTGGTTCATTTCCAGTTTCATAGCCTTATGGTCTGAAAAGATGCTTGTTATGATTTCAAACTTCTTAAATTTATTGAGGCTTGCTTTGTTTCCCAACATATGGTCTATCCTAGAGAATGTTCCATGCATGCTTGAGAAGAATATGTAGTCAGCTGTTTTTGGGTGGAGTGCTCTGTATATGTCTACTAGGTCCATCTCGTCCAGTTTTTCATTTAAGTCTAATATTTCTTTATTAACTTTTTGTCTGGATGATCTATCCATTGCTGTAAGTGGGGTGTTAAGATCCCCTACTATTATTGTGTTGTTGTTGATTTCTCCTTTTAGGTTTGTTAATAGTTGTTTTATGTACATTGGTGCTCCTATGTTGGGTGCATATATATTTATAAGTGATATGTCTTCTTGATGGAGTGTCCCTTTTATCATTATATATTTCCCTTCTTTGTCTTTCTTAACCTGTTTTATCTTGAAGTCTACTTTGTCTGATATGAGTATGGCAACACCTGCTTTCTTTTGTTTGCCATTAGCTTGGAGTATTGTCTTCCATCCTTTCACTCTGAGCCGGTGCTTATCTTTAGTGCTAAGATGTGTTTCCTGAAGGCAGCATATTGTTGGGTCTTGCTTTTTAATCCATCCTGCCACTCTGTATCTTTTGATTGGAGAGTTCAATCCATTTACATTTAGGGTAATTATTGAAATATGAGGGTTGAATGTTGCTGTTTTGTCACTTATTTTCTGGTTCTTTTACATTTCCTTTGTTTCTTGTCCCATTTGTTTTGGACTGCCAATTCAGTTTGGTTGTTCTGTCTTATTATTCTTCTAGTTTTCTCTTTGTTTATCATATGTGGTTTTAATTTGATTATTTGTTTAGTGGTTACCTTGAGGTTTGGGCGAAAAATCTTCTGTATGAGATAGTCCATTATCTGATAGCCTCCTATTTCCTTATACTAAGTCAATTCAGTCACTTTCCTCTTCCCCTTCTAAGTTGCTCTTGTTATACCTTATTCTATCTTGTGTTGTGGCTGTGTGTTTACAGTGATGAGGTTAAATTTATTTTTGGTGAATTTCTTCCTTTGATCTTTGAGTTTAGTATTTAAGTGGTTGCTAACCTATTCCGGTAAAGATCTACTATTTCTCTGATTTTGTCTACCTACTTTTCTCCTTACTCCAAGCTTTGTGTTCCCTTTCTCTTCTTGTTTTCAGGCCTGAGGGCCTTCTTGAGTATTTCTTGTAGTGGCGGTCTCGTGGCCATGAACTCCCTTAGCTTTTGTTTATCTGGGAGAGTTACTATTTCTCCATCATATTTGAAGGATATTTTTGCTGGATAGAGTATTCTTGGCTGAAAGTTTTTGTCTTTTAGTATTTTGAATATATCATTCCAGTCTCTTCTAGCCTGAAAAGTTTCTGTTGAGAAATCCGCTGAGAGCCTGATGGGAGTTCCTTTGTACGTTATTTTTTGTTTTTGTCTAGCTGCCCTTAATATTGTTTCTTTGTCGTTGACCCTGGCTAGCCTTACCACTAGGTGTCGTGGTGAAGGCCTTTGTCTGTTAATATATATAGGAGTCCTGTTGGCTTCACTTACTGGTATTTCCTGCTCCTTCCCCAGATTTGGGAAATTTTCAGCTATTATTTCCTTGAATAGGCTCTCTGTTCCTCTTTCCCTCTCCTCTCCCTCAGGAATACCTATAATTCTTATGTTACATTTTCTAATAGAGTCCGATATTTCTCGGAGTCTTTCTTCATTTCTTTTTAGTCTTAGTTCTCTCTCTTCTTCCATCTGGAGTATATCTGTATTCGTATCCTCTAAAGTACTAATTCTTTCCTCCATATTGTCAGCTCTGTTCTTTAAAGATTCCAGATTCTCCTTTATCTCCTCCATTGTGTTCTTCATCTCCATCAGCCCTGATAGGTTTTTCTTTATGATTTCAATCTCTTTTGTGAAGAAACTCCTAATCTCATTTAATTGTTTGTCTGTGTTGTCTCGTATTTCGTTGAGTGTTTTTATGATATCTATTTTGAAATCTCTGTCATTTAGTTTATGGATTTCTGTGTCTTCGGGGTTGATTTCTGGGTGCTTGTCATTTTGTTTCTGGTCTGGTGATTTCATATATTTTTGCATTGTGGTTCCTGTGTTGGTTTTGATTTTCCTCATCCTGGAAGTCTCTGGTTGCAATTTCCACCTGCCGCCACTGTCTGGTGGTAAAGGGCTGTGTAGTCTAAGCCCCCTGCACTCTGCCCCAGTTTTTCTGCTGCGATCCGCAGTTTTGTTTTGTTTTGTTTTGTGTCTTTTCCCCACTGCGATCCACGGGTCCAGTCCAGTTTATTCAGGTCTGCCTCGGACCGCTAGATCTGGTCGAGCTGCAGACTCCGGGTTGCGGGGAGGGGGGAGCTCTCTCTTTTGCCCTCTGGGTCCCTGACGTGGGAGGCTTCTCGTTTGCCCCTCTTCATCCGCTCTCTGGGTTGCTCAGATGTTGATGGTAGCCCTGTGGCTCCTCTGAGCCCTCTGTGCGGGAGTTTCCCACTGGCTGAGAGAGCCCGAAGAGCTACAGTTTCCCGCCGAGGGCCGCCCCTCCCCCCTCTCTGGGAGCCGCGCGGACCGGATCGCTGATCTGATGGGGAGGGAGCGGAGTTCTCCTTACCTCTCCCCACTTCCTCCGGGGGCCCAGCACGTTCCGCTCTCAGATGTGCGGCAGTGTGGATACCTCCGCTCCAGCTTTTCACTGTCTGGGATTCCGTTGTTGGTCTGTGGCTGTTACTTTTGTTGTATTTTGTGGGGGAAGAATTCACGGGAAAGCTCACTCCGCCATGATGCTGACGTCACTCCCTATATATATATTTTTAATCATTTATTAGAAAGCTGACTGGAGAGTGCTGGTCTCTATCTGTCCCTCTTCCCCTCTCTAAGTCTCTGCTATGGGCTCTTTTCCAATCTGTGTCTTGCTTTTACTAACCCTCTCCTTTTCAACAGGTCGGGCACAGACCAAACACCCCCTTATGCCAGTTTACCAAGCCCTAGCCACACTAACTAATCAACCTGACTGTTGGTTATGTCAACAGCTAGATAGTGCAAAAGAACCTGAACTAGTCTTTGTTCCTGCTGATATGAACACCTGGTGGACTAAGTATGGAAAATGGATGAATAACAGAGTATGGTATCCGCAACAAGGGAAACTTCACTCTGCTTCGTCTCCTGGTGAGTCACTTGGGCCCCAGAAAGACTACTTAAAAAGTCAAAGACTGTCCCTTGCCCAAGTACAAGCAATAAGTGAAAGTTTTTCCCTCTGCATTGAAAGTAAACATGGCACTGGACCTTTCCTGGGTGACATACCGAGACAATATTGCAGTCAAACTCTGTGGTTTGATTCCGCAGGTGGCATCTTCAGAACTCTCAAGGGAATTGTAAGTGACTCTATCACTACTCCCTCTGGCACAAACATTTGCCAAATCACCAAGTGCTCTGGATGGCTTATGAGCCACCCGTGTGCAACTTGGGGTATCGCAGCTATCCGCATGGTTAAGCTGCCCAATGCCACAGACTATATATGGGTGGATCAAAGATCTGGACTCACCTGGTCAGGTGACAAGACCAGGCTTTATAGCTGCCAAAATCAGACTGCAGGCCTCCTCTACCAGCTATTCTGCAATCTGTTCTGTTCTCGCAGACTGACAGGAGCTCATGGGAAATGGAGATGTTTAGGTAGTAACAGTGCAAGTGGCACAGATCATGAAATAGTCCAGATCCTGGGAACTACAGACTCAATTCTAACTTTGTCTTTAAACTACACTGGTCTTTTCATTTTATGCGGCAACAAAGTGTATAAAGGATTCCCATCTAATTGGTCAGGACGATGCGGACTTGGATACCTGGCTCCTTCTGTCACCAAACACTCCACCTTAAATGCGAGCCAAATTACAAACCTGGGTTCGTTTGTTCATAAGATTGTGCCACATAAACGTGCCAGTTGAGAAATCGTGGAAAATCCACTTGTATATCGCAACTCCAAGTTCTTTTCAGCCTTGAGAGTCCTATTCCCCAGCTTTGGAGACTGTGAGTTGGAAAAGGCAACCTTAAATCTCTCTATGGTAATGGAGCAAGAGTTCAACACCACCATGCAAACCTTGAACATACTCCAGTCAGGTATTAACAGCCTAGAATCTGTGGTGCCCCAAAATTGACGTGCTCTGGATGTACTCACTGCCCAGCAAGGAGGAGCATGTGCAATCATTGGAGAAAAATGTTGCTTTTATGTGAATCAAACAGGTCAAGTAATATCTAACTTAAATCTATTAAAAGAGAAGATTGACATTTTTCATCAGATAAACGAAGCTCACACATTTTATTGGACTGACTTATTTCCAGGATTGGGGGACTGGTTTAATGGGGTGTGGGGAAATGTGCTCCAATTTGTTCTTTTCTGCTTGTTCATCCTCATCCTAATCTGCGTTCTTTTCTCTCTTTGCAGACTTCTTATCACTGAGATACTAAAACGATTTCTCTCTCCACAGTTACCAGCTCAGCTTTTAATATGTGAAACTTCTAGGGAAGTTTCAGAGGAGGGAACTGATGGTGCTCAGGGCAAGCTACCCCAGGAAGCACCGCTCTGGTATACGGATTATTTCCAGCTGAAGACAATAAGGACTCAGAGAACTCAGGAACAATATTTGAGTTTCCCCTCCCAAACTGCCTAAAGAATTTAAAACAAAAGATCTGTTTCAGGAAGGAGTTATTATCATGACTGCTATAAAGATAATGTAGGATAGAGGTTACAATAGAAAAGGCACCAACAAGCCCATCTTATCGGAAGTTCTGTCTCTCTGGCCACAGGCTCTGGATGGCCCTGTGAGGAGTTACCAGACAATCATTTACAAGGGAAGTCTCCATTTGTAAAAGTATCTTCCTCTCTGTATTGGGAAGAGGGGGGACGACCTCATTTCTAGAGACTTATCAATGTAGAAGGTGAGGCCTTATAACGGCATAATAAATCTTACTCTTGTTTACAGTGCTTTAGTGATAATCTCCTGTAACTAACACTCCCACCCCCAACATCCTCCTTGTCTTTGGTTGGACATGGTATTTAAGACGAGAATCTGCTATTGTGTTGAGAAACGCAGTGTCCCTGCTTTCTCCCATGTATACATGTTATTAAACTTGGTATTATTTTCTCCTGCTACCCTGTCTTGTTAATTATTTAGCCAGTCATAAGAACCTTAAGGAAAAGGGCAGAAGGAGATTCCCCCTCTTCCCCTGAAAGTGGTGATGCAGGTGGGCTCTCAAGGTTATGCCTATATTGTGGAAGCAAGCAATCAAGCATTTAATGGAAGCATTTCTATGTAAACGAAAGAAAAAGAAGGTTAATGGTTGGAGCAATTTGTAAAGCAGTTTCTGAGTATAGGGGACAGCTAGTTAAGAAGATTTTTAGATGTCAGCATCAAAGCATCTTTTGCAGTTTAAAATGTCTCTGATGATGTCATCGGGTAACCTCTTAAGTTTATATCAAGTCCATCAGCTTCAGTTTGTAAGGCTTCAGGAAAAAGGGGAGGTTCAGTTTTCAGTGATTTCAAATGAAAATGATGGAAAAAATCAAAAACGTTAGTTTGGACATCTGTAGGCAGATATTTTAGACTAGAAGAAATCAGGATCCAGTCCAGTCAACAGATATAAAACAAAAACCTTAACAGACAATTAACAAAACTAGGATCTAATATCCGCAAATGTACACTATAGTTTTTACTGAAATATAATTTTTCTTTCTAAGATCACCCTCATTTTTATCAATGATAGACAAATTAAAAATAACTAGTTTGCAAAATAAGTCTAGTTCCAATAGTGTTGGCCCAATTATTTACATAAGTACAGCAAGAATAGCAATTGATCACATAGGCTCTTTTAAATCTGCTTTGCTGGAAATTTTTATAAGGAATCTCAGATTGAACTTTAAAGGCCTCTCCAGGCCAGAAAAGTCAAGCCAAGGATTTTGTCATCAGACTTTGCCTGTAATACCTACAGATTTGGGTGAATTCCTCTGTTCCTAGGTTCCCCCAAAATATTTCGAGGTTCCTTGTGTTTGCCAGATAAGTGACATTCTTTACTTATCCTGGTAAGTGCTGCTTGGAACATAAGGTACCAGGCCAATATTTCCATGTGGCTTTATTCCATAAAGTCCAATCTTCATTCCTCAAAAGCTGTATGGTTATATCGCAAATATGATCTTCCAGTCACAGCCTTGGTAATATAACCAGTGTTTCCAATTATGTCCTGTTATAAGGAGAACAGATTCTTATTGAACTTATGCAAATAACTATATTGCCATGAAAACAACAATACTCACTTACTAAGAGTTTCCAAATTCGAGGGATCAGATCTAAGAAATAGAGAAATATTTCAATTTTACTTATAAAAATATCATTTGCCAAATTGTTATAAGTCATAGCTAGCTCAGGAGAAAAGAGAAAAAGTTTTCCTTAACTCTGAAAAAACAAAACATTAAAAATTCAGCAATACTTCAAATGAAAAATCATAAAAATTATAATCATCCTTATCAGTTCATTCAGTCCTGTGTAATCCATTCTTGATCCCAATCTTTCTGTTAGCAGCTTCATGAAGTTATCAGTCTTTCCATCAGGTTTCTGTAATTTCTTACCAAGGTCAGTTTTAGGATCAGAAAGTTTGTCAGAAACCTGTACTCCAGTGTAAATGCCAGAGTCCTTTCCATGAATTTTTCTGAAGTTGAAATATTTTGCAAAAGCATTAGAGCAAAGAAATAAGTCTGTAAACAACAAGACCTCAAAATGGCAATTGACAGAGAAATTTGATTAATTTTGTGACATACAACACTTTAAAATAATAATAACCAGAAATATGACTGATAATCAGGACAGATCAGAATTTCAGTAATGTTATACAATTTTAAAACACCTATGTCGATAACATTTGCTCACATAATAGCACCTAAGCAGACTTATCATCACTTGTCTGACAATGCTTTCCATGCAATTTAACATACTGAATAAGCCTAATAAACTTAGTATCTTTCCCATTATAGGAAGAGAGCAAATTTCTTTAAGAAGTTCTAGGGCCCTTTGAAAATTCTCAAAGAAAAAAAGTAAAAAAAAAAGACTTTATTTAAGATATGAATTTTGGCGAGCTTGTCAAAAATAGAAAACGTTAAAGCAAAGAGATCATTAACAGTCCAAAAACCTTAATAGAGAAACCTCAGTCTTTTGAACACAGGAAATTATTTTAACAGGTTTTTTTTTTTCTGTCTTTTAGGTAGACTTATCCAAAGGTAAAGAAAAATCTTTTATAACCTCTTTATCAAGTTCAAGAAAATTATCCTTTTAAGAGAAAGAAGACCAAATTATAATTTTGTACCAGCTTCCTTCTGATATTAAAATTCATTAACTTAATTAAATTCATTTCAATCTGAGCCAACTTCACCATACAGAAACTCCTTTTCCAGAATTCCTCTTCCACAAACCTATAACTTTCTTTTTACATTCAGAATTTGTCCCATGTCTTTCTTTTCCCTCCTAGTACTTGAAGACAATTTATCTTTCTTAATCAATCAAACAATATATTTCCATTCTTTGTTCCTTCTTTATACATCTTACTTTCCTTGTACACAGACATATTTTTTCTTAATATTTAGTAGCTTCAATCACATACACTAATTAGAAATTTTAACTCTTAGAAACCCGAATTTGTAAGTAAAAACTAAGTAAACCATGATAAACTTTCTTTTACATTAGTATATTGTGGCTTGGAAAATTTATAAACACTTCATAACTTCTAGAAATATGTTACTTTATAGTACAATCTTTTAATAAAACACATGTTTACCAATAGACCCAAAACACCTTTTAGTTTTCCTGTAATGAAAAGCCAAATGTAGACAATCGTGACTTTCGCAATCAATGTCTAATATCTTATCTTATTTGGAAATGATGATACTCAGTGAATTTTTATCACAAAATTTAGCAAAACTCTAAAGTTTTAAGTCACCAAAAAGATTTTGGAAGCTGTCAATACCATAAAACATAATTATTATTTAAAGTTCACCCAACATTCATCTTTTTCACAACTATTTAGGTACTTGTTGCCAATAATTATTTAGATTGTCTATAAGACTTCATAAGACATTAGATAAAATTAGCCATCATTTAAATTACTATTTTTGTTAACCAGTACTGTAATAGAAATAACATCAGTTTTTTTTACAAAAGTTCATGTAAATTTCATCACCTCTTATACCTTTAAACATAGTTATCATTAAGATTTTTATCAATAGGTGTTGGTCTTCTAATTTTGGACAAGGGAAGCATTCCCAGTCAGACATTTTAAAACATACACAGGCAAAGTTGATGTAACCTCTTTATATAAAATTAGCTCAAACATTCCAACCTTTATAATCTTATCAACACTTACACTTTTACATGTTCTCAATTCAATTGTAACCTGAGTCAAGCTCTTAAGGCTATTTAAATTTTTCCCTTCCTTTTTATGGCCCTTTTTTAGGTACCAATTAAACAATTGTGTGAGAGCTCTCAAAACATATTTTTTTTCCTCAATTTAGAAGTTTTCCCAATTCAAAGGATCTGTTGTCTGGCCATTGACGAGTAGGATTTTCATTTGTATATTTATTCCAATAGTGACTCGATCCAATAAGCCTTTTTAAGGAAAGACCCGGTGGTAACTTTCCCATGCTTAGAGTAAATCTTTACCATGGACGCAAGAGGCGTCCCTGGTGAGGGCGCAGATGATGTAGCCCCCATGATCCAAAGAATTCACTCCCAAAGATATTCAGAGAAAGTAAAGACCTTCGTTACACAGGCGGTAAGGATGGTGTAGTGAAAACGGTGTCTCCGGTCTCCTACAATAGTGTGGGACGCCTCCAGTCACAGAGCCACTAATCTGTGACACCAGGCAGGCAATATTGGAGTGGGATTTTTCCAGCACTAACAAGCAACGAAGGTTAAGACGACAAAAGCCCTTATGGACTGGGTCCTTTATGACAAACTCCCCTGAGAGCTTGGCACAGCCGGACAAAGAGACAGGTCAGAACCCCAGTCTACTCGACTGGCCACCAAGGGGCACCCCGGTAAATGCACCTTCCGTATGGTGGAGACCAAGGAGAATATTCTCACTGGTCACAAAGCCAAGTTTTCTCAGGACACAGAACAAGACAGAAGGAAAAACCTCATCCGGTTCTTTTCTTATGTGCACAATGACAGCTTTAGCCACGCCTTAGGTCTCTTGGAGTCAGAATAATACCTGGTGGGGAGGTGCCACGGGGTTGGGGATTGTGTGCTTTACAGAGTACCTCGTCATTGCATGGACATTTTCTTGCAGTTGGCGGGGGACATGTGTCTTCTACCCCGTTCCGTGACACAACTTATCCTGTCACGGGAGTCTTCTGAAAGTGGCGAGCGCCCTAATGGCTCTTAACTTCTCGACCTGTGCCCACCAAATTTGCAGCCTTTTTGGCTTCCAAGATGCCCTTGGCAATGGCCTTCACTTCATGTGCATATTAACCCACAGCAAAGTTTGTGTAAATAGACGCCAGTCTGGTGAGACCCGCAAACTCACCAGTCTGTGGGGCCGGCCCGGACAGTAGGCTTATAGGGTCTATGCCTGCGTCCTACCCTATGGTATTTCCTTCTTATGACACACGATACAAAAGACAGAGACAAAAGAGAAAAACAGAGACTATTTCTGGGAGGAAAAGCGATCAAGATCAAAACCAAGAGTATTCTACCAAATTTACCAGCGTCACTAAAATCACAAGAAACTAGTTTCCCAAATATTTTCTCCTGCCAATCTAAATTTCGAAAGAGAAAAAATTTCTCACCACCTCCTTCCACCGGACTCCACAGGTAGAGATTCCGGGAGGCTGACGTGGTAAGAAGTCTTACATTTTACCGGCTATCGTCAGGGGTTCCCGTATTTCATCCCCTGCAGTAATCTAGGGAGAAGGCATTTCTTCCAGCCAGAGAATGCAACTTGCCAGCCAGCATAGCCCCACGTTGGGCGCAAAAACTGTTGAGGGAGTGAGAGAATCTCCCTTTTCCCTTTTCTTAAGGTTCTCATTTCTGGCCAAATAGTTAACAAGACAGGTTAGCAGGAGAAAATAATACCAAGTTTAATAACATGTATACATGGGAGAAACTCAGAAATGAGCAACTCGTCCCTCTGTCTAAGCTGCCCACTTAAGTATTGTAGCTAAAGAGGAGGAAGGTGTTGGGGGTGGGTAGTGGTCTAAGACCACAGAGGGCAAGAAGACAACTCACATGGAGATAGAAATGCAAATGTTTGCCTGACAACTCTTCTCATGGTCATCTATAGATAATGTGGTCAGTGAGAGATAGAGTTTTTGATAAAAGTGGCTTGGTGCCTTTCCTATTGTAACCTCTATCCTACTTTATCTTTACAACCATCATGATAATAACTCCTTCCTGAAACAGATTTTTTGTTTTAAATTCTTTAGGCAGTTTGGGAGGGGAAATTCAAATATTCTTCCTGAGTTCTCTGAGTCCTTATTGTCTTCAGCTCGAAACAATACACACACCAGGGTGGTGACTAATGGGGTAGCTTGCCCTGATCACCATTACCTCCATTTATAAGGATGCCCCCTTTATGTAGATTCTGTACAAAATTGCAAAGATCACTTTTTCCTTTTCAAAATTTATTTCTTTTAACTTTTAATAGTGAGAACCTTAGTGTTGGGTAAACTGCTGCACAATTACTGGAAATGCTGAGAGTCTTTTTGAAAAGTGTAGAAGTCTAAAGATAATGAAAAGTACATTTCTCCAATGTCAAGTCCCTTGATGATCTGATAGGCGTCTGTCTAGGTGTACCCGGAAGAGATGGAAGATTGAACACCAGCACAGCACACAAGGAAACAGGCTGCCAACTTGAGGGCTTCCCATGGACCACAGAGTGCCTAGCAGACTCTTGGAGACTAAATCTGGGCTTTGTCTATGGGTTGGCCCTGAGAGGAAGATTTTGCTTAAATGACCAGAGAATAGATAACGGATTTTGTTGATAATAATTCTTACCATGTAAATTTCTTTATAAATCTCTGAATAAAATAAAAAAATATAATCCCCATAGAAATCAACTCTTACTGACAAGCTCCACAGCCTTCTCTAGAGAGCTCAACAGAAAATGTCTCCACTGACTGTGAATTGCTCTTCTCTGAAAGCCAGCCAGCACTTCACTGATAGCCCTGGATAAGGAAGGCCAGATACAATTCTTTGAAGATATTTAGCTGAATTCAGAACCAAAAATCCTACCTCCAGTTGGCTCCTCTGTGAGAATGGATGGCCGGCCTTGTTTCACAGCCTGAGCTGTTGAGGTTTCATATGAGATAAATTGCTCTGTTCTCCAGGGATGGAAAAGCTGGACTGTGACATCGATTCAGGGCTGAGATTTTGCAGGTAAAGATAGGGTCATAGAGGGGAATAAAGATTTCAGCAAATTGGTTTGTTGTTCTCTACAGTGGAAATAATTTAAGAAGCAGATAGTCTCTCACTCAAACTTCTCTTCCCTGTTCTCTATCTGTCATATCACTGTAAAAATTCTATGAAAATTTCAGTCTTTTTTCTTTGTAGTGTGTTTATTATCATCTTTATGAATTCTTTGACTTCACCACCTTCTTGGCACCACAACTCTAGCCATTGAGATATTATTATAGATTCACTTTTGCAACTTCATCCCCTTATCTCTATTTCCTCCGCCAATTCGTAGTTTTAGTTCTTATTGTATCTTATGCTTGAAAACATTTGAAGCTTACAGTGTGTATCAGTTCCTTATTTTCTCAAATTTTTATTATCTAAGTGCCCTAAACTATCACTTTTTTTTAGAAAAGAAGTGAAATACATAACAGAACAGTTCACTGTAATAAATTGACCACTTATAAAATTAAGTTCAACCTGAAATCCCTCCCCACTTAACAGAGACCATATTTTATAATTCACAATGCTTTAGTCTGGGCAGGGTCAGTTTATCAAAGATTTTTGGATGTTTTAAACCACATGAGATATATACATTGTAAGATAAAATCGTTAATCTTGCAGAAGTTGTAGAATTTCCTGATGCTTAGGGAAGTTGGTGGTGGAGAACCTGAATCATATGAAAAGTAGTTGATTAATTAGCACCTGAGTTTGTTAAGTTGATAAGGATGATGATGAGATATACATGTTGAAAAGATAACTTTGCATATCAGAGTATTGTCAGAGGCCACTGGGAAAATTCATAATATTCTCAAATACTACAAAAAATGACCATTTTTTCATAAAAGATGTCATACATGATGGCATCATATACTTCTGTCAGAAAACTTGCAATGAAGAAAATGAACACTTCAGTCATTTTAATTCTAACAATTTGTTCATGCTTACTAGTAGGTTAAAAAACTGTTTAGAAATAAAGTGATAAGTGATGTACTTGCTTAATTTTTAAATTTTTTTAGTAAAAAACTTTTTCATATTTTTAAAAAATATTTATTTGTATTTATTTTATGCTGAATTTATTCCTGGGCCCAAAGACTTTTTTTTAATTAACTAACACCAATTATTTTCAATCTCTTTCAAAAAGTTGAAGAGGAGAAAATACCTCTAAAGTCATCCTATGGGATTAGCACTACCCTGATATCAAAGCCAAAGACACTAAGAGAAAAGAAAACTATAGGTCAATATTTTTGATGAATATTAATATAAAAATCCTCCATAAAATAGTAATAAACTAAATTCATCAGCATATTAAAAGGATTATACAGCATTTTTAAGTGGGATTTATTCCTGGAATACAAGGATGTTCCAATATATGAAAATGAATTAATGTAATAAACCACATTAACAGAATGAAGGAAGAAAACACATGATCATCTCAATGGATGCAGAAAAAGCATTTAACAAAACTCAACATGCTTTCATGCTAAAATCACTAAAAAAACACTCAGAGTAAAAGGAAACTACTTCAACATAATAAAAGCCATATACAGAAATCCACAGAGAACATCATATTCAAGGGTGAAAGACTGAAAGCTTTTTCTCTAAGATCAGGAACAAGACAAGACGGCCCATTTTCACCACTTCTATTCAACATGGTATTAGAAGTTCTAGCCAAAGCAATTAGGCAAGAAAAAGAAAGAAATAGCATCCAAATTTGAAAAGAAGAAGTAATATTATATTTGTTTACAAAGAGTATCTTATATGTTGAAACCCCTAAAACTTCCACCAAAAATTTGTTAGAACTAGTAAATTCTGCAGAGTAGTGCGACACAAAATCAACACGCAAAAACTATTGTTCTTCTATACATTAATAATAAGTAATCTGAAAAAGAAATTTAAAAACTTTACATTTTTATTTACAATAGCAACAAAAGAATAAAATACTTAAGAATCAACTTACTCAAAGAGGTAAAAATTCCAATGATGGTTTTGCAAAATTAGAAAAATCTATCCTAAAATTCATATGGACTCTCAAGGGACATTGACTAGCCAAAACAATCTAGAAAAAGAAGAACAAAGTTAGAGAACTCACACTTCCTGATTTCAAAACTTACTATAAAGTAATCAAAACAGTGTGGTACTGGCATAAATACACACACTATACTAATGAAATAGCACAGAGAGCCCAGAAATAAAACTTTGCATATATGGTCCAATGATTTTTGACAAAGGTACAAAGATCATTCATTGGAGAAAAGATCAGGTTTTCAACAAATGTTGTTGGGAAAACTGGATACCCACATGCAAAAGAATGAGTTTGGACCCTTACTTTACACTATATACAAAAATTAACTCAAAATGGATCAAAGATATAAATATTAGAGTTGAAGCTATAAAATCCTTAGAAGAAAACACATGGTAAAACCTGTATGTCATTGGGTCCAAATGCCATTGCAAAAATGATTTCTTTAATATGACATCAAAGACATAAGTAACAAAAAAATAAAAAATTGGACTTCATCAAAACGAAAAAGTTTTCTGTATCACAAGATACTATCAACAGAGTAAAAAGGCAAACCATGGAATGGTTGAAAATATTTGCAAATCACAAATCTGATAAGGGATTAATATATAGAATAAATAAAGAACTTCTACAACTCAACAATAAAAAAAAAACCTCAATTTAAAAATGCACAAAATACTTGAATAGACATTTCTCCAAAGAAAATATAAAATGAACAAGAAACACAAGAAAAGATGCTCAACATCACTAAGTATCAGGAAAAAGTGAAATAAAAGCACAATGAGCTACCTTTTCACACCCGTTAGGATAGTTACTATCACAAAATCAGAACATAACAAGTGTTGACAAGGATGTTGAGAAATTGGAACCCTTGTGCTCTGAGTGTGAGAATATAAAACTGTGGAAAACAGTATGGCAGTTCCTTCAAAAATTAAAAATAGAATTACTATATGATCTAGAAATTTCTCTTATGGGTTCTGAAATAATAAAAAACATATTTATCGGCCTCTGCGTCCAGTTCTTGGCACAGAGCTCCTAAAACCTTTGTAATTTCCCCAGTGATAAGAACACTAAGAGAATCTTTTGTCCTATTGAGGCAATTCTGGGTGGGCTCCTGGATGGCTCCTGGATGGGGGTTGGTCACCAGAAAGACCAAGCCCTGATTAGAAGCTTCGAATTTTTAGCCCTACCCCTTATCCTTCAGAGAAAGGAGAGGGGCTGGAAACTGAGTTAATAATTGATCACGCCTATGTGAGAGAGCCTCCATAAAAATCCCAATAGAAGGCGGTTCAGAGAGCTTCCAGGTTGGCAATGACAAGGACTGCTTGGAGAGTGGGGCACCTGGAGATGGCATGAAATCTTTGTGTATTATCTCCATACCTTTCCCTATGCACCACTTCCAACAGGCTCTCCTTGAATTATATCCTTTTATAATAAACTGGTGATCTAGTAAATGTTTCTCTGAGTTTTGTGAGCCACTCTAGCAAATTAATTAAACCCAAGGAGGAGGTTGTGGGAACCTCTGGTTTATAGCCAGTAAGTCAGAAGTACAGGTAACAACCTGGGCTTGTAACTGGCATCTGAAGTAAAGGTGAGGTTGGGTGGGTGTGCAGAATTATAGGATGGAGACATCAACCTGTACAATCTGATGTATCTCTGGGTTGTCAGCATCAAATTGAGTTGAATTATCTGGTAACCAGCTGGCATTACAAGAATTGCTTCTTGGAGGTGTGGGGAACCCTGTTATATGTGAAAAAGTGAATCTGAGAACACCATTTATGGGTATACACCCAAAAGAACTGAACGCAGAGGTATAAAGACATATATGTACACCCATGTTCTTAAAAGCATTATTCAAAATAGCCGGAAGCTGGAATCAAGCCAGGTGTCCATAAGTGGATGAACTGACAAAAAAATGTGGTGTATACACAGAGTGGAATACTATTCACCCTTAAAAAGGAAGGAATTCTGACACATGTTATAACATGGATGAACCTTGAGGAATTTATGCTAAGTGAAATAAAGCCAGTCACAAAAGGAAAAATGCTGTATGATTCCACTCATATAAGGTAATTACAGTAGTCAAATTTATAGGAATAGAAAGGAGAATGGTGGTTCCTAGGGGCAAGAGGGAGGGATAACAGGGAGTTGTTGCTTAATGGGCACAAAGTTTCAGTGCAATGTGAAAATAGTTCTGTGGATGTTTGGAGGTTATGGCTACACAATTATTTGAAGGTATTGAATGTCGCTGAATGGTACACTTAAAAATGGTTACAATTTTATCTTCTGCATATTTTATGACCATTAAAAAATTAATTATTTTCAACAAATGAACAAACACTAGCTACATGCGATAGCATGGATGAATATCACAAACATAATGCTGTATAAAAGAAATTATATTCAAAAGGCTATATAATTCCATTTATATAAAATCCAATAAAGAAACAAAACCGAGGTCTGGCTTCTACTAATAGTGGAGTAGCTTGTTGAACTAACACTCTCACAGATAACAATGATAAAATCTGCACAAAATATTATATATATTTATACAGACTCGTGTAGCTATATGTAAAACACATTTAATAAATGTGTATATGTGTATATGTTTAAATCAGTTCCAAAAGCAAGCTGAACTGAGAGGGAATCTTCCCTTAAATGATGGGAATTGCACCAGGAGATATTTGCAAGCTTGAGTCTTTTGCCTCAAAGCATTCCAAAATCTGGACATGGCCTAGACTGGGGAAAAACTACAGTCTTACTTGTAATGTTAGAGGATGTATTTTTGGGCTGGCAGAGTAGCTGGAAAGTTAGGGGAGAAATTCTGGAAGGGAGGGAGACACAAAGAGGAAAATCGCAAAATATATATGTAAGTCTCTCCCCCACACACACCAAATTGGCAGATCTTTGAACAACACACATACAGGGTAGGCCCCAGAAGGCCTAGTGTAAAAACAGCAGTTGGAAGATGAAAGAACTGACTGAGGATTTCAGCTATGCCCACTGTAAAGGAGATAGGATTGGAATTTCAGTCCAGCCAAGTTGATTCCCTGCTAGAAAAGTAACAACACTCTTCAAAGAAATACAATAGAATCCGGAGCCTCTATACCTATCTTTCATGATTTCCAGTACACAATTTAAAAGAATCATGAGATTTGAAGAAACAGGAAAATGTAATCCATATGTGACCAAAAGCAGGCAGTAGAAACTCTCCCTAATGTGTTGCAATTAGCAGTCAAGAATACGAAAGCAGCTATTATAAAGATGATCATGGTGGTAAAGAAAAATATTCCCATAATGAATGAACAGATGTGGGAACTCAGCAGAGAAGTGGAAATTACACAAAAGCACCAAATAGGAAGATGAAATGAAATAAATACTTTTGAGTTTACCAGTAGATGAGAAACAGTAGAAAAAAATGAAGATACAGCAATAGAAATTATCCAGTCTGAAGAAAAGAATGTAAAAATTTTGAAGAAAAATGAAGAGAGCCTTATGACCTGTGAGATGATTGAGTCCCCAGCAGAGAGGAGAAAGACAGAAAAATTAAAGGAGGCAGAAAGGCAAATCAATAAGTAATAGCATAAAACTTCCAAAATTTCTTGGAAAACCTAAAATTTTAGATCCAAGAAAGTCAGCAAACCCACAAAGTAAAATATAAAATAAAAGCATACTTAGGTACATGATAGTCAAGCTACTAAAATCCAAAGATAAAAAGAAAATCTTGAAAGCAGTCAGGGAAATACATATATACAGGGGAAGACATTACATACAGGGAGAAATAAGGTGAATGATGGATAATATATTATCAAAAACAAAAGAGACAACTCAACACCAAAATGACATCTTTCAAGTGCAGAAAGAAAACCCAAAAGTCAACACAAGATTCTATATTTAGCAGAACTCACTTTCAAAAATGAAGCAGAAGCAACAATAAGATACTGCACGCCTATTAGGTGCCTGAAATAAAAAATAAAATTGCAAATACCACATGAGGAGGTGGGTGAGGAGTAGGAGCAATTAGAACTGGGAACGCAACATGATAGTTGCATTCAGAAAACAGTTGAGCAGGTTCTTATAAAGCTAAACATACACTTATTATATGACTCAGATCTCCCACTCTTAGGTATTTACTGAAGAAAATTGAAAACTAATGTTTAAACAAAAATCTTTGTGGGAATCTTTATAGCCATTTTATTCATAATTGCCAAAAGCTGGAAATAAACTAAATGTTCTTCGTCAGGTGAATGGAGAAAGAAACTGTGATGCATCAGTACATTAGAATACTACTTGACAGTAAAAAGGATAAACTCTTTTTTTGTGTGTGTGAGAAAGATAAGCCCTGAGCTAACATCCATTGCCAATCCTCCTCCTTTTTTCCGCCCAAAGCCCCAATAGATAGATGTATGTCATAATTGCACACCCTTCTAGTTGCTGTATGTGGGACACGGCCTCAGCATGGCCAGAGAAGCGATGTGTGAGTGCGTGCCCTGCATCCGAACCTGGGCCGCCAGTAGGGGAGCGCATGCACTCAACTGCTAGGCCATGGGCCCGGCCCCAGGATAAACTCTTGATTCACACAACAACATGGATGAATCTTGGATGCATTTCTCCAAGTAAAGGAAGTCAGATTCAAAAGGCTGTACAGTATATGATTCCATTTATATGACTTTCTAGAAAAGGCAGAATTACAAGGATGGAAAATGATCAGTGGTTGCCAAGGGATGGAGTAGGGGAAGGGGTTGAATACAAAGGGATAGCATGAGAGAACTTTGGGGGTGAAAAACACAGCTCTGTATGGTACTGTGGGTATGGATGCATGACCATAAAGTCAAAACCCATAGAACTGTACACCACAAAGAGTGAATTTTACTCTGCAAATTTTAAAAATCAATCAGGATGCTGGGAAACTCAGATGGAATGCAGTGAAAAATGAATCTCACTGTATTACAAACATGTGACCTAACCATACAGAAGGGTTGGGGATGAAAGGTCCTGACCTAAGTTACTTTGGAAGACAGTGATTTGACGGGATACTGTAGAACTAAAGTACTGGACACAAACACTGTACTCTAGGTGGTAAATTTGTTTTTCATAAGGGTATGGATTAGCAATTCTGAAACTAGTTGACACAGTAAATATATTGTAGCTAACTGGAGTTAAGTTTCTCACTGTTGGTGAAAGAAGTTACAAATAAACAAAAGGAGAATGCTAGAATAAACTCTGTGGTGCTGGATTGGAGTTCGAAGTATCAGTATGAATCCATGTCTCTTTTAATATATCTATCCAAATAGATAGATAGACTGATATATAGATGGATAGATTGATAGACAGATGTGTCTACCTGAGTTTATATTCATGCATACATTTCCAAGCTCTGCTGAGAGGGTCCAGAAGCAGTGACACTCTGGTATTAATGAGCACACCTAGCTCCCAGATCTTGTTTTCTAAATATCATTCTCCAATAAAATAAAGCAGATTTTCTTGGAGAAATGGCTAATTCTAGGGCTGGAGATGGAAAATACAAGATGAGCCTGGATCATCTTGTAGTGCCAGAAAGTAGGAAAGTGCTTTCAAAAAAAAAAACACACAGAAAATGATGGGACGTGTCAAAAGGAATCAATCTGAAAGACTTTCCAATGACTCAAGCTGGAAAACTCTGAGCAACAAAATAAATAATGGTAGCATTGGATAATTACTCAGAGAATAAAATAAATATCCACGAGGCTATACTGATATAAAAAAGATTAAACAAGAAAGGAAGGGAAGGAAGAAAGAAAAAAGGGGAAAAAAAAGAATGAGAGAATGAGAAAAAGAAAGGAAGAAGGAAGGGGGGGAGAAATCTTGCTCACAGAATTCCAAATAATAAAAGCGCTAGATAGCATGAAATAGAAAATCGCCACTTTAACACTACAGTAATAATTACTTTTGGAAAGAATGACTGATGAACGCAAAAACTGTGGATGAAACTTAAAGAAGAAACAGTACATTTGCAGAGTCTCAAAGCATTTCCTTTCCAAACACTTAACTTGTTTCTCTTATTTCTTTTTTTTATGATTCTATTTATTTATTTATTTTCCCCCCAAAGCCCCAGTAGATAGTTGTATGTCATAGCTGCATATCCTTCTAGTTGCTGTATGTGGGACACGGCCTCAGCATGGCTGGAGAAGTGGTGCATCGGTGTGTGCCAGGGATCCGAACCCAGGCCGCGAGCAGCGGAGCACATGCACTTAACCTCTAAACCACGGGGCCGGCCCCTCTTATTTCTTTAAAATATCTATGACTACCTAAAGCAAAAACTATAACACTGTGTTGTGGGATTTATAACATGAGTAGATGTAAAATTTATGACAGCAATAGCACAAAGGACAGAGGTAAATGGAACTGTTCTGTAGCAAGGCTTCCATATTTTACATTGATTAAACTGGTGAACTATTAAGTCTAGGTAGGATGTGATATCTTAAAGATGCATATTGTAATCTGGACCACCCAGTAAGAACGTAAAGGTGTGTCATTTAAATGCTAATAAAGGAATTAAACAGCATGCCAAAAAACGTTTTTTGTTTTTTTTTTAAAGATTTTATTTATTTATATTTTCCCCCTAAAGCCCCAGTAGATAGTTGTATGTCACAGCTGCACATCCTTCTAGTTGCTGTATGTGGGACGCGGCCTCAGCATAGCCGGAGAAGCGGCGCATCGGTGCGCGCCCGGGAGCCGAACCCGGGCTGCCAGCAGCGGAGCGCGAGCACTCAACCGCTAAGGAACAGTAAGGAGTTTTCTGGGGGTGATGGAAATATCCTATTCTTAAAGGGATGAAAGTTATATGGGCATGTTTATTTGCCAAAACTGTACGGTTGAGATTTGTGCCTTTCAGTGTGCATACATCTTACTCACCACACATGCACAAAGGCTTAAAAGAATAATAAAGTGAGGTGGGAATGGGATGGAGTGTGGATGAAACAAAAATGGCAGATGATTAGTAGTTGTTGAAACTGGGTGACGGGCCTACTGTGCTATTTTGTTTATTTTGTATATTGTTTAAATTGTTCTGTAATAAAACACTTGTATAAGAAGACAAACTTGACATACAGTGTTCGCTGGTAAGATATCAGTTACCTTTGGGGAGGAAATAGGGAGAAAGGGATTGTCGGGGCCTGAGTAAAGCTGGTGCTAGTTGTTTGTCACACAAGTGTGTTCACTTTTTAATAATTCTTTGTGATTTACGTGGATGACTTCTGCATATATTTCTGTACGCATGTTATATGTCAATAATCATTTTAAATCCTGCATATTTGCACAAAGATACTAACTCAATATCTCAGAATAACAGCAGTGTTTTGTTTTAAAGTGGAACACATTCACTCATGACACCATTAGATGGATTTTAATACTTCCAAGTATCTATTAATGCCCTCATCCTTGCATGGTCCCTTGGGTCTTTCCATTTTTGCCTCAGTTTTGTAAGTGGCATGGATTTGAGATTTCATGATGTCATCTTTCTCCAGCAAGGTCCACCCCCACCACGATGCTCACCAAGGCCTCGAGACCTAGCACAGTGCCGTGTTCACAGCATGCACTCAAGACCTGTGGGACTGGGTTGGAAGGAACAAAATGAGGAGCACACGATGTTCGTAACTTAAGTCTAGGTGTCATATTGTGACTTAGGAAATTGGTATAGTTTTTCGATAGATTTGCTATGCCTTCTAGATTTTCCTATTTAAAACAATGGGAAATAGGGTCTCAGAGTTCTTTCTCAGAGAAAGTCTGACATTTCAGGCACAGATTACTGACAATTATTAATGGTATATGACTTTCCCACCTCATCTTAGTGTCAAGTTTTTAATTCCTTACCTTGGAAATGACCTAACTTTGCTTCTTCCAAATCTTGTAGTAATACTGGTGCCCCAGAAAGTCAGGCCACGGATATTCTGCTGTTGTGCGTTCTCCCTGGAAAGAAGTGGAGCTGTGCATCCACCAGTCTAAGAAGCGTGTGGTGCTGTAGTATTTGGAGTCAATCAGAAAAGCTAAATGGAAAAACGACTTCAGAGAATTATCACCATAACCCCCCACAGCAACAAATTATTTTGCTTAATTATTTTGTGATTCTGCGGGTATATTTAAACAGGAATATTAAAACTAGTTCCCAAGGAGCCAGCCCTATACTAGAGCAGAAATTGCATATTACCTTCCTGCACAAACTTGCCTAACACTGTGGGAAGGACCAATGGGAAGTTTCGGTGTTGTTGCCTATGTTAACGAGGCCAAGAGGTCCACACTCGGATAAGAAAGTCCAGTGAACCAGCCTGTGTGCAGCGTGGAAATAGGGGCATGCATGTGTTCCCCTGAAGTGGCTTAGGGGTCACTTACCAGTGCACCTGAGTTTCCTGTCTGTATAATGCAGGTATTGGGGCTGTCCAATGTGATGTTTTCTCCTTTTTATGACATGGCTCAGGGCAGTCCTTCTAAGACTCCTGACCAAGGTATGGGCCCTTCAGGCAGATTGGGTCCAAAGGGAGGATCTCTGCAGCGACCCTGACCACGGGTTCCAGAGGGAGGATCATGGCAGCTTGGAGAGATAGGGGGGATGGTAGGACAGGTGGCATTGAAAAGGCAAATTCCAGGATCCCAGGCACCCGATATTTCCATTTTAGATATTGAATTTACATTTCAAATACTGGCCAGGGGGCTTCCACCAGGGCTGCAGGCAACCTCAGCAATAGCCAGGTTGGTGAGCCCCACCCCTACCTGAGTCCCGGCCTCAAGGGATGCAGCCCAACCACACTGCGCATACTCTGGGGGGGTGGGCAGGTCATGGAGATTGGGCGTGGTATACAGAACAGGTGGGGAAGAGGGTGGGATGGAGAAGCAGAGGGGTGGGGCCCAGGGGCCGAAGGACAAGGCAAGAGTTGGGGCCACGAGCTGTGCATGCTGGGAGCTTTTCTCTCTTAACCGCTCCCAGCTGGCAACCTGTAGGGCTGCAGGACTAGAACGCCCAGGATGCTCTGGGCACAGGGCGGTGCCTGGCCCTGGGAGGAGGAGCAGGGTGGTGTGAGCTTGGCCGAGGGCCAAACCATTGACTCAGGACTCAGGTCCTGCACCCGCTCCATGTGGACTGATTCCCAGAGGGATGTGACGAGACGAAAATTACCAGGGAGTTAGGAGGGTGTGGCGGCTGCATGGGAAGCCGCGGGCCTGCAGCGTGCAACTGCTTTTGTCCAAAATTGAAGCCCAGACTGGCGCCTCTTCCCCACCGCCTCCCTCCTTTGCTTGATTCCTCCTCCCCCCTGTGTACCTGTGGGTCCTTCCACAGCCTCCTACCTAATCCAGGGCCAGGTGTTTCTCTAAACTGCTTATGGGAACTGGTTAGACATTCCAGAAACTTTCCACTTTGCCTGCTGCCCTCTGCCTTCTCCAGCCAAAGTGCCATCATTTCATCAGCTTTTGGGAGAAATTCACCCTTGTGGTCCCTCTTGGATGCACAACTTTGGAGTTTTGCAAAGTGGTAACATTGGCTGTTGCTTGCCTTTTTCACAGATGTGGAAGTTAAAGCATCCGTGAGGTTAATCATTGGTTTCCCCAGGATCTGCTAAGGGCAGAGGAGAACAACACAATTCCCAGGCAAGTATCTAGTAGGCCGTTTTCACTAACCTATTCCAGTGCAGAGGCCTCCAAAACAGCATCGTTAGGATGAGAATAGCTTAAGCATTTTGCCCTTCAGATTGATCACCTAATCTCAGCTCAGGCCTGAGTGGCCAGTCTCTCAGGGACATAAGTGATGACTCTGATCCCTCAGGAAGAGACCGGTGGTCTGGCTTTGGGAGAGGCATGTTCATGGTAGACAACACCTGGGCAGCATTTGAAACCCGTCAGCTTTAACATCTCTGCTTTGGATTCCGGCAAGGTTCCAGGATAAACATGCCCAGGGATAGTCAGATGTAACGTATTCTTTAAAAATTGATTACAGCAGTGAAAGGAACAGAGCATAAAATATCCTGATTATTTGCAAAAGATGAAATGCAAGCAAGACCTTCTTGTTAATTTTTTAATGCTCATTCTCTTGGCTGTATTGTACGCTTGAATGCATAAAAAAAAATTTGAATTGAAAAGTTATCTTTTCCTGAGATTGGTAAATTAACTTAAAAGTCTTATTGAAACCTGTGGAGGAATGGTTAGCAGCTTTCACGATTTATGTCCTCCCTAAAACTTTGGGTGTTGATCTCCATGAAAAAAAGTCCTTGTTTATATTACACATCCCAATAGGTTACATTTCCAATTCCTGAATGTGGGGTATTATCAAAACAACTGAATAAGCTGGTCATGGAAACTGGACCCTGTCACTATGTGAAGAATTTGCCTCGCTATGAATTAATGACATGAATTCTTTAACATTTTTTTAAAGAACGGACGAGAAACTCTGCAGTATCTCTGAATGTGGCAAGACAGGGAATTCTCGTTGGACCACATCCTCGGGTCCTTCTCTCGTGTTCAATAGACCCGGGTGATAGTCTGTGTTGTCAGGTGCAACGCCGCTCCCCCAGCCCCCAGTGTTCCATCCTACTCTGGCCTGTGACCTCTTCAGGGGGTTCTGATGACACTCCTCCACAAGGGTTGGAAGGAGACATTGTAACATGAGGATATTCATCATCTTGAAACAAGGATTAATGGAGAGGAATGTCTCGGGGTCTGTGTGCCCCGATGCAACTGCTGTTGGGTTGTGGCTGCAGTGACCACTGTGCTCCCAGCAGTCCCCACAATGGCTCTCTCAGACGTTTGATCTCCTGGTGCAACCACAGAAGCTGTTGACAGAGCTGAGCGCTCGTGGTTCAGTGTCTTCCGTCAGATTTTGTGGCTCTGACCCTCCTATGCTCGCCCCCTTCCCATTCCTATCTGCTGAGTTGATTGCTTTGTAGTTGTTTCCTAGGAGCCACTGTGTGTAACTGGATTTCACAGTGTCTTTAGGGACCCACCCTCACTACACGAGTCACTGTACAACAGCGACTTATCCTGGTGTAGCCCGTGTTCATCGTCTCCAGTGGAGCTGTGAAGAACCCTGCTTTCTCGGAGCTCCTCTCATTCTCATGCTGCTGGGGCTGCTTACGAAGTTGAGCATCCCGTCTTTGGTCTCATTAACATTATTCTTTTCATCGATTATTTTGAAGTCGGATATGACTTTGTTAATAATGTGACACTGGCTGTCACAGGAACTTTTATGTATCTTCCCCAACAGCTCTGTGAAGTAGACCTGTGATCCACACATTACAGGGGGGACACTGAAGCTCAGAGAGATGGAGTAGCTTCCTTCACTTCACAGTTTCTTGGTACATTTTGTGTCTCCACCTGGAGCTCCGCCTCTCAGGTGTGTGCACTTAGCTGGTGTTCCACTTTATGCCTCTCTGCCAGCCTCCCCAAAGGCACACGCTCCATCCTGAGTCCATTGTCTGCTTGATGGCAGTCACCCTGCACAAACAGGCTCCGTGCAGGGAGTGGACTAGCGGGCATGGTCCTCCGGCTTACCCTGGGCAGGTTCTAGGTTCATGGCGAGAGCTGAAGCAGTGGAAGATACTGACCGTCACTCACCTGGAAGGTATCTTATGGAGAAATACTCCACTGACTTTTTGCAGGTGTCATGTCTTCTTTGTCTTCATTGCTCCTCTGGGCTTTCTCCTACAGTCCATGCTGTGCAGTAACATAGAGAACAGAGACTGGTGAACATCATACTGTTGCCCTGCACCAAAGGGTCACATCACTCATTTTTCTAACTATGAAACAAGTACACACTGTAAAAAAAGTCAAATTGCACTGATCTATGTAGAGTAAAGTGAAACATTCCCCTTTCATCCCCTTCCCTGAAAACTCACTCTCCTACTCAGAAGGAACTATTGTTAAGAGGTTGTGACTTATTCTTCTGGAAATTTCCTATGAATTTGTAAATACACAAAGTTTTTTTTTAAACATAAATTACATAACTACATCGTTTTTCAATTTGTTGTTTCCCAAGCCATATATCATAGACCTCTCTCCTTATCAGTGCACATCATTTTAACTTACCTTTTTAGAAGTTTTAGAGGTATTCCAAAGAATAGGCATACCATGATCTGTTTATATCTTCTTTGATAGCAAAGGGATTACATCCAGTTTCACTATTATACATAATGCTGCTATAAGATCCTTGTGTGGAATTTATTACACTGCTTTCAACTCCTCGATTTGCTTTGTTTCCTTTTAGTCAGAGACTATGATATATTTGTAACAATTTTGTGGTAATTATTTTATAGGGAAATTAATTTTATCACTGAATAACGACATGTATGGGGAAGCTGCACTTCAAGGTCATCCATCTCAGTATTCTGGAGAAAAATCATGAAACTTAGAAGGTATTATGGTTGCTCCATCACATTCTAACAAGTCATGTTAACAATTTAAAGTTGAATCTTTGAATAGCCTCTACTCTTTCTGTTCAAATGAAGGATGACGTTTTCTTGTCTTGAAAACTTCTGACTCCAGGGGCTCTCAGTTGTGCTTCAGAGAGTGTAAGATATTGGTGTTGTATTTATTTCTCTTCACCTATAGGCTGCATCTTCTAAAGATCATAGAATTGAACATGGTCCAATCGATATATATGATTTGGTTCAAAAATTCAAAGTAATGAACCCAAGATAGGAATCTATAACTTTGGTTCTTAATAAAGAATTTCCTTTGATATCCTTAAGTCCCTGTCATTACTTGTAAAACCTCACCTATGGGTGAAGAGTTGTGGTTCTGCTGGCAATGTCTGGCTTGAACATCCATAGTTGATCCTGCCACATCTGTAGGTAGATTAGACTTGACCTCTTGATGACCTCTGCCCTTGGTCTTTGAGCTGGGAAAAATAAGAATTTAAAAAAGTTGCAGTTATTAGCACTCAATACTAGAAACGCCCATTAAAGAGTGTGTTTGGTTTGGTAAACCAAAGGGAGTATAAGCAGAACAAAGTCTTTAATATCTATAAAATTTCAAAAAATTCTAATTTTTAAAAATATAACTCTAGTTTTGCCACACTGCAAACTGTGTATATATGAATGAAGTATCCCTCTGTCCATTTCTTCAGTTGTTTCCATTGATTTGATGGATTTATCTTCTAACCCGGATTCCAAATGTGAAAGAACATCTTGGTCCTTCAAAGAAAAGAAACCATTGAAATATAATTGTCTTTTAGCTCGGCATCCCACAGGTTTGAGGAATAAATGATCATGTAATGATACAATGATTTTGAAACCTAATTGTTAATTAGGGGGGTGTAAGAGATGATTGAATGGTGGTTCATCCCTATGGTCAGGGGTATTGTACACATGGACGTGTAAACACGATTCAGGAAGCTGCTTCAGCTCCGTGACATCCCTAAGAACCACAGTGCAGGAGGATCTAGGTACACAGCCGTCTGCCTCGATCTCCTGGGTTACATGTATATCCAGGGGTCTTGACAGTGGCTTCAGAGCAGCTAACTTTTATCTATTTCTCCCTTTCCTTATCTCCAGTTTATCTCAAACAGTCCTGACTACCATATTTTAAAGTAAGAACAATTGTAGTTATCTACATGAGTTTCTTGTTCATTATTGCAGAGTAATAATCAAGGATACCGTTAAATATCATTTAATTGACCTTATTAAATTTGTTTTACCTTATAATTGATTAGAACACTGCGTTTAGTTCGGCGTTTGATATTCACCAAGCGTGTTAATCTGCTTACAACTGCTATGTGCCTCATTCCTCTTAGAAGTGTATCTTTGGCCCATCACAAGATTTTAATGGCTCAAATCATCATAAATTAAGATAATGTACTGTCTTTTGGATGATAGGGAGGCATATGGGTCCATTTTGGAAATATGCCCATCTGTCTTTGCTCCCCATGGGAAGTTTCTGGTCACTAGGTCTCCAGGTGGCTTGCACAAGCCCTAGGTCTGTAATAGCTTGGTCCCTCTCCTTCTAATTGGGGTAGAAATAAAGGAGATTAGAGAGACTTATTAAAGTTTTGGTTGCATGAAGTCTTCTATGAAGACCATCCATGCATATTGTTCTGGATAGCTCTCTGTTCCTAAGACTACTAGTTATTTTAAGGGCTTGTCGGGAACTGTGAAAGGTCTGATATTTTACCTTACCTGCAAGCTAATAAGTTAGCCTACAATGGTTTAGCAGATGCTGACAAAAGACACAAGACCCATGGGTCAGAGACAAAGGACTCAATGACACAGCAATAGCAGTGGCCAGAGTATCATCATCTGCACCGGCTCACTAAATCTCACTTCCTACAGGGTGATACACAGTGGGCCAGGTGACATGCAGAGGGTTGCAAGATCTCAGAGCCTAAGGAACTCAAATCTTTGATAAGGGGCAGGATGTCTGCTAACCTTTGTCCTGGAGGGTGTTATTTTTATTATACTGGGCAGTAAGCAAGCCTGCCCTTTGTTCTAGAGTAGGCCACTATTTCTATCTCCCAAGGCTGACAGCTCTACACACATCCTTGAAAAGATAACCTGGTCTTACTGATTTTCAAAGATAAGCTTGAATGAGACTTGATCATCATTCAGTTCTTCTGTTTCCTTTATTGAGATTGTGCAAACATGCTCTTTTCTCTGTAAAGTTCACTAACTTTATTCATACATAAGGGATGCTGTTGGTTTTATTTATTAAGTTGAAATTGTCTTATTAGAGCAAATGATGAAACTGTTATGGGTTGGATCTGAAAGTATGATTTCCAGGAAAAATGTGAAAGAAGATTAGTGCGCACAGAACTTTGCCACAAAGAGCTGATAGCAACTTAAATGATTTTAATTTGAATACTGTTTTATACAACTTTCTTCCATTTACTTCATCCTCTCTGCTTCCTTTAACTCTCATATGGGAATGGGGCACTTTCAGGGATTCACTGAACTCATTTACAATATTCAAATGGTTTTGTCTGTTGTGGTTTTTTTTATTGAGGTAAAGTTGACATACAACATTATCTCAGTTTCATGGGTACAACGTAATGATTCAATGTTTGAGTATATATTGAAATGATCACCACAATAAGTCCAGTTAACATTCGTCTATACATAGTTACAAATATTTTTCTCTTGTTATGAGGACATGGCATATTTCAAGGTGCAGAAGAATCAACGATGGTGTCATATTTTTCTATATACAGCTTGATGAATTTGGACATAAGTATACACCCTTGAGACTGTCATCACCATCAAGACCACAAACAAATTCATCACCTTCCAAAGTTTTCTCTCACCTCCTTTATTACTATCATTCTGTGGTAAGAACTCTTAGTATCTACTCAAGTAGTAAATGTGATGTATGCAATAGAGTTTTGTTAGCTGAAGGCACTACGCAATATCCTACATCTCCAGAACTTATTTATCTTGATAACTGAAACTTTGTATCCTTTGATAATCAGCTCCCCATTTCCCCATCCCTCCAGCCCCTGGCAACCACCATTCTAGCCTCTGCTTGTATGAGTTTGACAATTTTACATTCCACATATAAGTATTTGCCTTTCTCTGTCTGTCTTATTTCACTTAGCATAATATCTTCTAGGTCCCTCATGTTGTCAAAAATGGCAGGAATTCCTTCTTTTTTCAAGGTTGACGAATATTCCATTTCTTTATCCATTCATCCATCAATGACGTTTAGGTTACTTCCATATCTTCGCTATTGTGAATTAGCTGCAATGAACATTAGAGTACAGATATCTCTTTGAGACCCTGATTTCAATTCCTGTGGGTATACACCAGAAGTGGGATTGCTGGATCATATGCTAGTTTTCTTTTTTGCAGGAACCTCCATACTGTTTTCCATAATGGCTGTACTAGTTTATATTCCCACAAGGTTTCCTTTTCTCCACATCTTCACCAATATTTGTCATCTTTAGTTTTTTTGATTATCGCCATCTTAACAAGTGTGAAGTGATACCTCATTGTGGTTTTGATTTGCATTCCCTGATGATTAACGATGCCAAACACCTTTTCATACACCTGTTGGCCACTTGTATATCTTCATTGGAAAAAGTCTATTATGATCTCTTGCCCACATTTTAAATTGACTTGTCTTTTTGTTATTGAGCCAACAGAAAAAAAGGAGAACAAAATTTCCAGGCGTTATGGGTGCTTCCCAGTTGATGCAGACGGTTTTGTGTTTACAGTGGTACCAAAAGGTCATGTTTCGTGCTTTTTCTTCAGCTTGTTATAAGACCAGCAGTAGCTGCGGCATGGCAGATAATCGGGATCTTCTGGGTTTGGAGGTTTACAAAATAAATGAGTGGTAAGGAATTTTTTATATTTCCAAGGAAATTATTGTGATCGTAGTCCACGGAATCCAGGATTAGATAGGTGTAGGAGGAAATTAAGGTGAGGATTGGTGATCTGGCATTACTTCTGATCTTGAGGGACAGGTATCTACTGTATGAGTGTTTGAATAAAAATATTAGGGAACAGGAATTTGTGGTGGGTGAATATGTTTTCTGAATTATTTACTTTTGAACATAACCACTAGGATTATGTGAACATCTGGGAGATTGGAGGAAGTCGTTAACAGGAGGTGGTTGATAATATCACTATTGATTTAACCTCTATGAACAACAAGTGGTCAATGGATTAAGCAAATGAGTAGACAGAAAACACAGAAATGGTAAGATTTGGGTTTTAGTAAGGACTGGGGACTGACTGTCCTGAGTGGGAGTGCCAGGACTTGTGCGGTTGAGAGTGACAAGGACAAGAAGAGAATAGAATCACACTCAAACAAGGAGGGGGTGTTAACAGGATGGAGGAGGAGAAATGATCTGGAGTAGCCTTGAATTTTGACCTTGAGCTTTCTGTTCTTGATGCAAATCTGCCTGATGACATCCCAGGACACAGGTCAGATCTATCCCCAGAGGATAGAGAGGGGGTGGAAGTAAAAACAGCCAGGATAATTGTCCTAAAAAGGCAGGCTTCTTTTATCATTTGACCCACTTTCATGATTGGTTTTTGTAGGATAAGAGGAAAAGAAGGATGATAAGAAGGATGACAGTCACGTCTTCGCAGAGGAAGCAGCATAACTGTGAAAACCAGTCCAAACCATAGCCTGGTTTAAGCATCTCCATGCCTTTGAGGATGTCCAGTGACATATTCAAGAGGACGATGACTAGAATGCCATCACATGCTGGCAATGATGGGTCTCTGGGAGGATTCCTTGGACCAGCCCCACCAAGTCTGCTGGGCCGAGAGACCGCAAGGACTCCAGGCCTGCAGTAGTGCAGGACAACTCGTAAGTCCTTTCAATCTGGCCAAAGCATTGCAAAAACTTGCACCTAGTCACACAGGTGAATCCCTGCCAGGTGTGCTCGCAGGTGGTCTGCATTCCAGGTCCCTTGAGCACTCCTGCTGGCCTTCAGATTTGGCAGAGATGATTCCAGGAGCTGCTATGGGCATTCCACAGCTCGACTGCCAACAATTTCTGACGACTGAAGAAGGTATCAGGAAGGAGGAAAGGGCAGTGAAGAGCACAGGAGCGATACTGGTGATAGCACTGATGGCGGACAGACTTGCTAGTGAGGCAGAGAAAGTGAGGGGCCAAGAAGGCCATCCTGACAGCAGATGAAATGGAGCAGGTACCTCAGTGAGGTCTCATGGCTGCGTCCCTAATGTTTCCTTGCTTTGAGCTCTTGAACTTTTAAAATATACCAATACTTTTCTTGTATTAAACTCTGCTGCGTGACATAGAAAATATAGATAGAGGTTTCTTTCTGAGGTGAGAGGTTGAGTTGCAGGTGAGGAGAGAAAGATCTTCCTTTTTCATGCTGTTTTCTCATTTTCCTTTACTATGTACAATATTTATTTGTATTTTAAAGTCAGCAGCCAGTTATCAACGTCACGGGATGATTCAGCTTTTCCCATCACAGTCACAGTAAAACCTACATAAAGTGGATTATTCTTTTTGTGTAATATTCCAATAGACTCCAAAATATTATTTCAAATCACTTTTGTGTCTATGTTCTCAAATTAGATATTTACTTCTAGGTCTCCATTTTTCTGTTCTCTGTTGCATGCCAATTCAGAGTTGCATCTAAGGAAATACCAGATTTCCCACAGTTTTTTAGATCCATATGTGTTGGAAATGTGATTCATGGAAATGGACATGGCAGTTGGGGGATCGTGCTATTACCGAAAGAGAACTTTTCAGCATCAGTAATGCTGAAAGAAACCACTGCTTGTTGGGATTTAGTTGTCTATTTGAGGGATCAAGCTTTCACTGTTGGCACTTCTCTTTCTCTTTGGAGGGAAAGTACGGCCTTCCCAGTATTTCCATTACCAAATCACTTTCCTGGGTGGCTGTGCCATGTCAGGAAGGTCTTGAGATGACGGGAACCAGGGTTCATCCTCAAATTCTGGCTGTTCTGACAAGGCTTCCCTGGCAGAGTGCAGCCTGTGTGTCTGGGTGACACTTGCAGCCATCAGAAAGGAGGGGATACCTCACAAGTGCCAAGCGATTCATCTGTCCCTTGTCTTACAGGGTGTTCCCAAGTGATGAGGTTCAAAATGCCACTTGGTAACCATTTGAAATCTCCTAGTCATGGGGTGGGTTCTCTGTGTGAGCTCAGAGCAGTGTCTGTTCAGCACCAGATGGGAAGCATTTCAGTATTTTAATTGATAAGGCTGTGTTCATGCACGTCCATGGACCATCAGTTCAGTGGCATTCCCTGCTGGAGCCCCCCACACCCCTGTCATACCTCATCTTTCAAAGCTCCAAACAGTCTTCACACCCAGGAGGTTGTGGTAATGTAACCACAGCACAGGATTGGGGAAAAAAACACAACCACCCGGGGTGACACATTTTAAGGGCTTGGGCCCAATTGCCCCATTTGGACGAGTTGGTAACACCAACACTTAGTATGTTAACTGGAGGATTGTCCAAGATCACGGACCTAAGAACGACACGGGCTCAGATGTCACCTTGGACAGCAAGGGCCAGTGTAGAGTCACTCACTGGCCAGGATTATGGTCCCTTATACTGTCAAAGTAGAGCTCACCGGGGATCCTCTGGCCAAGCCAGAGAGGAGGCTTGGGACCTTCTAGGGAATTTCTGCCCTAAAGGGAATTGCTTAAGGAAGGCAGGGGTGCTGAAAATCCTAGTTCACAGGGAGCAGTCATGTTTATGGAACGAGGCCCAGCAGTAGCCTTAAAAGCTGCATCACAAATCTTTCCGCCTGGATACAAAACAAGCAGGAAAAGGAATTCAGAGTCTTGGACAAGGATCACAGCAGGATTCAAATCCAGGTCAGGGGTGAACAGGGAGCCCCTAGAGGGGCCTCAGGAGCTAGATCCTTCCTGTCTTTAGTCCATTTGCAAATGAGCTTCCTTGGGCCTTGTCCTCTCCAAGTGCACGTTTTGATCTTTTTACATTGTTTTCCCCACTTAGAGCTGATGCAATTCCAGAGATTGAACTAGAAAACTACAAGTTCCTAAAATTTAGTCAAAAGAAATCTCAACAAGAGAAGCAGAAAATGTTCCCTGTTCCTCAAGAATGTAGAAAGGCAGCCCCTGCCTGTGGCACGACATGGTCCTGGGTAGTGCTGTTTTAAAGACACCCACATTTCAGTGGTTGTTGCTCTGCCTGTGAAAGTACCTTCAACATTTAAATCCCAAGAGAACGGGCGGGGGGCCATGTCTGCTCCCGGAGGAGTTGAATGATACTGAAATGAACTGGTCTTCGGAATTAGGGGGATTTGGGGGTGTCCCCACTAGCCAGGGAAGGGGCTGGCCCTTCTCCCTTCTCCCACATACAATAAGCTGATGACCCGGAAGAGTTCGTGATTCAAGGAGAAATGTGAGATTCAGTGTCTCACTTACATGCCTACAGAAAGCGAGAGAACCACACCACAACTCCCAGACTGTAAAGGGAACAGGACTTTAATATAATATTCAAATATGGCATTTATTGTTTACAACAAATAACTACTGCCCCTCCACAATGTGTGACAGGATCTCTGGACTGGCCAACAGGGAGAGTCCACCCCTGCCCTCACCCAACTCCTGCCCGGCCTCACCTATCACTCTCGTTGAGCAGCTCCATGTCCTGGAACCAGGCCCCAAATCGCTCCTCGGGCTCTAGGTTGTAATTCTTTGTGGCCACCTGGAGCAGCAGGATCTCCCTCATGACTGGGTATTCCTGGGACCAGAGGGAATGAGAGGCTGAAGTTAGGGCCTGGGTGAGGGATGCTGCATGGGCCTTGTCGGGTGTCAGGGGTGGGGCAGGGACCAGTCCTGGGAACTGTCCTTCCCTCCAGTTCCTACCAGGTTTTACCTGTTCTCAGAATGGGAATAAGCAGCGCCTCCTCCAGGATTTTCTCCTTGATGCCATCCTCCCCTCAACCCACCTGCCAACTGGATGGGTCTCCCACTTCTCTGTTATCAAACTCGTCCACTCAATGTAAGATACAGGGGGTGGAGCCAGGGACTGTTCTGTCCAGAGGGTCCTTGAATTCCTCCTCCTTCCCCTCCCCTGAAGGGGGTGCGGCAGCTGTTCACTTCAGTCCTCTTGTCAGGTTGATCTCATTCTCCTGGAAGGCAGACAGCCAGAGTCCATCAGACAGAGCCCCCTAGCCTGACTAGCCCCCTATGCCCACCCCTTCTCATGTTGCACTACTGCCAGGTCCCCAGAGGGGGCCGGGCATGCAGAGAAAACAGGACTTGGACCTAGGCCTGGCTCTGGGATCCAGAGAAGGGGGACATGGGGGAGAGGCTAAGGGACGTGGCAGCACAACCCTCTCTGATGACAGACTTGGAGTCTGAGGCCTCAGGCAGAGGGGACTGCTCAGCCACTTATGTGCTGCCTGACTTGGAGGGGCCTGAATCCTCTCTCCCTCCACGGGCAGCATGGGAGGGAGAGGCTGAGTCCAGCTCAGATAAAACCTCACGCAGCTGTGCCGTCAGGCAGCTCTGAGCTTCCCCAGCCTGGGGAACCGGAATGGGTGTCTCAGGTGGAACCTCTGTTCACTCATCCCTAAGATGTGCCTGATACCCCAGCTCCCAGAGGCAGCTGTGAGGCTCTCAGGAGAGATGTACCAAGTGCTGAGAGCTCAGAGCTCAGTTCAGGGGCTCCCACATCCCAATGCTAAGGATCCTGGGCCTCAATGCCTGGTCCTCAGGTGCACCCACCTCGAGATTATCACCCATCAGCAGGTGCAGCATCAGCAGGTGACCAAGGAAAGTGCCAATATAGGGGATGACACTCTGTGACATCAGAGTGTGGGTGGGATGAGTCCTTGCTCTCAAGTCGGCCCCCTGCAGACCCTCCCCTGAAAAGTCCTCACCCTCAGCCTCCTGGCCCACCCCAGGGTTCCCACGGGGAGCAGCCTAGGACCCTTAGCAGCCTCCCCTCAATTCCTCCTCCCTTCACACCCCAAGAACACCACACTCCTCCTCCTCACCTCCCAGGGGAGGCTTCTGGCAAATCACAGGGTATGCGGTCCCTGGTCCTCCCCACAACAACCATCCTGCACCAGATCTCCCAGGCCCTCCTCCTGGTCACTTCTACTGGGGGATTCAGGCACTGTGGCAGCAAGAGGAAGGACCGTCCTCTCTTGATTTGAGGCCTCCAGCTGGGAGGGCAGAGCCCCTCCCCCACAGGCACACTCACCTGCTGCTGCTGCTGCTTCTCCTGCACTCTATTGGGGCTGATCTGCGGGGGGGTAAACGTGGAGGGCCCCTCCTGCCAGGGTCGAGGAGAGTGTCAACGGGCCATACTCCCCTCACCCCATTTCTCTCCAGCACCACTGGCCTCCGAACCTGGACATCTGACTCGAGTCAACTGGTACCAATGCCAATACATCCTCCAAGATGTTGTGATTCTAGAACAAGCCCAGCTCCAACTTTCACTCTGGGTGTGAGCTTGGGCTTTCTGTCTGGCCTCCCTGAGCCTGTTTTCTCATATGGAAGGTGTGAGAACTCCAGCTACCTCACAAGTACTCCTGATGACTCAGTGTCACATGACTGTCATCATTGTGCTCGCCCTCACCACTCCAGGTGGAGCAGGCAGAAAGCTCCCACAGTCCTGTCCACCCTCTTAACTCATCACCACCCTGTGAGGCCTGCACCACACAATCACCATCCCTCCCTTCCCTGATGAGGAGACAGAGACCCAAACAGGGGCAGTGAGTTGCTCAGGGGCCCAAAGAGGAGAGGCCGCTTGCCCCTCCCAGCCAGATGCCCTGTTCCCACATCCTCACCTAACCCGCAGCCCCACCACTGACAACAGTCCTGTCCTCTGAGCTCTCACAGCTTGGTCCTGGGCCAAGCAGTGGAGAGGACGGGGTGTCTTGGGCGTCTGGTTGCATGGCTCCTGCCTGCCCCAGTCTCGTGGAGTGTCTGGCCCCCAGGCTTGGCCAGAGGCCATGCCAAAGCCTTCTCCTCACCAAGGAACCCCTCAGGACATTCCCCTGCCCTGAACTCTTTCTTTATCCACTCAGGAACTGAACCCCCAATGTGCCACCTCTGATCCACAGGGAAGGTGGTGACAGGACGCTTTGCTTCCTCATTTACGTGAAGCTCCTAACGTCCTTTCAGCAGGATCCACTAAGAATCCATGAGTTACCTAGATGCTTCTCATAAGCCCCTGGGGGCATATGTCATTGCCAACCAGGCACTCAGATGAGACTCTTGTGGTTGACTCGAGTGACTGCTCTAAGGGTCCGGGGGTGGTCCCCGAAAGCACACACATCTGTCTCTGGTCCAGCCGTTCAGGCCCAAGGATGAGCAGCCTGTTTGTCCACCTGGACCATGGGAATCCTCTGCCATGCATGTCCCTGGGACAGGCAGGGTGTCCTCCCCTTGGAGACGTGGTGAAGACAGAAGGAGCAGCAGGGGCCTGGCTTCCTGAGGACAGGTTAAGGCTGAGGGCTAAACCCACTGCAACAGCTTGGAAGAAGCTACATCCAGCAGGATGGACGTGCATGGAAGCCAGAGACCTGCTGATGGCACCAGCTCAGCAACTCCTCCTGGAACAGCCCAACCAACACCACTGTGTCCCATGACCAGGGCCTCCTTCCCAAAAATGGCACCCTGCTGCCCATGAGCTGAACAGATCCCTCTGCTTGTTAACCTGGACAAGATAGACTGGAATGTTTCAGAGAAAGTTCAAGTGAGAAACTATCAAAACCACAGCCTGCCCAGTAACACTGCCCCTCTCCCCCTTCCTCTTTTTTCCAGACCCGCAGCCTCCACTCTATCTTGGTCATCAGTTCTCTGCTCAAGGACTCATCTTGGCTATAGAGCTCCTTAAGTTTTTCAGAGCTTTACCTTAGGGGAGGGGAAAGAGGGAAGGATAAATTTAGGGATAATGTGAGGGGTCTGAGTGCAAATCCCTTTTCTTTGACAACCCAAGAGATTCAACCTGCCTGGAGGAGTGTTCTCACTGGGCTCCTCTGAGCACTAAGGTCTCATGGGACTGGGAGGGGGCTCTCCTGTTAGTCACTGGGGTCTCCACTCTCCAGCTCTACAGAGCAGCTCTGTTTTGAACACTATGAATTTCAACTGACCATAGAGTTCTGTTGCTATAAACACTTGGAAATCTCCAATGTGGCTCAACCCAATAGCTGACATTTAGGGAAACCGAGTCCTGAAGCAGAACTGGTTCACTAAGGACACCAGGAGACTTAGAGACCAACTACCCACTCCCAGGCCCTGTCCCCATCATTTGCTGCCTCCCAGGAGTTCCCGGCTGACTGAGGCACCAATGGCAGACATACAGGAGATCCCCCATCCATCCTGGTCCTCCTATGCAGAGAGGCCTACCCACAGGGAAACTTACCCCCATGTGTTCTTCAGGTGGCTTGTGGAGGTTTTCTGCAGAGCAGAGATGAAAGTGCGGGACGAGGAGAAGTTCTTCCAGATCTCACACTCCTGGGGAAGGGAAGAGAATGAGGTGTGAGGTTGGGCACTGGAGCCCCGCTTGCTCTAGCTTCAGTCCCCTTCTATTTACATCTCCCCTCCTGGATGAGACAGATTCTCAGGGAGCCCCAGAAGGACATTTAGGATTCAGAAAGTAACACTCACAAGGAGGAGGAGTTTAGCTCAACCCAGGGAAGGAGCCAGGTAGGAAGTGAGCATCCTCCCACTGGGACCTGGAGTCAAGGTCAGCGGGGCCTCTGGCAGGAAGGGCCTAGGGACTTGCAGGAGCTTAGACCACACACTTCAATCCTGGGAGCTGATAAAGGTGGAGAGGCAGTTCCCAAGTCTCCAGAGAGGGGCTCCACTGGGCCTCCCACGGTACACCTGGGCCACCTGGACCCAGTGCTCTACCACCCTCGCCCTGTACTGGGCTGTCATGCTCACGTCACCGAGGCAGGTGGTGATGACGAGGCTGGCCACCCTTCTGAACTGGTCGATGGTGGCCTGGATGGTGGGTGTCTAGTGCTCACTGCCAGGCTTATTCTTCTTGTGCCAGGTGGATCCCAGGCACTGAGAGGGCACCACCTTCCAGAAGAGCTCCTGGGGGACAGGGGAAGTGTCATCCAGCCCTGCCACAGGCCACCTCTGTGTCCACAGCCACTAAAGTCCCACACAGTTTTCACAGTTTACAGCTAGAGCTCAGGAAGCTCAGGATGTGGCCTGAGCCTTGTGAGAGTCCCTGGGTTTTCTTCTCTGTCCACCGAGGGTACCCAACACAGGATGACCCAGGGCCCAATCACGGTAGGGAAGGGAGAGGGGTATTTGCACCCAGCCCGTCCTGGCTAACTCCAAGCTCCAGATGATGGCTCAACTCTGCTCATCCCAAGGGGGCATCTGCCACCACCCTGATCTCCACTCTGGTCCCACTCTCCATTCTGATGCACATTCCCCCGTGGCAGCTACAACCACTGGCCTTGTCTGTCTCCCTTGTAGTGAAGCACACATCAGGTGTCAAGTCCTGAGGCTGTTGAGCCTCCTGAGGAGACGGCTGGGCCACCGTAGACCTGGCTGCACACACTGAGCTCCCCTCCACCACTGATGGGCCAGGCCCTGCCCAGCTTTCCATCTCTTCTACCTCATGGAGCCAGCACAGGCACTCTGTGGAGCAGGTCCTGTTAGTGTCCACCTCTACGGTCTGCATGTGGACAGCAAAGGCTTGAGGGTTCCGGGAGTTGCCCAGGTCATATGGTTGGTAAGGGGTGGAGCTGGGATTTGGGCCCAGATCATGGGAGTCTGGATCAGAACTGGGGCAACGATGGCAGAGGGAAGGCCTGTTCCACCCCGCCCTGAGAGCCCAGCTGCTCACTGCATCCATCACGGTCAACTGCTCTACCACCTGCTTAGGAGAGAAGGCCGTGAGGTTGGGCTTCTTCTCATGCTCCTTAACAGCCACAGGTGGAGACGGACTTCCCACTAGAAATGATGATCCAGGTGACTCCAGCTCAGCAGCTCCCACTCCTGCTGGAGCCAATGTTGGCCCTTGCTTTAGCTCCAACGCTGCTGATGGAGGTGACTCTGGCTCCAACGCTAGAAGGGGTGTTGTCAACAGAGCTGGATCCAGCTCTACCTCCACCACTGCCCACTGCTCTGCTTCTGCCACTGACTGGAGCTCTGCAGCTGGCGCTACAGTGGGATAAAGAGAAAGATTCACCCACATAGCTGACTTTCCATGTGTGCTTCTGAACAAAGGAAAAATCCCACTTCCCTTCCAGGAATATCCAGCCTGCAGTCCCCCTTACCCTCTGCCTCTGCCTCAGTGGCCTCCAGAAGCTCACACCAGGCAAGGCTAAGAGGGTCATGGCAGCTCAGCTCCGAAACAGGCAAGGTTACCTGCATGTACATCCCCTTTAGCTTGAAAAAGGGACAGCCCCAGTCTGGTCACTCCCTAGTTCTGGTCCAACCTGGTTATCTCAAGGTCCTGAGTGTGGAGACCCTCTGTTCCTGTTCTCATCTCAGAGCAGCACTGGATGGTGTTTGTGGCCTCAAGCACCTTCCCCTTGCCTAGTGAGTTGGTGAAATTGAAACCATTGGGCAGCTCCTCGATGACCTTCTTACTGGAGATCTGCAAAGACTGCTCCGGAGCTGGGCCTGAAGGAATCAGGGGCTGCCTGCACACTGCCACTGGGGTCATCCCCCAAGAGAAAGTCTGCTCCTCAGTTCAGGCACAGAGGGACATCCCTGCAAAGAACTATGGTCAGGCAGGAAAAGAGATGAAACCTCTATGGCTCAGTAACATAAGAGTAGAGGAGCTCACCTTCTCATGCTGCCAGCCATGACCTGGGCTATGAACATGATAGGCCCACCACACTTCCGACACCTAACAAGCAGCTCCTGCCCAGGAATGGCCTGCCCCTCATACCCTGCCTTCTCCCCTCCACACAAACACACACAGACACACACACACACAAGATGAGGGACAAGGGGTGTGGGGCTGATCAGGTGGGATCACAGTTGTGACCTGGCCTGCACTAGCCTTTCCTGGGCTGCCCCGTGTTACCCTTCACTGCCTCCTGCCAGACACCCAGAGGCGTCGGGGATGAGGGCTGAGCCAACGTCAGCAACGACCAAAAAGTTTCTCTTCCTGGGTTTTTTTGTGCCTAGATCCTCCAAAAGTTGGGATACAACAACAAAATATTTTTTCCTGTTGACTGTCTCCAGTCAAGTGAGCTGGATGGGGGGCTGTGGGTGCCTGGTTACCAGAGTTCTAAGATCTTTTGAGGTCTATGACCAAGGAAGTGAGGTCTTTTTTCAAGACTCCTTTACCTAGGCCCCTTCCCTCAATCAGACTTGTCCAGAGCTGCCCCCTGTGCCCTGGCTGCTAACCCTCCTCCCCCATGTCATCTCCTGAGCTGTACACAAGGAGCCTACACAGCCCTAGCCACAGCTCCCTGGAACCCTAAGTCGGGTCCTAGCTTTGAGGAGACAGAGATGAATGCAGACCTCCTTTTTCTTACCAGTTCTTCATCCTGAGAAAGTCCCTGTACCTCTCAGGTCCTCCCCAGTCTCTAAACCTGCACCATGGGGATCAGGCTAGAATCTACTTCCTAGAGATGTCGCCCAGTGTATATGACATAATATCTATTACCTCTGTGGGCTGGTGTCACATGAACCTAAGGCACAAACTTAGAGATGGAAGAATAACAAGAAGGGGTGACAGGTAGCACAGACCACCACTCAAAACAGGCCTGGATGAGTGACGTCAGCATGACGTTGTAAGGAGCTGGGCTCCTCTGTGCAGGCAATGTCAACTCCGGAGGGAGCCAGGAGGAGCGCCAAAGATTCACAGGACTCTGCAGCCCTTCTGCAGCTCACTAGTGTGGAGGGGCACCAAGGCTTCACCTTGGCCTCTGTCTCCAAGTTCACATAAAGGAGGGTCGGTTTCTTCCAAGAGTTTTATAGTTAATAGTCAAAGATTAATAATGTAATAAAGGCACAACCACTTGAGTATTCGTTTATATTGAGACATTAAAATATCAAGCAGGGAGGATTAAAAGAAAGACCAAAAGTATATTCTTAGTTACTGCTATTTCTTTAAATGAATCATTCTGGATAAAAAGTACTTTATTATATTTTTTTCAAGTCCCCAATAATCAAGCTGAATATATCAACCAAATACTTACCACGAAGAAGAGACTGTTGTCACGCTAAAGCAGCACAAAGTAAGACTAAGCTTTTCCCACTTTCTGTAGGGCTCTCCAACAAACAATGCTGCTTACTTTTTAATCCTCGGACAATCTATTGACACAAAAACAATAAAAAAATCAGTAAACAATTTACTTCATTAGGGTCTGTCTCCATCACAAGTACAAACACAACAAGAAGTAAGGTTGTACTTGAGGGAACATAGCAATAGCAGAAGGGAGAATTAGTATTTAGTTCAATCTAGACCTTATTCCTTTATCTTTCTCCCTAAAATTATGTTGGACTTAAAAGCATATAAGCATAAAAGAAATGAACAAAGCAATTTGTGCCTTAATGATGCAAGCACCGTCATTTCTTTAAAACTAGAGTACACTAATATCTTGGATGAAAACTTAATGGAGGATACTGCTAAGGGGAGTGTAAATCGCTACAACCACTTTGGACAGATATTAACAATTTCTAGTAAAGTTGAAGATACCCAACACCAGGAAGTCCAGTCCTATGTATATATCCAAAAGCTTTCCCACAGGAACATAAGGAAACATGCATAAGAAAGTTCATAGCAGCATTGTTTAGAATTGCAAAAGAATGTAAACAACTTAAATGTCTGTCAAAAGGAAAATGGATAAAAAAATTCTGGTATATTCATACAATGGAATACTACACAGCAATTAAAATAGATGAACAATCAATAAGGCTACTTCTTAAAAATAATGTTAAGCAACTAAAAACACTTCTGAACAAATATGGGTACAGTATCATATCATTGTACAAAGTTTAAAAACAGGTAAAGTAATGCTCTATATTGTTTACGGATACATACATATGTAACAAAAGTATAACAACACGTCTAGGAAAGAAAAAGAATAAATTCAGCATACTAGTAATGTTACTTGCAAAGAAGGTATAAAGTAAATATGGCAAAATATTAAGATTGAACAACTCTGGAAAGTTGGCTTACCCATTGGTCTATTAATTTTCTATATGATTGAAACATCTCAAAAAATATGGTGAGAAATATAGTATTCTGTGTAAAAGACAGTAAATACTTTGTAGAAGGTAGTAATTCCGTAAAGTAAATAGAAGTGCCAAATGAGCTGAGAATAGTTTTCAGAATACTCTCCTTTGCCTCCTAACCATATACAGTTCATAGCGATTAGGATTATTTTTTGAAAGGTTACATGTTCTTCCATGAACCCAGCAAATATTTTCAATCCATTTACTATCTGAGAAAATGAATGTAGTCACAGATTCAGTATACGTTATGAATTATCGGCATCTTTATCTTAATGAAGACTTAACTGCTGAAAAATACTTGCAGAATTCATTATAGCAAGCTATGATGGACAAGCTTTACAAGGAAAGTTCATCTTCACCCCACCAACTGTACATTCAGACCATATTGAAGAGTCATGCTTTCCTGTTTACTTAGATTCCTAACTGCAGCAGAAATGAAAATCAAGACTGAAACAATGCCATTCAAAGAAAACCAGATACCCAACTAGACTAGGACAGAAGTCTAGAAATAAAAAGGGGATTCCTAAATGTATCAACAAAACAAATGCAAGTAAAAGAATTTCCTAGTCTTAACCATCACAGTGGTTGAGAACATGTCTCGGAATCTGACAAATCCGGATTTGTATCCCTACTCTGCCAAAGCTGTGGACCAGGAGGTAGAAGTACGAGTTCTAGATCAGGTTCCCACAACTCAGATGTGTTTCCTTGATCATGTCTTCACTTCTCTAGACTAAGATCCTCATCTGTAATAATCCCTAATTGAAAAACTGTTGTAAGGGAGAAAATGCCTTGGCACACAGTAGGTGCTTGATAATTCTGATTTAAAGGTCAGAAGGGTATAATGAAAAGAAGATGGGCTTTGGAGTAAAGCAAGCCTAAGTGTGAGTCCCACTGTGTGAATCACTGAACCTCAGTCTGTTTCTTCATCTGTGCAATGGAGATAAGATTATCTACCCGATAGAGTTTTGACGAAAATTAGCCAGGCATTGAGTTAAGAATTAAGTAAGTTAATGGATAGAACGTGCCTAAACTCCAGTATTTGACACAGAGGAGGTGATCTACATTAATCCCCACCTCTTCTAAACCACCTATGCTTAATCTAGGATCCAGAGACAGAAGTCAGAGACTGTGCTCTCTTGCTATTGCATGCAGAAGTCTTGGTACATGACTGTGTTTCTCTGAAGAGAAAGTCCATGGATTTCTCATTCCCAGAACTATATCCTAATAAAATAACTGAAAACAGAGGGGAGACTGATATGCACTGTTATCAACTGAGGACTTCCTTGCAATAGTGGAAAAAAACGGCAAATTCGACCTGGGGATGGAGGGATGGTTAAAAGAGTAATTCAACAGCTTATGAAGCCAATTATACCCTGACCCCTAGCCTATGTGTTCCAAAACAAGCTAAGAACCACTATTCTGAGGCATTTCCCAGTTCTACTATTCTGTGATTCTATCTGTGCAACTCTTGAGTAGAGATTTGGTGGACTCTAACCCCTTCACCCCAGCCAATAACGCAACGCCAGCTAGTTCCTCAGATACAGCCTAGAAATCCATCCCACCTGCATTCACCACAACCCCCCAGGGGATAAAGGACGAGCCCCGATCCGCCTCCCGCCATCGCCCCCGCTGCCACGAGTCAGCGGAGGTTCAAGGGGGCCCGGGGCCTCTCCTCGGGGTTCAGGACAGGATCCCTCTGGCCTCCGCGTGTTCAGAACCCCGAGGCCCGTGGACGCGGTCACCCCGACTGCCCGCATGGCGGCCAGGCGAGAGCAGAAGGCTCTCTTCCGGCAGGCTGCGCGCCACCCCAGGAGAGACAGGCTGGCCTGTTCTGAGGAAAACCGAGGCAGCGCTGCCTGGGCTCCGAGTCCCGGGAGAAAATGAAATGGTATCTGCGAGCACACACTGCGGAGCCTGGCAGAGAGGAGAAGCCCCAAACCTCTCGCCTCCTCACCCTGGCCGAGTGCGGACTCCGGCGCCTCACCCGCTCCCTCCTCCGCTCTCTCCAGGCCGCGCGCAAGCGCTCTTGCGGACGAATTCCTGCCTCCCGCCCCCTCGACTCCCAGCACCCAATCACCCGCCAGAGCAGAAACCAAGAAACCAGTCCCGGCGTGAGCTTAAGGGGCCCCCGAGAGAAACCTCCGCAATAAAAACCAACGCAAAGTATTTCGTGGCCCGGAGGCGAACGCTTGAACAGCGAAGGATGGGAGCAGAGCGCAGCGTTTAAAGGAAACGTCTTCTCCATTTTGAGATTTTGAAACCGGCGACTTAACCCATGTATCCGTTTCCTTGAAAACTCGCAGTCTCATTCTTCAGGTCTGTAGACCAAGCGAAAGGAAAGCCTTGCCGAGTTCTTCCCAGAGCGCCCGTCAGTGCCGCTCAGCTCATGTTTCCGAACTTCACGTCGGCCCGGGTGTCGCACAGACGGAGGCGGGAACTGCCAGAAGCCTGAGCCCGGCCAGGCGACAAGGCTGGTTGACGAGTGGCCGCAGACCCTCAGGATGTTCCAGGCTTCCCCGGATAGCGACTTCAACCAGAGCAACGCTGTAGAGCGCTCCCGCCCCGGTCACTTCTGCTCCATCAAGGCTCATCCGTCTTCTGTCCCTCCTAAAACCGGGTTGTTATTCTTTGCCACGAAGTACACTTCAGTTTCCTCAAAGGTAGGGAGTTAATCGTGATCTCTCCAAAGTGTGATTTTGTCAATTTCTGAATAGCCTAAGCTTGGCTCCGATACTAGTGTCTCAAAAAAGTAAAACGTGAGACAGTTTCTCAAGTTTGAGCAACTAGTTTGGGGAGAGGTTTGCTGTAGGGGGAGCAGCGGGAGGAGAGTGGATTTGTTTGCTTCCCTTTCAGTTTTACTGCATCTTCCCCAATTGCAAAATGTACAGTGCTAAAAATAAATTCTACCTTTTAATTTAGTAATCTCAGGCTCAAAAATTCATCCTAAAAGAGTAATCCAAAAGAAAGAAAAAGTAAAAATACCTAAATTGATAACATTGCCTATTGTAATCCTGAAAAAAGTCATCAACCTCCCGGTCTAGTAATAGCACCCTATACGGTTATGATACATCAGTTTGATCATTAGGAAGCCAATAAAATAATTATCAAAAGTAAACAACTTGCAAAAAAAATTTCATATAAATTTAAATGAAAGAAAGCAGACTCCCTACTGGGTATTATGAATTCCATTATGTGAAAATATATATGCATAAGCAAAGATGGAGGGAAAGTATAAAAAATGTAACTTACTGTTAAAACAGTGGAATGAAGGATAATTTATCAATACTTAAAAATATCTTCAAATTTTTATTCTGCTTTTACAATTTTTTTAAATATCAAATCCTTTAAGTAACTGCTCCAGGGAAACTACTACGATTTTCGATTTTCCTCCACTCAATTCCTAAGGCTCCCAACCGACTCTAGCCTTGTATGGCCATTTGACGTGTGTGGCGTTAACAGAAGTGGATACACGTAGGCTCTGGAGCCAGACAGTCCTGGATTCCAGTCCCTTGAACTGTTCCTTTCAGGTGAACAGTAGTGAAAGAAAACATAAAAAAACTACAAGTTCATTTGATAAAGAATATGCATGTTTATAAACCAATATTCAAAATAGCTGCACACATCTGTTTTCACTTGAATAAAAAAATCACATTGTGACAAATTTTGTAACCTTAACTTAAAATACATGAATATTAACATTTACTAATATAGTTACACATTTTGTTTACATCATCAACGGATGTGATGAAAAACAGCATGTTGTTATTTAAACACAGCAGGTTTTGATCAGCCTTTGAAAACTGATCCAAGAATGTGCGCTGCATTTAGTTAGAAACCATTTATTTCAACCTTTTTTGAACTCCTAGAGGTTTCCTACTCACATAAAATATTCCAAAGCCTCAGTTTAAAATAAAACAAAACAAAAGAACACAGGACCACTGTATTTAATCTTAGAAGACTACAAAACAGCCTTGTTTAAAAATATGAAAATTCTTACAGTATTTTTTAAGTGTATGCTTTTATTTTTCACATCGAACTTACTTGATTGAACATTAAGCATCTGATATCTCAGGGAAGGCCAGCCCAGTATCCTGGTTTTCAGAGCTGAACAGGTGTTTCTGATGCAATCTATGGACCAGCAGAGACCCATTTGACTAAAGAAATAATTAATCAAGTGTTCTCTAAACATTGCTGCATAATGGAATCAACTGGGGAATCTTAAAAAAAGAAAATACTAGTGCTTGACTCCCAACCGCAGACATTCTGATTTAATTGGCATGGGTTACAATTGGGGAACAAGTTTTAACAGCTGTCCAGGTGATTTTAATGTGCAGCAAAATTTGGAGCCACCACAATGATGCAAGACACACAGTGATTTAAATCAC